>NC_044005.1:45232831-45535862 GCF_900496995.4 Aquila chrysaetos chrysaetos | reverse complement strand
TCCCAGTGCAGACGGAGCTTTACAGAAATAGTCACACAAGCATTTCTACTGCCATTATGAGGGGACTGGCATTTTTTAAATACTGGAAACAATATAAAGCCAGAAAGCAGATATGGGAAAACTTTGTAAAACTATGTGTGTATTGAGGAGATTGTTCAGCAAATGCTTCTCACTGTCCCTCCAGCCAGGGCAGTAGACTCTGCCTTGTGGGCAGCAGTACCTCTGCGTCAGATTGTCACAGAAAAATCCAAGTACAAAAGCACAACTGTGAAAGCTTGACTTGTACAGGATTTAAGGGAGGAACTTCATAGCTCACTGTTGAAGAAGTTGACAAGCTGATTAAATCCCTGGACCAAAATAGAATTTAAAAAGTGGAAGCAGAAACTGGGGTTTTCCTGAAGGTATCAGCTATCAATTCACAGCCTTGGGATGTCTCATTTGCACCACCTATAGCCTTCTGAGAAATAGTTGTTAGTAAAATGGTTAAAAAATTGAAAGGGCCCAGGTTCCAGCTGTCTACAGGCATTCCTCAGAGAGGTCTCATTACAAGGGATTTGGCAGGAAAGAGCACTGGAAATGGGGAACTGCACATTGCTGATTGTGAAGGGTCAGTATTAACAAACATGACAATGACTAACTTTGCTAACTTGCTTTGCTACTTTTAACTGTGTATCTGTAGACATAAAAGAAAGACTGCTACTGGGCCAAGAATTTGATAAACCTGATTCATGAAAAGCAACTGATATTGAAGAGCACTATGTGTATTGCAGAATTTCATTGCTAATCAAGAACTTCTGTATCACCCAGGGGAAGTCTGGGTCTCAAAAGACTGTCTGGTGACAAAAATAGGGGTAGTCACAAGCAATGATTATTCTTTAAATGATTGTTTCTTGATCTGTCTACCAATTCACTGGGTATGAAAGCAACAGGATTGTCATGTCAGACGATTAGAGAACAGGACCAGAAAAAAGACTCATTAGCGTATGTGGACTTTGACTGACAGCTCCCTTTCCCCAAACAGAGTTTGACAGAGCAGAGTTTTCATTCTGGAATAATACTGGCCTCTGCTTTGGTGCTGAGCACATGATGCTTGTTTCTTCTCAGTTCTCCAGCTCCAGGCCTGTGTCCTGACCCAGCAGGAGGAGGAGCAGAAAGGAAGATGCCAGAGCAGAGGTGGAAGATACACAGATCTTAATGCCTTTTATCACCTTCTTCACTAAACTAGAGCTCAGTGAATTTCCAAATTGAGATGTTGCAGCATGTTGGCAGTGAAGAGCAGCACTGCAGTGCAATTCACAGTGTCCTCTGAGTATCTTCACAGTAATAAAACAGCAGGGCATGAAAAGAAATGAATGTGATTTTTTGGCTGAGTGTGATGGCAGATGTTAAAAGACAGCATGCTTTCCTGCCTTAACCTGTCAAGACAAGAAAAAAAACTCCCAGGGAAAGCAGCATTCCTGTAGGTAAATGCCCCAGTACAGATAGAGTTTTTTCAGATGGATTTGCAAAGCCTACTGTCAGAAAATACCAGTCAATAGCATGGGATATTTTCTCAAAGTATGTTATAGGACAGCCTTGGTGGATAAAAAGACCAAAGCAATTATGTTTCCATTGATGAAACATAGTGTTACAAGTTGATCTACTAAGCAAAGGGAAATTATTCCTTCCTAAAAGTTTTCTGCTAACTGCAGATAGTCAAGAGGGGGGACCAGAGTTACCCAACTTGTGAACACCTTTGGTTGCATTGCTGTATCAGCTCCTAGCAGTCAGTGAACTCAGACTTGACTGGTGGTGTGGTTTAAGCCCAGCCAGCAACAAAGCAGCATGAGGCCACTCGCGCACTCCTCCCGCCTGGGTGGGATGGGGAGGAGAAAATATAATGAAAAGCTCATGGGTTGAGACAAGGACAGGTGGATCGCTCACCAATTAGACTCAACTTGGGGAAAAAACAAAATTAATTTAATTTACTACCAATCAAATCAAAACAAAGATACTGAGAAGTAAAACCAAACCCTAGAACACCTTCCCCCCCACCCCTCCCTCCTTCCCAGCCTCAACTTCACTCCTGATTTTCTCTGCCTCCTCCCCACCAGTAGCACAGGGGGACGGGGAATGGGGGTTACGATCAGTTCATCACACGTTGTCTCTGCCGCTCCTTCCTCCTCAGGGGCAGGACTCATCACTCTTCACCTGCTCCACCGTGGGGTCCCTCCCATGGGAGACAGTTCTCCATGAACTTCTCCAATGTGAGTCCTTCCCAAGGGCTGCAGTCCTTCATGAGCTGCTCCAGTGTGGGTCCTTTCTGCACGGGCTGCAGTCCTTCAGGCACAGACTGCCCCAGCGCGGGCTTTCCCGTGGAGTCCTGGCCATCTTGGGGGGCATCCACCCGCTCCGGCGTGGGCTCCTCTCTCCCCGGGCTGCAGGTGGGCATCTGCTCCCCCACTCACCTCCGTGGGCTGGGGGGGACAGCCTGCCGTCTCACCGCGGGCTGCGGGGGCATCCCCTTCTCCCCATCCTTCCTCACCGACCTTGGTGTCTGCACAGGGGTTTCTCTCACATCCCACTGCCCTCTCCGCTGCAGGTTTTCCTTTCTTAAATATGTTGTCCCAGACATAGTACCACCACCGCTGACTGGGTCAGCCTTGGCCAGCGGCATGTCCAGCTTGGAGCCAGGGAAGCTTCTAGCAGCTTCTCACAGAAGCCACCCCTGCAGCCCCTCCCCTGCTACCAAAACCCCACCACACAAACCCAAAACAACTAGGGAACAAATATGCTTTTTGTTGTCGTTGCGTGTAACCCCAGCTGGCACTCAGCTATCCATTAATTCCCTTAGGGGATGACTGCTGGACTCCACAGGCTCATCCTAACTTGTGATTTGATGATCAACTAGAAGGAAGCAACACATTCCCTTTAGCTTTTACCCAGGTGGGTGATGTGGCAGGTCTTAGAGCAATGACCGGAGGGCAGCATTCCAGTGAGTGGGGGAACAGGTCAGAAGGCACAACTGCAGGCACAGAGTTCCAGGAAAAATGAGAATTATGTGCCCACTCAAGTGAAAGAGAGAAAGAGAAGGTGTGGCTATGCAGCTAAAGAAGAAAACAGACAAGAAAATCTAAAACTTGGTCCTTTTTCTGATTAGGACCTTACATAGCTGTTAAATTAAAATCCTATATTGGCTGATACAAAGGGCAGGAGTGCAGACTCACAGAAAGGAAATTGAGGACATAAAACGAATACCGAGAGGACAAGGAACAAACCTTGAGAGTACACCACACATTCCAAAACCTCTTATAATATCTCCGCAATCTCATGTACAACAGTCTTCAACAGGAAAGTATAACACAAAAGTTGTGATTCCTGTAATGTATAGACAGTCCTATTTAGTGCACCTTCTTGGGTATCAGCTTCCACAGGTTCCTATTAGTTCCTGGACAAATAAACCTACAGCTGGTTTCATTCTTAATGAAGGGATGAGAGGAGAACATGAAAGGATCACTGCAAGATTTTTCCCAACCGATGGTGCTGTACCTGACAGGTTTGCTGGGTGACTGGGCATGTGAACAAAAGTGGCGGTGTGGAACAGGAAGGAAAGCCAGTACAACCAGTGTTTAACTGGAACACTTACTCTCATCCTGATGAAATTTCCTTTAATGTCTATAAGTATTTCTTACAACCAAGGACTGAAAGAAAATTGACAAATAGGGCATCAACTCTGAGAACAGCATAGGAACCTGGTCTGCGTGGTTGGAGAATAAAAATATTCATTCAGCTGCATTGAAGGAAACTGCTGCTTGGATGCATAGAGGAAAGTGTGGTTTAAAAAAAATCAGACAATAACTACCTATACTGTAGATACCTACCTATAGTAAATACTGTAAATACCTACCTATAATCTCTGAACTGTTGCTAGACTTCCATTTGTTAACAGGAGGAGTGGGGATTATCCCAAGAGCTAAACTTTCCTTCACTGGACGGAGGTGGGGTAGAAAAACTGAGCCACGGTATGTAACAATAAGACAGGAAGAATAAAGGGTTAGAATCTGAGCTGATTCCAGAGTACTGATTCTAGTGTCATTCTGCCTAGCTAGTGTTTCCACTTTGTCACTCACGGCTCAGTTTACCCTATTGATTATAATGCAGAGATGTTTTAAAAAAAAAAAAAAAAAGTCCTGAAGGATCTGAGCTACACCACCACTTCAGGAAAACCTAAGAACAAGCTTGTGTTCAGTGGAGCTGTCTAAACAGCCTTTTCATTCTTTATCAACCCTTTAAAGTCCCCATGCTTCATTAGTTCTTGGGAAAAACATTCATCTTTTTCCTGCCCAAACTCTTACTAAAAGAGACAAATTACAAGAGTGGTCTGTGATGCTGAACCCATCTGCATCTTCCTTAGGTTCCCAATATTTGTCTCCAACTCAGAAATGTCTTATGCAAACACTTCTAAACTTTCTCCCTCATTGTTTCTTAAGAGAGTCTCTCGTGGTCTGTATAGCCATTACCTTCCTCTTCACATTCTCCTTTAGCACTGCTGTGGTGCTAACTGGATCTTGCTTGTTGATTCCAGCTGGTCAGATGATGAAACTCTTATTTGCTGACTCTTTCAGTTTAGCACCTTTAATCCTGCAGGGTTTGGTTGGGGTTTTTTCCAGACTATATAATAGCATAGTAAAAGTAAAATCTTATGCTACATTTGCTTGTTATTACCCATGTCCCCTATCCTATGTCTTCTAGACTATAAGCATCTTTTAAAAGCTCTTCTACTGAGTCCAGTAACGTGCAGTTCAGCAGGCTACCAGCTTCTTTGCAGACTACCATAGTTTAAATATCTTAAGGCAGGTGGAAATTTAAAATAAAATCATCCCTGTAACTAATTCTCATTCATTTTTAAATAATAATTTCCCATTTGCCTTTGGAATAGCCTGAAATGCACTGGTTGTGCTCAGCGTTCTTCTTTATAAGGTGTCTGTCACTCCAGTAGGTCTGTTGCTGGGGCAGTCTGTCTGGCAGTGTCCCTGTGCTTCGTATGGTTTTACTTCCACAGCCAAAGCAAAAAAAACAGGACTTCTGTGAAAAAGGCCTCCCGCTACATGGCTTCCAGCCCAGCCACGTGAACAATAAAATTGCCCTCTACTCCATTCTCTGAGGTCTCTGTGCTTTTCTCTCTCTTTAGAGCTAGCTTTTGCACTGGCCTTTTGGGGCCTTCCTCTCTCTCTGTCTTAACTGAGATCTTTATGGTATATGCTGCCAAAGTGTCAGTTACTTTCTTTTACCTATCAAAATACCTCCTGGTATTCCAGGCCAGACTGTCTCTGTTAATCTTTTATGCCAGTGTGATCTGCCTTCTGGTGCAGCAATCCGGTTCCTCCTGGAGAGATGGGATGCTTCAACAAAGCCTTGTGCTGCAGGCTCAGCATCTCTTGTGCGCACCAGGAGAAAGAAATGCACATAAACCAGGCTAAAAAAGGAAATTAGGTTTGGGGGTGGGAAAAGAGATGGTTTAACTTTGGCATTACTGTAACTGTAACTGGATCCATGCAAAAATTCCTACTGTTGAAATGGTCTCGGTGTTTTATGTCTAAAGGTAGCAGTGCTAAATAAATACTATACAGCAACAGACTTCTGGCTTGCTCAAGCTGTGGTTTCCAGGCTTCTCTGGCCTATGCTTCCACAGAAACCATTTATCACTGAACTCATTCCCAGCAATGGCTAGTTTTTTTCACTACTTACTGCTGGTGTAATTTCAATGACAGCTTATCAACAGTTTGTTTGGCTGTGTGTACAGAACAACTTGATAGTATTAACACATTTTATGAACTACAGTTTAAACTCAAATACTCTAACAATGTTTTCTGTTCTTCCACTCCTGAGCAGTGTTAGAGTATTTTTCTTTGCTTTATAGTTTTTAGCCTTGTTTGCTTGAGGAGTGTGTATGTGGTGGAGAGTTGGATTTGTGTAATTTGTTCATTTAGAAAAGGATGTAAAAAAAATTATATTACATTTTAAAGCATTAGTCTGTTAGAATAACTCCTTGCTCCCACCTAGAGTTTATTCAGCTGTCTTCTCTACCAAAATACCACTTTGACCGTCTAAATGAATATTTTTTTAAATATACATAGTAGCCAAAACTAGAAGACACATTGTGTCACCCTGGCACTTCAAATGTGTGTAACAAATTTCCTTGAATGCTGTTATAGGAACAAAATTCTTAATGTCAGAACTATCATGTTTCTATTTTGATCAGAGAATAGACATCATCTTATACAACATGATTTTATCTTAAACAGAGTTGTTAGGGCTTCCATTGAAATATAGCAGCTTTAATTAATATTCTGAAGTGCAGGCTAACATTAGAGGCTTATGCCAAAACACAGTCTCTCCATTTCCTTTTCCTGAGTATGGCTGGAGTTGAGACACTTCAAAAGAATTTTTGTCTCTCCACAGATCTTTGAGTATACAGAAGCTGGTTTATTATGTTAAACGACTCCCTTGACTCAAGGAAACATTTAAAATTAAGTACTTTCTATTCTAATGCCGTACAGTTCTGTCATCCAAAGTGTGGCGTATAGTTTCCAAAAAGCATCCTAAATGCTTCAGAATATGTTTTACCTCTCAGGATTGTTCCAGAGTTCAAAAAACCACATTCATCAAAAGCAGAGAAAGGCCGAAGCCGTAAGTGAATCCCTGATTTTGTCACATAGTACTCCTTATACAGATTTTGCTTTTGAGGATCTGCTACAATAAATTTCTCCTTGATGTTGGAAAAAGTGATGCATTTGCATCATTATCTGATGCTCTTAATCTGTATCGGATGAGTGGAACAGACAGTATGTGGTATCTGGGGAAAAAAGTCTTGCTAACTGTAGTCCAAGAAGGCTGTTCATTACACAGGCTTTCACTGATTCAAATAATTGAAACATTTGCAGCTGTCCTTAAATATTAGAGTGAGAGCTAAGAAAAACAGGGCTTTGCTCTTGTGGTCTACAGGATTTTAAGAACTTTTACTAACAGTTAATCCAACTGAGCTGCTTCACTTTTGTTTCATATCTCATTCTTCAGTGATCTTCTGGGTAAAACTCCCACTGAAATTAGAGGACTCTTGCCTAAGGTAGGACTAGGGAATCTAGCTCATTAATATTTTGGAATAGAAAGAAAACCCTTGTGAGTTTTACAAGAAGATCTGGCCTGCAAGTCTAGAAATGGGGTGACCTTTCTATTATTGAAAGTCCTTTTGTAAATCCATGGATTTCAGTAGAAGAGTAAAGCTAATTGTCTTTCCACTGGTGGATTGATTCTGTTCCAGGACAGAAAAATCATCTCCAGCAAGCACAAAGCTATTAATGTTTCCTGGGTCCTGCAAAAGGTGAATTATGTCTCTTTCTTTTCAAAAAAGATTTGCAACTCCTGTTCTGCGATGTGAGTCACTACCATTTTAGCCCCTTCTTTTCAGGTCATTAATTTAATGTCAGTGCCTTTGAGAACGTTTAGCTCCATCATGTGTTTTGTGCCTCCTGTTCCAAAATTAGTTTCTCGATTTCTTCCCTGTGGGCTGCTGTCCCTGCTGGTATTGCCTAGCGTAAAGGCAGTAGCATACCTTGTTTATCCCTTGGGTCTACTTAATTTCATTGCATACTTCTGTGGTGTTACTACAGTAAGGAATGTGGGGACAAAGGGCCCTGATTCATATGTAAATGTAATGAGAATAACACAGCTGCTATGTATGACACACGCGTGGCGCAAGCTGAAGACCCACTTTTCACCTCTAGCTTGGGTCTTTCACCTCACTCTGCAGTTTTAAAAGTTATGCCATAGCATGCACTTAAGGCTGATACCACAGTGTCCATGGCCAGCCTCACATCCCTGGTGCTATCTCTTCCCTGCTGGAAGAAAGCTATCCCAGTAAAAGACTTGGGCAGCAGAAGCATTTGCTGGGGGAGCAACAGAACATTTTGGAAGCTTTATCTTTCAGACTTACTACACTGATACTCAAGTCCAAGAGTTGTTGTGAGTTGCCTCTGTTTATGGCAGCCCTGTAGCTAGCTGAGTCTTCCTAATGATTGGCATGTTATTCTTAGACTGGTTTCATGTCAGAGGCAGTTATTAAATACTTTCTAAATTATTTTAAAAAGATAAAGAACCTAAATAGTCCTGAAAGTGGTGAGTGGGAGCTGTCAAGGAAACAACTTGCTAATGGAAACACAGCATAATTAACTGCCTTGTTTAAACGACTTGCCAGTAAGTTGTTGGGAAGAGCTGATAAATAAGGGACTGCAGCAGCAGAGAGTCTTTGCAACTGTAACTGAGTGATCCAACCCTTAATAAGTAACCTTATTACAGAGAAATTAGCTTTGGGACAGAAACAAGGATAGTGGTCATCTGAAAGAACATAAGGTCAGATTCACTACAGAGTTTTTTAAACTGTTTTGTCTTTTTGTGGTTTTTTGGACAGCAGTGACGTGCTTGCAGTATATTCCCTGACTCCTGGATATACTGAGCGAGCTGTAAAGCATAGGCAGTGCTTTAGAACCAGGCTCCTGTTGTGACTAAAAACCCAAATGCCAAATCCTTTCCTGTCATTTCTTGTCTCAAGAGCGTGCCACCATGTCACAGTCATCCTGGTTCTTCATGCAGCCACACCATGGTGATCACTGGAATAACAACGGATGAGTATGAATCAGAAACTTCTAATAGCCCTTTTAAGTTTGCCTTTAGGGCTTGGTTTTCTAAGCTGGAAGCTGAAATGAGCCTGCCATGCTAGATGTAGCACTCTGCACTCTGCAAAAATAATACTGCTGAACCAGAGGCTGAGCTCACAGTGTGACAGTTTGGGATTTAGTTCTTGGTGGGATGTTAGGGCCTATTAGTATTGCTTAAACGGCAGCAATGGCCAAATGCTGTACAGACATGGGAAGAGAGAGCCTTTGCCCTGAGGAGCTCACAAACTAGATGGCAAAGTGAGGAAAAATAAAAACAGCATGGAAGCAGATGCATGGCAATTAGTGATGGCTTAATAGTTCCATTGAAAATGCTTTCTTAAATTAATTTGCTGGATGAAAGATAGTCTGTCTGTCAGGCCTGCCATTAGCTGGTTAGTTCCATGTAATTGTCATGGCTAGGGTTAGTAGCGAGTGAATTTTCAACTGTGAGAAGGCAGTAGCTATGGGAATCAGTTACAGAATCAGGAATCATGACTTCGGAGGTCTCTAGTCTGACCTCCTGCTGAAAGCAGGGCCAACACTGAATGCAGACCAGGTTGCTCACAGCTTAATCCAGTCTGGCCTTGAAAACTTCCAAGGATGGAGACCTCACAATCTCTCTGGGCAAACTGTTCCATTCTTAATTGCCCTCAGCATGAATTTGTTTCACTTATACGCGGTCTGAGCCTCCCCTTTTGGATTTTATGACCATTGTCTCATTCTCCCACCATGAACATCAGTGAAGAACCTAGCTCTGTCACCTCAGTAACCTCTTCATAGGTACTGGAAGGCTACTACTAGATCCCCCCAAAACTTTCTCTTCTGCAGGCTAAACAAGCCCTGTTTCCTCAGCCTCTCCTCATAGGGCAGGTGCTCCAGACCTTAGCCATCTTGGCTGCCGTCTTCTGGAGTCACACAAGTGCCAACTAAAGGAGAATAATCACCGCCTGTGGTTACTGGCAACTTTCTGTTCATGCACCCCAGCATGCTGTTAGCCTTCATTACTTGCAGAGCACAACACTAACTCAGGTATAAATTATTGTTCTCCAGTACTTCTAGATCCTTTTCAGTAGCACTGCTCCCCAGCCAGTTAGTCGCCAGCCTGTACCAACACACAGGGTTAGTCCATCCCAGGTACAGGAATTTGCATTCATCCTTGCTGAATTTCCTTTCAGTCCATTACTGAAAGCCTGTCTAGGTGCCTCTGCATAGCAGCTGTGCCTCCAAGTGTATTGGCAAACCCTCTTTTTTGGTGTCATCTCTGACCTTGGTGAGTGGGCATTCTGTCTCCTTCTCCAGGTCATTGGTAAAAAATATTAAAGAGGACATCTGAAATTAAATATTAAACATTAGCCCTTGAGCCTGACAACCCAGCCAGTTTTTCACCTCTCTAGTAGTCCACTTATCTAGATTGTAACATCACAACTTGGATATAGGAATGTTCTGGGAGACTGTAGCAAAAGCCTTGCTAAAAGGTCGGTGACATCCACTGGTCTCTTCTCACAAGAAGGCAATCAGTTCGGTTAAACATGATCTACCCTCAGCTGATCAACACATGCTAAATGTCATGTCCTTTGCCTAGAAATGTGTTCCAAAAAGAACACTCCATGATTTTCCCAGGGACCAAAGAGAGGGGCTAACTGGCCGACTGGCCTGTAGTTCCTCAGGTTGTCTCACTTGTCCTTTCTGAAAATGGGTGCAATATTTCCCTTTCTCTAGTCACCAAGGACCTCCTTTGATCTCCATGACCTTTCAAAGATGATAGAGAGTGGCCTCAATATGACATCAGTCAGCTCTCTCAACACCCTTCATTGCAGCTCATGGGGTCCCATGGATGTGTTCAGGAGAAGCAGGCAAAGTCAGGAAAAACATTCTGAATTCAGGGGCATGGAGGAAAATACTGAGACATTTGTGAGAGAAGTCATCTAATGTAAAATTAGGACATGGATGGATATTTCTTTTAGTCTTTGCTAGTGTGACACTTTCATGTACTTAAGGGAGAATCTAATTCATTCTTGGGTTCATTTCTATTAGAGCTGCATTTCAGATTTCAGTTTTATTCTCAAGTGTGAAAGAGCAGGGACTGCAGGTCAAGCTGAATTCCTGTTGGTGAGTGATTCTAGGTATCACATCTTGCCAAAACAGGATCCCATTGCCACCTCACAGTATACATGGGTTTCATCTGCTTTACTTCTATTACTAGGCCATCCCAGTTGATTCAAACATTTACCCCTTTATCTTTTTTAATTCAGGATTTGTCTTCACCCCTCCCCGCAATGAGTACCATGTTTTGCTCCTGTTCTGCTGGTCTGTGAATTCATTGTTTGCAGGCTGGCAAGGCACCAGTTCTGGGGTGACAGATGGGGCAGACTGCAAACCAGGCAGTTGCCTCCCAGCCTGAATGATATTTTAATAAGCACAGAGAGGTGACAGAGAGAGAAGCTTCTCACTGGAATGACTGACAGTTTTGTTTTCAGCCTGAAAGCACTAATAGATGAATTTTGGCCTCGGTCCAAAAAAAAATCACAGAAACTAGAAGCAGAAAATCCCATTAGCTCCTAACTTATCCCTCTTTTTTAAGGGTCAAAGAAGTTTTTTCTCTCTGGCTATTATCCAGATAGGGAGTTGTTTCCCTGTTTTCAGTATTTCAGTTCTCTCTCAGGGACCCTATACTTTGGGAGACTTGCCTTCTATTTATCTTTTGTTTTCCGTCTCTTTTTTTCATTTCATTCATTTTCTCCATTGTCTTCCTTCCTTCCCCAAAGATTCCCTCCACTTCTAGTTTCTTTACACTCTTCACAGATTCATGGTGAGTAATGGGGTCTACCAACTTACTTGGCTTCCAGCTTCCACATCCTGTGAAACAGCTACTGCAGTGCTAGGCAATGGCATCTGCATGGGAACCTCTAGAGCGTATGTCCTCTTCTCCCTGCCCTTCAGCTGTATCTCAGTTGTATAATATAGGGTCTGTGTAGGGCTTTGTTTCGTCCTTGGTCATGAATAAAAGCACTACAAAAGGGAGCTCTGGCAAAGCCCCAGCAAGCTCTGAGATCCCTCTGCATTGTGAGCAACACAGTGTTTTGCAGACAAGCTGTAGGATAGCCTGGCTTTCAAAGAAGATTCTTTTTCTTCTTACGAGTACAGGGAAAAAAGATCCAGCTCTCGCTAGGAAAATATCAAAACGATGCTGGGATCTGAACTGAGGTATGGTCCCACGCACTGATCAGAGAATGTACTGGAAACTTCTCCATATTTGGACATAGACCTTCATGTCTATTTAGCAAGATTCAGGTCAGGGTTTCAACTGGAGAATGAGCTGGAAATTAATGGAATTCCAGCTAAAATATGCTTCTTTTTCCTTTCAGATACAATGATGACACTGAAGGTTCAGATCCTGTTTGGTTTCCTTTGCTGCATGATTCTTCTGCCTACAGATGGCTTCCCAGCAGACACCAGTACTGAATTTCGTTCTGCTTTCTCTGTGGCCAGAACCAGCAGCATGGAAGGGAGCTCTGAGATGGTCATTACCTTTGACAAAGTGTATGTGAACATTGGCAATGACTTTGATCCCAAGACTGGGTTGTTCCGCTGTCGGATCCCTGGAGCCTACTACTTCTCCTTCACTGTTGGGAAGTACCCAAAGAAAAATTTGTCTGTCATGCTGATGAGAAACAAGAATGAAGTGCAAGTGATTGTGTATGACGAACATCACCGCAAGGAACGGAAGGTAGCCAGCCAGAGTGCCATGCTGCAGCTTGACTACGGTGACACAGTTTGGCTGCGTTTACATGGAGATCCCAAGTATGCTCTTTACAGCAATGTGGGCCCCTATACAACTTTCAATGGCTACCTAATCTACCCAGACACTTCTGCCTTCTTCCAGAATGCTCTTAGCTCTCAAGAGCTGGGGCCACACCATCACACTATTCAGCAACTTCCCGGAGAGCAGAATGAAGCTTCACAGCGACACGTGTTATCTGACCAGCCGAACAGGGAACAAGACCCTCGCTCTGCATTTTCTGTTGCCCGCTCACAAAGTCTCCTGGGGACAGACGACAAGCAAACCCAGCATGAGCCAATCACGTTTGACACAGAGTTTGTGAACATTGGAAAAGATTTCAATTCCTCCACTGGCATCTTCTCATGCCGTATACCTGGTGCATACTATTTCTCCTTCACCATTGGCAAAATGCCCTTTAAGACTATGTCAGTGAAACTTATGAAGAACCACAATGAGGTGCAGGCCATGATCTATGATGACAACCACTCCAAGAGGCGGGAGATGCAGAGCCAGAGTATCATGCTGCCTCTGCAGTACAGGGACACCGTTTGGCTCTACAGCCATCAGCATGATGGCTATGGTGCCTACAGCAACCATGGCAAGTACATCACCTTCACCGGCTTCCTGATCTATTCAGAGGCTCAGCCAAAGCGGCTTCCAGGTGCCAGCTCCCCCCAAGGGTCAAATAATTAGGTGCAGATGTGAAAGGAGCGTAAGAAAAGCCAAGGTGCCATGAACTTGGGTATAGCTCCTCTTCAAATATCATCTTCTACTTTGAGCATGCTATCATGTGTCCAGTGCTTTCCCTATGCTGCACGCTTGTGCCCTGTCTGCAGGGCCACTGCCGTGTCTGCCATTCATCCATAGAAAGGTCTTTACAGGTTGTCTGTGTGTGTCCTGTGTTGGTGTTTGATTTAAGCATAAAGCATGAGGTAGTTTGGGGGCAGGGGTGGGGCAGCGTAGCGAGATGCTGAGGATCAGAGAGCCACTGCGGTAACGTTACTGCAGATCCCCGGCATCCAGAAAGCAAAGGATGTGGTGACTTTCCTTGCATTTCTGGGGAGGGAATAAATGTAATGAAAATGAATGTAATAAAAATAAAAAAGATGTAAAATTTTCTCAGATTGGAATTTGTTGTTACTTGTGAGACTTGTGTGCTTGTCACTGGCTGAGGTACCAGCTCAGGAGAGAAAGAAGCATGGTGATCATATGAGCTGCAGTATGTGTTACTGAGCCAGTCTGTGTACACTCTTTTTTATCATTCATGTGTGTGAAGTGTTGGTACCTCTTAACAATTTTATTGCAAGTTTCACAATATTCGGTGCTTTTCTTAATCTGACTCTGATGAAGTCAAGAAGCTGTGTTTGAGAATCTCAGCTTCCATTTAATGAAAATAATACATTTAGAAACAAACAAAAAAGTAGGCTTCTAGCCCTTGTAGTAAAGGATGAAGGGCTCAAATCTATGAACGGACCATCCTCTGAAAGCTCAGAAGCAAGGTAAGTAAGAAGAATAAAAAATGTATTTTTAAATGTCTTAATATTTGGGTCAGGAGCAGGCTCATAATGTGTTAAGTGTGAGCAGTACCATGACATGCAATGGCAGTGTTGAGTGCAGGGGCATTACATTCTCCAGAAATGAGCTCCTTGAATACAAGGGTATGGCTAACCTGCCATATGCTGTATTGGTAACCTAGTGCAAACAGGATCGAAGGTACCAGTAAGTGATAATTTCCGCATCTGTGTTCCAGTGGTTTCTTATAGCCTGTGTTCCGCCGAGCCGTAGTGCTGCTGTAGAGAGAGTGGTGTGGCTGTCGAGGGCACTTCTGTGTTCCTACAGGGCAGTTGGGACTGACGGCGGGGTCCACCGAGGCAGGTAGTAGGAAAGCAGGAGGCTGGAGGCTTCATTGTAGTGCGATTGGTGCTGTTTCAGTTGAGCAAAACCCTGATTTGCCTCCCAAAATACATAAACTTCAAAAGTGCATCATCTGGAGCATGCACAAAACTTTGTGACATCACTTGAGTTTAATTTATAATCTGCTCAACAGATAGCAATGTTTTTAAACTGATCCTAACAAAATCATGAACTCAAAATAGTGTATTTGCATCTGAGTCACCAAACCAACCCCTTCAACCTTTATCCAAACGTTCATATAGCTCAGACTGTATATTCTCCAGCAAGACAATATTTTCATGCACTAGTGCCATCCTAGCTCAGCTTTTTGATGATATTCTCTGCTCAAACTGGACTTGGCTGCAGCCACTCCCTGCCTCCATCGCTCCATACATATCCTAGACATTAAAGACTGGAGGCATAGTTGGGAAAATGATGAAAGGTAGAGATTGGACGTATGTAAAAAAACAGCATAAAAATAGAAGAAAGCTGGGTGGGATACTAGTTTACTAGAAGTTATACTTCAATTAAAATGCTAATCTTAATTCCTACATCCTTGGGGGGGGGGGGGGTGTTGGGAAGCAACAACCAACCTGCTTTATGAACTCTGTAAATCTATCTTCTACTGTCATAGCCCTAACCTGACCTCTAAAACCATTCTCTGTGGCATCTTGCTTCCAGGCTTCTTATTCCTGCCTCACCAATTCTCCTCTCCATCTGTCGGGCAACAACAGCTTGGAAAAAGATTAACTAGGTCAAAAGCTAGCAGTTCCCACTTTGAATGTCACACATGCCTCCTTTGTTGAGCATCGAAAATTAAGAGTATATTGGTAGAAAGGGAATTATGGGTCACATCATCTAAGCACATGCAATGAATGTTCAAAATTAATGTACCTATAATGGCAGCGGGAAACCTAGTAGAAACAAACAAACAAAAAAATCAAACCCCTCCCGAGTAGATAATTACATTTATTTAATTCCATACTACAATGTGTAAGAGAGAGAAAGGTTAATGATCTCTTTCTAGAAAATAATTGTACTTCTGATTTTGGGGATAGAGATTGTGTATTTATTATGTTTGGCTTGTAAAGTGCCAGTGCTGTACAAAAAAACTTCATAGAAGGGGTAAAATCTGCTGAAGAAATAACTAGGTCATGATCCTTAGGAATTTAAATGAGATTTAAGGAAGTATATTCCAAACTGATAACTGACACAAAGCAGTGTACATGTGTAAATATGGTGTGCAAATACTAGAAAACTTCATGGAATACATACATTTTCAGGTTGCTTTTTAAAGAAAAATTAATACATGAGATGGGACATTACTGTGGGCACACAAAATGTGATGCCACATGAGAAGATAGCTGAAATTAAGTATGTGATCTGTATCATGAAACACAACAAAATCTGCTTAGCTGGTTACTGGAGAGGAGAAAAGATACTGTATTTGGCTGAAACCACAGGGGCAATATAAGGAGGCTGAACTGAATTATCTGAAATGATGTCAGCTAGGACACCAGTGTAACATCCTGGGAAAAAACCTGCCAGGACATCTCCCCAGTAAGCATCAGTGATCAAGATAGACAACACATCTAAATAGCACTGCCCCCTTCAGCACAGCCCACTTAAAAAAACCAAACAAACAAACAAACAAAAAAAACAGGAAAGGGTGAAATGCACTTTACAGTTTCATCCTATTTCATTTAAAAATAAAAGCTCGTGTACAAATCCTTAGAGGGTTGCCAGCGCAATGCAGAAAGCAGGACAAAAAGGTGTGGCGTATTTGTACAACGTCCTGAATAATGTGGAAAGCATTCAAAATAACCAAGGATGCAGCTGAAGTCAGGTGTGTCCTTTCCTACAGTAGTGTCCCTTATTAAGTGCCTCTCTTGGTCCTGGCCAGGTTAGAATGATAGAATTGTTTCAGGGATGCTAAATGTGAAGGCTTCTCCTTCCAGGGCCAGGAAGCCAGCAGGAGGGTGGTATTTGCAGGGCAGAGCCCCTTGCACAGATCACGAAAGATTTCATCGACCAGCTGAGAGAAAAAACTAATCCAGAGATTTTTATCCAGACCCTGCATAGAGCGAACCTGATAGGCACAGTAAACACCAGTGAAAAGGAGCCGGTCAAACTCTGTTAGAGGCAAGGGAGTATCCGTCAGTGAATAATATCTCAGATGCTGCTCAATCTCTGTCCGTGTTTTGGGAACGTCAACCTCTAAAATCTGCATGAACCGCCGTGCCGGGCGCAGGGAGGCCAGCTCTTCATCCCGCAGCCGGATTGTCCTGTCGGCCCGAATATCCAGCCCTCCCCAGAGCATCTGGAAGAGAAGAGCAGCATTGGAAGCCCAGCACAAACCCTCCGCCGGTTATAACCGAGCTGTAAAGCCATCTGCAACGCTGCCAAATCTCGGGCCAGACCGAGAGGCGGCCGCTCCCTGACTCGCTGCCCACAGCCCGCCTATTCCCACTCCACGTCCTTCTCCGCCAGCCCCACACCCCTTTTCCGACCGGCCCCACGCCTTGGTTTCCCCGTGGGACCCATCCAGCCCCCCGTCTCCCGCCCTGCCTGTCCTGCCGCCGCGGCTCCCGCCTTGGCCATTTGGTGAAAGATTCACCTAAACCTGCGGGGTTTGTCCCTGCCCAGAGGTGAGAGGTGCCACGGAGGGGGTCAGAGCCCCCTTCACCCGCACCCCACAATGGGAGGGAGCACAAATGCAATCAGAGCATCCCTGAGGCGTTTTCCAGGCGCTCCCAAAACCCGGCAGGGATGAGAGCAAGCAGAACGTGTGAGTTTTTACGTGCAGGCAGGTGGGAGCGCGGGCACTAACGCTGCCTCGGCCCACGGGCCCCCAAAGCCCAGGAGACCTCTAACACGACGTTGGCGTCCTCGGGGCCGCGATGGCGTGTGTTGGCGCCGGCACCGTCCCTGCTGTGAGGATGTTCATCTGGAAGACATCAGGCAGAGTTTGGTAGCACAAGACCGTGGCCCTTCTTGTTTATTTATGTCATTTTGTTGTCAGTAACGTCTTCGATATTTCTGAGCTGCCACTCACAGCTTGCCAAACATGACAGATGCTGACCACGGGATTTTGATGAGCAAAACAAGCTTTTTTAAGAGACGCAGAAGTGGTTAAGGGAGGCGAGTGTAAGTTTTGGATACGACGGCCCTTAATCCTGCCAACAGAGCTAAAGCGTACAGCAGCAAAGGCACTTGCTTTGACAGGCAGCGAGGAAGTCCCTCACACCGAGTACGGGGGGGTTTTAAACTGACGGGTTTTGGTTGCTTGACAGTTTTTGCTGGAGAAAGTAATGCTGCCCAATGGAAGAAGGGTGCTGGGAGGTTCCTTGACCTGCTGGTGGAAACATAACCTGATGCGTATCCTGGTTTTATACTTCCCTGAGCATCTGCTGCTGGTGAGGGCAGAGTGTGAGGGTAAAAGAAACCCAGCTGGATCCACTATGGCTCTTCTCATGTCCAGCTAATTCCTTCCCGGGCTACGTGACATCAAACATCATCCCATTAAACTGGGAAAAACAGATACAAGGCCAGAGGAATGGGAGTTTATTAATATGAAAGTCACATTAATCCTAAGAATTCTTCAATTTTCATTTACTAATACTTCTAGTGCTTTAACTTTCAGCATTTATTTTGCCTTTATTATTCCTTTCTTTGTGAAAAAGGAGACGCAAGTAGCCTCGGTCCAGGACTGAGAGGGAGGCTGCATCCCCTCCCTTCTCTGTGTTGATTAGTGTAGTTGTGTAGCCAAGACCCTCTTCTACTTCTTAAAGACTCATCCTTCAGGTCAAGAAACATGAAATGGAAGAAGTTTGTATAAAATAGTAAGCTTTCTGACACTTTTTTTTTTTCATTTTTATATGGACGAAGGCTTTTTTATATAAGAAAGAGGGAGAATTTATGTGGAGTACTCCAGAGTTAAGGTCAGCAGGTGCTTATAAAAAGCAGGAAAATGATTTAATACTGTATGTGTGTGATCACTACTACCAAATCCCGCTTCCAACTTTCCGTTCTTGATTAAAGCTTTTCAGGGAGATGTACGAGCTGCCTGAAGAAGCGCCCTGCCACCCCCCAGGCTGTGAAGGTTTGTTTCTCTGCACAGCTGCAGGCTCCCTGATCCAAGCCAGCTGTGGCTTTGGACTGCGAGCAGGGATGTAGTCGCTCTTTCCTACTCCTCCGTGGATGTGCCAGCAAGGCTTTTAGCTCAGGTAAAAATACTGTATCATCCGAAAATTTCTTTGCTGGTCTTCTCTCTGCTAACTGATCTGCTAAGTTCACAGATCCCTCTACTGAGAGATGTCTGACTGGCTGCAAAGTCAGTGAATTTGTTGAATAGCTGCCAAACTGCTGTTATTAGTAACTGTCTCATAAATATATGCCGTATTAGATTTTTGAGTAGAGTAAAACAAAAATTAAACAAAGCATAAAAAATGATGTATGGAAATAATAACAAAAATATCCTCCGGAGATGGGAAAATGGTCCCTTACTTACTTTATCATTCAACAGGGGGGGAAGGGTCCCCAAAAAAGCATCTAGAAAATCCACAAACATTATTGCAGGAGCAGACTTTTTCAGTGGAGACCCAAGAAACCCCCCCACCACCACCACCAAAAATAGCAGCAGGTCTTCATCCTGCAAGCAGGTACAAGTGCCTCCCCCAGTGAACAACGCCAGCCGGGACTCCAGCTCCCTCTCCCACGTGTCAGCACAGCTAGCTGAAGCATTCGACCATATTTGCAGAAGCAGGCAAAGCGTCGCGCCGCCGGCGTTGCACGAACGTTTGCTAAGCCGAGAAGCCTCATCGCTAGCAGGTGCTCTTCCTACCTGTCAGCCTCTGGGATCCGGCAAACATGCACAGGATCAGCCAGGCGTTGAACCGTACCTGGGCCATAGCAGCCCTGCCCGGTAGCCGCTGCCACGTTCTCCGTGGACAGTGCCGCGCGTGAAGCGAGAGCGGTTTGCCGTGGCGTCTTCCCTTGCTGCTTCTGGTCCCAGCAGCCTCTGTTGGAAGGGATCCATCTTTCTGTGTTTCTGGTTGCAGTCCTGGGAAGGGCTTGCAGTTCCACTTGCTGACCCCGAAGGATATTTTCCATCGTACTTTGGAAACTTGGAAGACTTTGTTGCGAAGTTTTTGGCAGAATCGTTTAAGCTGCTTTTCCAAAGACTGATTTCCCACTGCAGTTTATTATAGGAAGCTATTAGTTGCAAGAAATTTCACTACACATGATTGCCTCTGAAGAAGGGAGGACCTCCTGGTCCCTTCTGACTCTGCACAGCGCCTGTCACATCTCTGTGACACTTCTGCTCAGCTCCTTGGCTTCATTTTCATGTTTCCTTTTTCCCGAGTTTGAAAATCTGCAAACAATCCTGAAATGTTCACCAACGGATAAGGCCAGCAGTCTGTGCAGATTCATGGACGGGCAGTAGCAGCCAAAATACACAAGCAGGCAGAAGAAATGTCACTTGTTCAGTTCTGTATCAAACCTCCTGGAGGGAGAACTCAATATACTGACTAGCAAACAGTCAGGATCAGAGCCAGCCAGGCTTTAGCACCTCATGGTCCTCTCCTGTGACGAGACTTCTGGGTTATGATGAGCACAGTCTGCCTTAGATGTTGTGAATGACGTAGACGAAACTTCATCTGATTCTTTTCACAGCAGGTATCTGTTCTCTACACATCTTTGCACTTTTATTAGTGCCCAATCCCCAGTCAAGCTGTTCTGTATTTCTACTCTGTATGGCACAGTATGGTCCTGGGTTCTCCAACAGGTTCTGGGATGCCAGGGTTAGAGAAATATGTAATAATATGTATAAAGAAGTGTCGTGGTTTAACCCCAGACAGCAACTAAGCACCACGCAGCCGCTCACTCACTGCGCCCCCCCCCCCCCCCCAGTGGGATGGGGGAGAGAATCAGGAAAAAAAAAGTAAAAATGGGGTGAGATAAGAACGGTTTAATAGAACAGAAGGGAAGAAACTAATAATGATAATAATAATAATATTAAAATGACAATAATAATAATAAAAGGATTGGAATATACAAATGATGCACAGTGCAATTGCTCACCACCTTCTGACTGATGCCCAGTTAGTTCCCGAGCAGCAATCCGCTCCTCCCAGGCCAACTCCCCCAGTTTATATACTAGACATGATGTCACATGGTATGGAATACCCATTTGGCCAGTTGGTTCAGCTGCCCTGGCTGTGTCCCCTCCCAGCTTCTTGTGCCCCTCCAGCCTTCTTGCTGGCTGGGCGTGAGAAGCTGGAAAATCCTTGACTTTAGACTAAACATTACTTAGCAACAACAGAAAACATCAGTGTTATCAACATTCTTCTCATACTGAACCCAAAACAGCACTATACCAGCTACTAGGAAGACAATTAACTCTATCCCAGCTGAAACCGGGACAAGAAGTAATAAAACCACCTCCCTCAGGTTAAAGGGGGAAAGAACTCTGCCTAGAAAAGAGAGGAGTTGGAGCTGAAACACATACCTTTCTCAGCAAGTTACAGTGTCAGTTTGTAGTGACTGCTGTCACCAGATAGTTTACTGAGGGTAGGGATGATGCAGTTAGTAAGTTGTCAGTGTGCAAAAAGTGGCACGTTTTCTGAAACTTCCAGGCTATGTGGCTGTATCTGGCAATATGAGGACCCACACCAGCTATGAAGAAAAGCAGCAGCACATAATGCAAGAGTCCCAGATTTGTCACGGGAGGAGGGGCCCTCAATATCCAGAGCCATTCTTACCCCCAGTTTGGATCAAAATAAGACCAGTGGTTCCATCATAGCCTTGGCTATCTTCAAGTCAGGCTACACTTCTTTCAGTTTTCATTATTTTCTGCTGCTTACGCTTTAGTTGCATCCCTTTCTTCTGGGATGAGATATCTTTTATTAAACTGTGAATCACATGCTACTCAAGAGGCAGACACCGATGACCCATCTGTGCGGTGAGATTGATGTGCCTTCTGGTCTGTGCCAGAGTCCCTTACAATCCGCAGTGTACGCATGACCGTCTAGAAGTCACCACGCAAAAACCCTGCATCTCACGGGCCATGAAATCGCCTCCCTTTAGCGCGCAGCACGTGGCACAAGGAGGAGTCCAGGATTTTGGCCAACATCTGCAAAGGCCGTATATGATTTTGTCAACAGGAAAATTTCCTAGGAACCGCTTGCAGCTCAAGTGCCTAGAGGAGGATGCCCACGTTGGTGGGAGGGAGAAGAAAAGGAGGCTCGGAGGCTGTGCTTAGGTGACTGATAGAGTGGCAGGCGGGGGACAAGCATCAGTGGCAAATGATGCTTTGAGCTAGGGGGATTTTGTAGAATCGCCTCACTACCTCGCACAGAAAGGCAATCGCAGAGCGATAAACGTACGCCTTAGTTGTTTGTAAAGCCGCGGTAGTTACATGGTGCAGAGAAACAAGCCTGAGTTTCTGACGGCTGCACATAGTCCCCGCGTGTACGGTTGCAGTGTTAGGCGGTGCACCTGCTCCTCCTGAGGGATTTTGTCCTCGCCAGGTATTCACAGCTGAGCGTGCACAGTCCTGCCCCTCTGCGCTCCCCCCGGTCATACCGTCTGCTGTCGGAGCAGTTGCAAAACGTCACGTCGAGCCGGGTTTCTGCAGGGGCACCTTGACTGGTTTCATCTTTTCCACCATGACCTCCTCGAAGCAGGAAGAGGGGAAAGGGGAACAAGATATGAAGGATCAAAAACTTGCAGGAGCTGGTTGGATGCTGGTTAATACAGCACCAGAAGGGCCTCTTCGGCAGGGAGGTTTCTTTGAAATGGGACTGCAGGGAGATAGGCAGCATCTTCACAAAAGGGAAATTCTGCTTATAGAATTGGAGAAGTCTCTTGCTTCGAACATTTCGCCCAGAACTTGGGGAGACCACAGTCCCCAGCCTGGGTCTGTCCGGCAGGTGCTCAAGGGAGGAAGATGAGGAGAAGAAGGCGGCTGAGGAAAGAGGGGAAGGAAGAAGGACATACATGGCTCCCAGAGAAGGTGAGGTTTGAGTCACTGGAGGGGAAGAAAACCTTGAGGGAAGTAGGAGGGAAGCACTGACTGTAACCAGAGGGGACCTCCACTGTTATACTGGTATTTTCCAGATGTGGTGCTGCTAGTCCTTATGCAAATGCTTTCCTTGTCTTCTTCTTTCAGTTTTTGTGAGCAGCATCCGCTGCTTGAAGGAGTAATGGGCTGTGTAACAGTGACAGGGAGGGCCCCATCCCACTGCACCTACTGCGCGAAAGGACCCCCCACCCGGGCCTCACCGAACTGGGAGATGTCATGGGATGCAGTGTGATGGGTGACACGGGGCATGCTGTCATCCAGCCTGTCCCGCAGGAGTCCCATAAGCTCTGTTCTGCAGGAGTGCAAGGCCCAGCTAAAATCCCCATCTGGATTTTGACTGGAGATCAATTATAAGGGCTATCCAGATTGTAGGCGTGATGTGGGTGACCTGATACCGTCAACAGCCACAGGCTCAGGGAGGAGAGTCTGCTCGCCGGGCTGTAGGAAGAAATGCCAGAGTTCTGGAAAACACCAGCAAAACCTACTCAGCTGGGGAAGCTCAACATGGTGACTGTGAGTCATCACCTAAAGTCTATTTGTCCCCGCAGTACCAGAAAAAATCTCTCTTCTGAATAGCGTGTCTGTAAGTCAGCTACATCTGACTTACACCTCATCCAACGTCCTCCTACAGCCGGGAAATCCAACCCCGGCAAACAAGCCTCGTGGAGGCTGCCAGTGTGGACCAGGCAGGGACAGAGGATTTGGAAGACAGCTTTGTGCTTGACCAAGCTGACCACAGCCTTGCCCAGCATGAAGCAAGTGCCCACCAGCCAGAAGGAATCCAGAACCAGCAGGTTCCATAGGCAGGAATGGCCCCTGGAGCTCCGGAGTGGAGGAGGTAGCGTGCCAACGCCGGCGGTACTTTTTGAGGCCGTGTAACCCTCTTGTGCCCTGGGATAATGCGTCCGGGTGAGCAAATCGCACTCTTCATAACCGCCCAGGCTTCTCTAAGGAGAAGAGATTTGGGTCCGTTAGCAACTATTCCACATATTAAAGACCTGCTGGAGCCAATGCCTGTCCCCACAGGGCCGGCTACTTTTCCAGTACACGCATTCTTCAGCAAACCTTGCACGTTGTCTAACTTGACAGGGCATTGTGTCTAACATTTCTTGATGTTACGTCAATCAAATTCTCCCTCTGCACAAACGTTATGTTTCAAAGGCAGTTTTCCTTCTGTTCCTGCCACCATCACTCTTCTGACTTATCGTACTGGGAAATACGAATTTTTTACGATACACAGACCACGAGTCTTGGTATGGTACCTCAAGCAACCTGGGACGGGGGAGGGAGAACGTGGGGGGGGAAACGTGCTTTATAAAGAATTTTCACAGTAACAGAAGTGGTGCCAGGAACTTTTCCATCTTGTGCAATAGGCATCGGCATGCAAAAAGAGCCACTGCAACAGAAAACAGAACCAGCTGTGGAACACGTTGTAAGAAGGACTAAAAGCACATTTCCTATTTAATTAGCTCAATTGATGGCAGATCCAAAGTGGAGCTAAGAATTGTATAAAATCCCAAACTTCTGCTGATTTGTGTTCCCTTCTCTTTCCTCTTTCCGATTAAGAGCTATAAGTTTTAAGGTGAGTAGCAAACACTATTAATTTTAACTAGAGAACACTGTTCTGAGTCATATCCCACATACTGCCAGCCAAAGCAGCCTGAAACAAATTAAAAAAAAAAAAAAAAATTTAAGAAGCCCATGCTTACAAGGCTGGGTTGGAAACAAACATGAAACCCGATTCTTACCATACAGTTCAGCTCTTTATTCTTGAAAACAGATCACATTCTAGCCACAATGAGTACTTGTCCCTTTTTTTTCTTAATTGATTA
Organism: Aquila chrysaetos chrysaetos; assembly: GCF_900496995.4. Classification (NCBI taxonomy): domain Eukaryota; kingdom Metazoa; phylum Chordata; class Aves; order Accipitriformes; family Accipitridae; genus Aquila; species Aquila chrysaetos. The sequence goes on along the minus strand of NC_044005.1, from coordinate 45,511,577 downwards.
TTGTCCCATCCCTTCCTCCATCCCATGCTCTAACATCCCCCAAATGCCTTTTTTAATTAGTGCTTTTACAATTTAAAAGCTTAAGCAGTGATTCAGGGAATCTCTACAAACAGCTTGTGAATTATTTTATGAAATCTCTTACACAATACTTTTCAGATCTTAATGAGGTCAGTCGGCTTTCTGATGCATTTTCTGGACTAAGGACAAGGGACATTAATTGATGACTGCTGTAATGTAATCCCATTCAAACAGGTGGTGGGTGGACTGAAACTACAGTGTTTTTCCAGCTTTTTTGGAGAGAGCTGATATTTTCCACAAGAGCAAAGATAGTGGTAATGCTATTATATCATACAGCTCAAAATAATGGGAATAGTGACAAAAAGGCATAGACTCTTGTCTATGGAACAAGGGAAGGGAGATATTTTTGACTGCAGGAAAAAGCACAATCTGAAGATGCTGGAGAAAGTAAAGACTGCTTGATTGTGAAGAAGAAGCCCTCATGAGGGAGTAGCACATGAGAGGTTACCTGCAACTCCTTCTTCTGCCAGGAGAACAGGCGCTGACCTCATTCCCAAGAAAACAATGCAGAGATTTCCACAATTGTTTTGGTCTGGATCCAGGTACATCTTGTGTTGTCCTAATAACAACTGTATTAGAACCATTTACAAAAGCTTTGCCTGTTAGCTATATTATTATGGTCTTCCCAACATCCATCTTGGAGCTGAGATACTGCTGTCCCATTGCTTAATCTACACAGCTGCTTCAGTACAGTCTCCGAGTGAGTGCTCAGGTTACGATGTATGCCTGCAGGGACAGCTAGCAGAAGCAGTGTATATAAAGCATCTTAGCCACAGGGAATGCCTGGACTCCATTCAATTTGCAAACCAAAAAGACAAATCCGGTGTCTTACAATTCAAAGCAGCAGATAAACATCTACCAGTAGTATGATCAGGATTGTCAAATAGCATCCCTCACCCTGCGCTTTTCATCTAGTTTGAAAACAACATTATTCATGTGACCACAACAGGCAAGAATCTCCTATCAGTTTTTATTATTATAAATACTATGTTAGAAGAGAAAGGATGGTGCCGTGCATCCGCTCCATTCTGCTGCTATTTTGCATCTTCTTTCTTGGCTCCTGCTTCTATTTTCAGGGGTTCTGGAGCTGCACGATAGGCAGGAAATGCCTCCCAAGGACTATTCAGATCAAACTTGCGAAATTCCTGAGATAGCTCCACAGGCTCTGCCACTACCCGTTTCACTTCATCATCATACCGCACCTAGAACAGTGCAAAGGACACAAGCCAGTCATTTTCATACAGTCCCCATAGCATCTCTGCTATTAGCTGTACACAGCAATGACCCAGACCACCCTCCGGTACAGGCAATCCTAGTTCTTACGCCATGGATAGACCACAGACCGCTGCCACAGCTTCAGTTCTCCTCATTATTAAACAAAAACCCTCCAGATGCCACCAAGACCTCTGGACTCCCCAGGAAAACCCTCCTCTTTGCTACCATGTACATACCTCAGGTGTCCTGACTAACCACCCTGAATTAGGAGTGCCCAGCCTACAGTCCACGTGAAGCCCACACGGAGTAACACACTTAGTTTGTCATATGACAAAGGAATTTCTCCTGCGTCACCAAAATAAAGTGGCCTGTCCACCTGGCATTGCTGGGGACTAGTCTCCATGAATCTTTATAATACGGCAGTTTGTTTGGTTTTAGTTGTGCTTCTTAGCATAACACTCAGAGCATGGGATAAAAAGACAACCAGGGTGAAATGCGTGTGAGTACCAGACACTTCTGATTGGCTTGCTTTATCCTCACTGTTACGGTCCAGATCTCCAAACCATAGTTCAGGAGATGCTGCCTGGTCCTCACTTGTAGGATTTGCTGTCATTTCTGTTTTTCTTAAACCCCTCTGTTGCTTGCAGGACCTCACTGTTTTCTCCTGAGGCTCAACTCGGTATTAGAACTGCACCAAATGTGACTGCTTTTGCAAGGTGGTCATTTGAAACTAGACAGATACCAAACACACTCATTTCACTTGTGGTTTGACATACAGAGGTAAATATTTGATAAATGGCAAGAGTCAGTTCAACTAGAGTTTTGTAATATGGGCCTACAAAAACTCAAAAAAGTGGAGTTCCAACTGCCGTTAAGATCAGTTCAGTCCCTTATTCATCTGGGAACCTCCAGTTTTGCAGTGGAACGCTTAATCTTTCAGAAGACATGGTAAAAGCAGAAGTACTTTCTCTGCCAAATGTCTCTGACACACAGCACATGAAATTTGCTCAATGCCTCTGACCTTAGGCTGCCTTAGCACGGATGATACTTTGTGATGACTTCAAATTTCCATGCAGGAGATCTATACAGCTCCTCTGGAATACAGACATGTGAAACATCCTTAGTGCCTTTTGGACAAAGGATTGTAAAGCAGTCACATCTCTGCACCTGTCTTGGTTTAAGCCCTGACAGCGACTAGGCAACACGCAGTTGCTCACTCACTCCCTGACCCCCCCAGTAGGATGGGGAGGAGCATTGGGGAAAAACAAGTAAAACTCGTAGGTTGAGAAAAGAACAATTTAATAACCGAAGTGAAATAAAATGTACTACTAATAATAATAATAATAATAATAATAATAATAATAATAATAATAATAATAATAATAATTGTAATGAAAAGGAATATAATAAAATAAAATAATAATAATTTAAAAAAAAAAACAAGAAGAAAAGACAAGCGATGCACAATGCAGTTGCTCACCACCCGCTGACCACTGACTGATGCCCGAGCAGCGATCCCCCCCTCCTGGCCAATTCCCCCCAGTTTATACACTGAACATGACATTCTATGGTATGGAATATCCCTTTGGCTAGTTCAGGTCAGCTGTCCTGGCCATGGTCCCTCCCAGCTTCCTGTACACCTGCTTGCTGGCAGACCATGGGAAACTGAAAAATCCTTAACTTTGGATAAATGCTACTTAGCAACAACTAAAACATCAGCATGTCATCAACATTATTCTCACAGTAAATCCAAAATACACTGTATCAACTACTAAGAAGAAAATTAACTCTATCCCAGCCGAAACCAGGACAGTACCGAAACTCAGATAAGTATTGGAGAGATTTGGTAACTTTAGACACGAGCGTGTCTCCTACCTCCACATAACCAGAGAGTGGAAAGTCCTTCCGGAAAGGATGGCCCTCAAACCCATAGTCTGTGAGGATTCGCCTTAGATCAGGGTGGTTGGCAAAGAAAACACCATACATGTCCCAAACCTAAATGAAAGGGAGCCAATCAAGTTGCATTAGATTAGAAAAAAAAAAACCAAACCCTTCATGTATTATGTTCATAAAATTTCAGTTACATGCCTGGCTTTCGCAGTGCCAGCGAAACTGATGCAGAAACTCATTCAAAAGCAAATCACCCTTTTATCTCCTACTCTGGAAAGGCAGCCAGGGAAACACTTTCTTTCTTTCTCAGGGCCCTGGGAATCAGTTTAATCAGGAAAACACAGTTCCTCTCCACAAAGACCCTGCTCCCAAGTACGCCGGCACTCACCTCTCTTTCATACCAGTTTGCTGCCTTGTGCACAGACACTGCTGAGTCAACAGGTGTCAGCTCGTCAGTGTATGTCTTCACACGGATCCGACTGTTGAACCGCAGAGACAGGAGATTGTACACAATCTGAAGCAGAATAAAAGAAGGCATTGGTCTTGCACGGCATTTATGGATCTCTTTGCAGTATAGTACTGGCTAAGCAAAGGCACACAAAGACTATTTCAAATATTCTTCGTCAACAGAATCACATTCAGCACTTCAGAGCTCGGCACTAAAAGACACTATTACAATTGAGGTTCCAATAGCTTATCACTTTGGCCCCTAGAAGTGTAATAAAAATGATGTGAGATTTAGAAAACATGACTGATGAAGAAGACCTGAAGTAAAGAGGGATACTAAACCTTAAAAAAAGAAAATACTGAAGGGATGGAGACACTTGACAATAGTCTTTCAACAGTCTGTCACAAAGCAAATGGCTATCAATTACCCTCAGCATCCAGTGGGAGAAAGCTAAGAAGAAATACACTTAGTTTTCAGCAAAGAAGTTGAATACCAGGGAAAATTTCTAACTCTTCTGGTGATGAAGTACTAATAAGAAGGCTGCTTACAAGGATTACTAGAGCCTCCAAGAGGGGGTGGGGTGGCGGATACTTAATACAAGCAGACTGAAAAAAAAAACCCCCAAACCTTTCTAAGAAATTGTGTAGCCTTGTTTGATACTGCCTCTGTGAAGATGGCTGAAAAAGGTGAACTCATGAAGGTCTATATTATTTCTATGAATCTACTACCTTAATTTTTGAAAGTAAAATCCTGAATTAAAAAATCTTAAACTTCTTCAGAGACTGAAGGCCTTTGAGTTAAAGAAACTCTCTCTATAACTCAGGATTTTTGCCTAATCATGAGTTACATTACTAAAAGTCAAAGCTATTATTAGCAAAGCAAGAACAAGCTATATTTGAAAACAACAGACATCCGATTAGCTAATACAGATAAGGCAAACCTGCCACTCCTCACTTTCTGAGTAGCTGTTGGTAAGTGATTTAATACCACAAGATAAACCAAAGGGGGAGAACAAATCAGCTACTTTTCATTATCCCTGTTACTTGCTGGGAACTAAAAAATCTACCAATTCACTTCTCTTGCCCAAAAGACCGTCTGCCCACATTGGACAAAGGAACACAGACATCTCTTTGTCCGTAAGGCTGCCTAAACCATAGTCAGCCTCCTACAGCATGTGAGCCCTAGGTATTTCGTGCCACTTTTTTCTGTCTTTTACGGATCTTCCTAAGTTAAACTACAATAACGTCTTTGCAACAATACTGTGAACAAAGCTTTCTAACGGTAGGTGAGAAGACAATATGCTGAGTGTGTGGTTTCCCCAAAGATGTATCTCTTCTTTTTCTATTTGCAACTGCAATTTTTCTGCAGTTGAAAAGCTATACAGTGTGATATTCAAAAGCATCTGTCGGAATCAAATGTCCGATATTCACTGAAAGTCAGTGAAAGTGCAGTGCCCAAAATCTTCTGAGAGCTTTCTGAAAATCTGCCTCATCTCCTGTGTAGTCCTGACATTCAGGGAACGTTTTTAAAACAACTAATTAGTTTTTTGCTTTGGTTTGTTTTTTTAAAAGAGGAAAATTGCTAAAAAGATTGATGGGATTTAAAGAAAAACGTGGTCAGTTTTGTCAACAGCAGCCGACAGGCTTAAGTGGAAGGAGGAAGAGCACCAATTCACATCTGGCCAGAAAGAAGTCTCTAGACACTTTGGTAAAACCAAACCAAAACAACAAAAAAAAGAAAACAAACAAACAAAAAAGAAAAGGAAGAGAGAGACTTTCAGCAGAGCACAAAAGAAAAGCCAGACTAAGAACCCATGCAGTATCAGTTCTGCTACTGCTTCCATGATCCACAGAGTAAACAAAACCCAGCATTTCAGAGTGGATTTTCTTTTCACTGTCAGAAAGCAAAAAATGCAGTCAGAGCTGCAACAGCACCCACAGTCACCAGCACTTGTGAAACTCTCCAAGTCCTGCACCTATGAGCAGTTCCTACCTCAAAGCGGTACTGCCGAGATGGGACATCAACAGCAGTCAAGTCAGCCAAGGATTTGAACTGAGCATTAGTGTGATCTCGAAGGAAGGTCAGAACTGGAATGATCCCATCTGGATGGATCAAAAGTTCCAGCTCATTGAAACAGGTCACCTGTTGAAAACAGCGGAAAGGGCATGAGTACAAACACCAACAGGACTGAACATTACACTGAATCCAGCAGAACACCCAAACAAAGAGACTATATGGTACAGCAGACGCATAATGACATCAGATAAAGGGGCTTAACAATAGCGGTAACTTTCATGTAATTCTGACAATCTTTCTTGCCCAGAAGAACTTCTGAAAACAGCTAACAAACAAGTAGTGTGTTCACTGGGTCCTGTCCCCCCCCCGCCATGAACAATTTCTCGAAGAGCACCTACCTGTACTTGCTGGATATACTTGGGCAGAATCTCAGCCACGTACTCTCCAAAAGCACAGAGCTGCTTCTGTTCTACTTCATTTTTTGGTCTGACAGTAGCTAAAGAGAAAAATAAAGTTCCCAAGATTATGGCATGGAAAACAGAAAGCTACGGAAAGAAGAGTAGCAACTCGCATTCCTGGCTTAAAAATCCTTTTAACCAGTCTAGCTGTCTCTCAGCAGCTCTGGCAGAAGCCAGGCAGCTTCAGGTAACCCGCAAAGTTTATTTATGGTAAATCCGAAGCTAAACACGACATATATGTATAGTGCAACATACAGGATGCTGCAGTAGAGACTAGACTATAGCAACATACATGTGTTGTGGTACACAGAACACGGAACTAGAGACATTGATAAGGAAGGAAGTTTGTGTCAGTGCTAGACAGAAATTTTTTCGTGCACTGTAAACACAGCAGGAGGAACAGTCCAACAAGATAACGGGAAAGCAAATAACAAGATGAAAAAGAGAGAGGCAGAGATGACAGAACAATCTGAACTTAGATACTGCTCATGACATTCAGCCTGGGTCTGGAAAGGATCTTTTTTTCCTAGACAAAATAATCCTGGTTTTGTCTGATGTGCCAGAATCTAAGCAACCCCCTCAGAATCAAACCACCCTAGGATCTCCTGCTGCTTTTTTGTTGTTGCTCTGATTAGAAATACTCCTCAAGCTTCAGGGCAACGAAGCCGTTCCCCAGGCACGACTCCGCACAGAACAAGCAGGCGGGCCCGCCGCAAAGGATGCGAAGGGGAACCCCGAGCCAGCACGCTTATCACCACAGCCGCTTTTCCGTGCAAAATGCGGGTTTACGCCTGACGGGCACCAACCGTGTTCCGATACACCGGCTGAAAACGGCTGCATCGCTCCGAAACTTCCCAAAGGCGCACAGATACCGGGAGCTGACCGGGACACAAGCGCACCCCTCGGTCTTTTCCACTGCCCCCCACAACCGCAAGACCCCCCCCCCCCAGCCTCAAGACCAGGCCGGGCTCCCCGCCGCCGGTCCCGTTCACTTACGGCGAGTCTCCGCGGCGGAGCTCCCCGCCACCCGGGCCTGCGCCGCCGCCGCCGCCGGGCCTGCGCCCGCTGTGGAGAGAAACGGACACGTCTTACCGACCGCTAACCGCCCGCCCCGCGGCCACGGGCTGGCCGAGCCCCGCCGCCGCCGCCTCCCCGGCCCCGGGCACCCTCACCTCGCAGCGCGGCCCGCGTCAGCCACCGAACCGCCGCCGCCGCCAACATCCCCGCCGGGACACGGGACGGGCAAGGGCACGGACCGGAAGCGGAAAAGCGTCGGCGCGCTTTCCCGGGGCGGGAGGCGGAAGCGCGCGCGGAGCTTCCCGGCGGCGCTTCCGGGTGGGTGGCCGGAAAGCGGCGAGTGCCCGTCGCAGGGTGAGGGGGAGCGGAGGAGCCGCTGGGGCACCCCGGGGCGGCGGGAGGAGGCGGCTCCGGGGCGGCGGCATGAAGGGAGGCGCCGCAGGTGGGTGTTGTGTGGGCCGTGCTGCGGGGGGGAACCGGCACCGGGACCGGGACCGGGACCGGGACCGGGGGAGCCCGGGAGGCAGCGAGTTCTGTGGAGATGTGTCCGCCGTCGGGTACGGGCGTGAGGCGGGGGGGTGGTGGTGTTCCTGTCAGACCCCCCCCCCCCCCCCGGGCTGAAGCAGCGGTGTGGGGGCGAGGTAACTCTCTGGCGGTTTTCGTAACGGCAGTTCGGCCCCAATGGGGGTCTTTGCTTTCCGGAGAATTAGCTTTTCTTTCTTCCCCCGCCGCCCCCGAAGCGTGAAGTCGCTGTCGGTTGTGTATAATGTGGGCTCCCTGGTCCCAGGCGCTGTCATGGCACCCACGGCCCTGTCAGGGGCGAGGAGGGAAGGAAGGAGGTGTGCCGGGTGTTGGTTACCGTCCTCACCTATAGCCTGGCGTTCGGCGGGTCATTGGTAATGCAAAATATGCATGGAGTGTGAGATTTTGGTTTATGGGACACTTTACTGTTCCCGCAGCTCTTTCTTTATAGTGGAGATGCCGTGGATGCGAAGGGGAACGTTGCGTTTACAAAGAAGGATGTGAGATTTGTTGGTATTTCTTTCGTGACTTGGCACCAGTCCTCCGGAAATCGTGCGGGGCAGCGGGGGCAGCTGGTTCTGCCGTGCCAAGAGGGCGGAGGAGTTCATCCATCCATGTTCTGGTGCTCTGCGTTGTCACTTTGGTGTTCTGGGCTGCAGCTTCTGAGCACCTTGACTGTGAGGATCAAGAGCTTTAACTGAAGTGGGAGCCAGTTTGCAGGATAGGTTTGTACTTGGTAAAGCTGGAAAAATAGTACCGATGTGTTCTGTGCTAATTGCAGTTCCTCGGTCTCTTACAGACTAATGTGTAGGTACTTTTCAGACAGACCAGAACTATGTAAAATCACAAGAAGGGTATAATTAAGGCAGGCTGAGATCAGGGATGGGACGGACTTGTCTAGCCAATTAGGGATGTAGACACTATTTCCTGTGAACAGAACTTGAGCAAAGAACTTAGGAGGCCTCCTGTATCAAGCAAAGCTATTGTAAGAAAATGCACATTTGATAAAATAAAGCATGGAAGAGTAACTCTGAATCTCCTGGAGAAAAATCCTGTCTTTGGGAAACATTGTACTGGAAATCACGTTCAGTATTAACTGAAGAAATTTGTGATATCAGTCACCATGGCTGATAATTAAGGTGTAAAATTAAGTTTAAAGTGAATGCAGACGGGCATCTATTTGCTCCTAATGCTGTCAAGAGCCATGTTAAAAAAGAGCTCTTTTCTACAGCAGTCCTTCTCTGATTCAGAAGTTTTCTCGGCCCACAAACTGCTTGGAGCTCTGCAGACAATCTCTGGTACCTACTAAGAGGCATTATCTTTTAAATTGAGTTCTCCTTGCCGCTTAGGAAACAGTGACTAACAACATCTAACAGGTTATTTTGCATGCTGAAGGTGTCTGGCACATTAACAAACTGAGTATAACCATCAGTTATCTCATTTGGTTAGCTTGAAGGACTGGTGGTTACGTCTGGCAGACTTCTCGCACATCTTTTTGGTAAAAGCAAGTTCACCGTACTTGATACCACTGCACAGATTCATCGCGTTGGTTTTGGATGGTAATTAACTCCTTCTGATGGGTTTTGGATGGTAATTAACTCCTTCCAATATGAATTGCTGTCTGTGCTCTTTGTTAGTATGATACTGGAATCCTTTTTCCACCTAGCCCAGCCATGGTGCTGCCACATTCTTTTGGCTTCACGAGTTTCCTAGGGCGGTTGCTGGACTTTCCACTTGAATAACTGTTGCTGCATTTCTTTGTGTCAGTGAAATGAGTGGTGAAAAGATATGCGCATCTCCCAGTTCTGCTGGGATGTGATGCTCACTGTACTGGAAGTTTGGTATATATTATAATTTTAATTATGCCAACTTCTCATTTGTTGTTTGAGATTCTGAAGCTCAGGCAGAAGTTTCTGGCTGCGCTATTTATATTCAGTCTAAAATATGCTGGCCTCTTACCAATGTTTGATTTTTTTCCCTGTACCCTGAAGTACTGCATAATCTTGTTAGTGGAGAGAGAAGGCCATATAATTATTGTGATTTTACAGATTGCTGGAGGTCTGATCTGTGCAGCACCATGGACTCGTCAGAAGAGACTGGAGGCTCCTCTGCAGAAGAAAACTACTTTGTGAACTACACCTTCACCGACCGCTCCCACTCAGGCCGTGTGGCCCAGGGTATTATGAAATTATGCTTGGAGGATGAGCTCTTTGCTGATGTTACAATATCAGTGGAAGGCAAAGAATTCCAGCTACACCGTTTGGTCCTCTCAGCTCAGAGTTGCTTTTTTCGTTCTATGTTCACTTCCAACCTAAAGGAGGCCCACAACCGGGTCATTGAGCTGCAGGACGTTAGCGAGAGTGTCTTTCAGCTCCTTGTGGACTATATTTACCATGGAACTGTAAAGCTGAGGGCAGAGGAGTTGCAGGAAACCTATGAAGTGGCAGACATGTACCAGCTGACTGCCCTTTTTGAAGAGTGCTCCCGTTTTCTGGCCCGTACGGTGCAGGTTAGGAACTGTCTGCAGGTCATGTGGTTGGCAGATCAACACAGTGACATGGAGCTCTACACAGCTGCCAAACACTGTGCAAAGTCACATTTGTCTCAACTGCAAGACACAGAGGAGTTCCTACACCTGCCTCTCCGCTTGCTGACAGACATCCTTACAGGTAAGGAGTTCTTGAGACTAGCCAGGTTGTGGATGTAGAAAGAGACTTTCGGAGAGTGTATCGGGGATTGAACAAAATAGATGGAAGGATCCAAGCTTTCATAATCACTGTCTATTCAGAGGCTTAGCTAAGCGAAGCAAAGCAAAACATTCTGGATAACTTAATCAGAAAAAACCTATTAATTGTTACTGGACATAAACGTCTGAGCTACAGAAAAGGGACATAGAGGATGCTGGTATTTCCCAGTAGTTCCTGGGTCAACAGGTAGAAGTATTACACGATTTTTAAACGTAACTTAGTAACTTTCAACAACTTGTTGTGGTTTTTTTTGCAGTAAAAGTAAAACAAAGAAGCCTTACCAGAAATGAACATCTTATGAAAGTTTTTTTTTTCTTTAGTTCATAATCATTTAACATAGTAATGCAACAACTCAACATTTGTAAGAAGGCTTGAGCACAAGCCTTATTTTTAGACTATGTTAAGTGTTTTTAACAATTGTATATAATTGTTAGGATTATTTAGGCTAGGCACTCATCTGACTGAAATAGAGGCATTGTAACATCTTAGGTAGTACAGTAATTACCCTTCTTGTAAAGGTAATGGCCTTCCACAGTATGGATGCAATGACTCAGTGTTGTCAAGGATGTGTCAACACATCAACAACTTATGCAACTGCCACCAATCCTTAAAGATTCTCTGCTGCCCTAGCAGGTGCAGCCAGTACTTGAAAACTTCGTCATGATGCTGCAGTCACAACTCCATTTTTGTGCATCATTCCTAGAGGAAGCAAGAATGTAGAAGGTCATACATTCAAATGTGCTGGACCTGGGACCAGAGAGATTGCTCCTTTCTTGCTTTAATTAAATAATTTTGTAAATGAGTAAATAACTATACTTTGTGTGTCATGTGTTTTATATGCTGTTACAACAATAAACCTGCCATGACTGGCTTCTTTGGAATACTGGCAAATCTGTCTGTAAGACTTAAAATAGCCTTTAAAGTTGCTGCTATGCATATGAGAGTCTTTACAGATATTGCATTGTATTATCTCTATTGCATCTAAAGAAATTCACAGACAAAAACGTATTGAGAATATGTACTGATAGCTCAGAAAGACTATGATAAAATTAGAGTAATTTTGATAACTATCTAGCTAAAGCTTTTAAACCAAGTTGTGAGTTCATTAAAAAAAAACCAAATTCCTAAAATCATGAAATAAAGCTATAGAGGTCAATCACCCTTAACTTCCTAGGGATTCCATGTAGTAACCATAGTTTTAGGTCTATGGCCATTAGTGTTTGTGGTCCTAAATTAAAATCATTGCTCAATAAAACTTTTTTCCATGATTCGTCTATTTACATATATAGAATCACATTACTCAATATCTATGCCGAAACTTAGCTTATAAAATGGATTAAAATCTGAAATACACTCCTACTGCTGGTAGGGAAAATCTTTCCCTTTTGCAATTCCTGCATCTCTATTTAGTTAATGGAGAATTAAATAGAGGAAGCTATTAGTGGCAAGGATTAAAATTAATTTCATGAAATAGTAATTTATTAAGCTTACCTTTTGTTGCATGCTAAGACCCATTTCAAAATCAAAGTTTTTCCATTCAACCACTACCTGTGATGGATAGCTTATGGAAATCCCTTTTACTAATAAACAGTTTTGAAATACCTGCTTTTGTGCCACGCTTTTTCTCCTCCCTTCCTTCCAGTACAGAGAAAAATGTTGGAATTTGTCTGATGCCTTTAGCATCACTGAATTCAGGGTTTGTCATGAGAGCAGACTACAGAATCAGGGCGCCTTCATAGGGAAGCCTCTCAATAAATACAGGCATAATTGCTGGCTTTCAAACTGGAAGTAAATGCCTAAAATCTAGGAAATGTACTGATGACGATGATGCAATAGTTTGTGGCATAACCAAAACTTCCAGTTATGTCTGGAAACAAATTGAAATCTGATGCAGTCTGTGTAGTGTTTCCTACTGTCACACTGCAAAGGAAAGCTATAGTAGCTCATGGGGGATTTCCAAAAGTTAAGAGGATAGCAGTGACACCAGATGTTCAGTCTTGAGGGTCAGCTGTCTGACAGTGCTCAGAGAAGGAAAATTTCTGCAGATGACTTTTGCTAGACAGGCTTTTAGGACCAGCCAGAAAGAAAGGCAGCTGCTGAGATTGTCAAATAAGAGAATCTTTTTGCCTAAATGCTTAAATAAGAAAATATTTTTCATCGTCACAAAGCATGTAAGTTCTCTTTCCTGCCCTCTTTCTCTCGGACATAGGTTCCTTTGTTGAAACTCATCCAAAGTGCTTAAGATCTGGCAGCTCTGTCTTCTGATATTTATACAAACTAATTTCATGTAGATGTCTGGCTGGCGGTGCTGATCATGCCTGCCAAAATCTATAAACCTCTGTATCTTTTTTTCCTCTCTAGAAAGTAGGGTTTGTGGTGGGAGTGGGGGGAGGGAGTGACAGGAAAAGGATGTTCCTGAGTACGTACACCTTTGTCTAGATACTATAAATGCCTTTCTGTCTCCAAACCGCAGATGGCGTTCCATGTTCTCAGAATCCAACAGTTGCCATAGAAACCTGGATCAACTTCAACAAGGAGGAGCGAGCGGGCTTTTCAGAGACGCTGCGATCGAGTCTGAAGGTATAAAAAGACCTTCTGTTCCGGGGTTGGTGTAGCACTTGCTGGTTTCACACTTCCCAAGGCAGGGTATTCTGCTCACAGGTGTGACTTGAAAGTCACAAAACACAAATGCCATTGAAATTCATGGTCCTTGCGTGAGGAATACTTTCATTGTCATAAATAGCAACCCCACTGACAGCTTTTTTAATTTAACCTGAGGCTGCTTTCACTAGTGATTGGAGCAATGCCACAAATAACTTATTTCACCAGATGCTCAGTTACCAGAGAGACCATTCAGAAATCCGAGTTTGGCATTCCCCTTATAATAACTCTACTCCATCAGTGATGTAGCCAGACCTTACCTCAACTGCAGACACTCAGGTTCCAGTGAAGTCTGTTGCTATTTTGCTATGTCAGATATGACCATTATCGTGAAAAGGCTTTGAGGCTCTGAATCCTGAACGCTGCCGGGTGGCAGGACTTGGGAAGCAGGTCACACACCTCAGGCCCACAGGTGGGTCCTAAGCTGAAAAATTCAGTCTTAGGCATCACGGATGTTTGTGTAAAGAGGTCCAGTTCTGCTGACACACTCCTCTTTTCTTTCAGGTGATTGGAGAAAATGTTCACATCTACCTGATTGGAAAGGAGTCGTCACGTACACATTCACTTGCTGTCTCTCTGCATTGTGCTGATGATGACTCCATAAGCGTGAGCGGCCAGAACAGCCTGTGTCACCAGATCACCGCAGCCTGCAAGCACGGTAGCGACCTATACGTCGTTGGTGGCTCCATTCCACGACGCATGTGGAAATGCAACAATGCGACTATAGACTGGGAATGGTGTGCCCCTCTGCCCCGTGACCGGCTCCAACACACCCTTGTCTCTGTGCCGAGCAAGGATGCAATATATTCACTGGGGGGGAAAACTCTACAGGACACTCTCTCTAATGCTGTCATATATTACAGAGTACGAGACAATGTCTGGACAGAGACCAGCCAGTTGGAAGTGGCAGTCTCTGGAGCTGCAGGTGTAAACCTTAATGGTGTCATTTACCTGCTGGGCGGGGAAGAAAATGACTTGGACTTCTTCACCAAGCCCTCTCGGCTAATTCAGTGCTATGATACCAACACAGAGAAATGCCACGTGAAGCCATACGTACTGCCTTTTGCAGGCCGCATGCATGCTGCTGTACACAAGGATGTGGTGTTCATTGTAGCCGAGGGGGATTCACTGCTATGCTATAATCCCCTACTGGATAGCTTCACCCGGCTATGCCTGCCAGATGCTTGGAGCTCGGTACCATCCCTCTGGAAAATTGCCAGCTGCAATGGCAGCATCTATGTCTTTCGTGACCGCTATAAAAAGGGTGATGCAAATACTTTTAAACTTAACCCAGCCACCTCTGTTGTAACAGTCACAAGTGGCATCAAAGTCCTGCTCACTAACCTGCAGTTTGTCCTGGCCTAAGCGGGAAAAACAGGCCATGATAGAAAGGGCAGCAACGGTGTTCTGCTGTGCAGCTCAGAGGCACCCACCACCCTCAGCACCAGTCCCAATTACTACGAGCTCACAACATCCAGTAAAGACCCGATCCTCTATACCTGTGCAGAGGAAGTACAGGCTTTCTGGCTGTGGGCCTATTCTTTTACATAGCACTATTAAAGTTGAACTGCTGCATCTTAGATTTCAGATGGACTAAATGGTATTACTTTGATCCCTTGATGATAAGCTGCTTGCATTTGAGGCCCAAACTGCAGCAAATGGCTTTTTTAGCCTGGAACCAATCCGCCGGTAACAAATCCTATGGCATATGGACAACATCTTCCTTGGCCCAGACTGCTAGTTTTAACTGCCTGGGAGACCGTGTTGCTGCCATGTCAGTCAGAGAGTTAGATGTGCACTGTTTCCTCCAGGGATGTCCCCATTTAAACATTCCTGTGTCCCTACTGCAGAAGGGACTGGCAGAAGTATTTACAGCAGACAGATTCCAGAGCTGACCCCAGGACCTTTAGTAAGTTGCATTATTCAGCACTTCTCCTAGAGGAGTGGTAACAAACTGGGAACTTGCTTACTGCTCTGTCATCACCTAGCATAAAGAGAGAGATTGTTTTTACGAGCATTGGCTTCCTTTACTGTACAGGGAATCCCCACCTGTAATCATAACATAGTGTTGGTGAAAGACGGAATTAAGACCACTTCCTCCTACCCCTTTCTGTTGACGCTGTAACCCTTTGGGTAAGAATCTGAATAAAGTCTCTGCTGAGACAAAGTTTTATTTTCCTTTGCTGCGAATATTATAGAAATTCCTGTGGATTGCAGTTTGGCAAGCACTGATACTGTGTGTGGGAGAGAAGAACCGTGGGGCTCCAAGAGAACTAAGATATTAGCCATAAGGAAAGAAAGCTTTAATGAAACAGCCCAACCTCCCCTTTACTGTAATTTATGTAAAAACTTCTTTATTGATGGTCAGCAAGTACAACGCTTAAGTCTCTGTTAGATCATTAAAATGTAAGGTTTTTTTAAAGCAGCTGAGACAGAGATTTTGATAGTTCTTACTGACACTATGCAGCTGTCCCAGTGGTCATGTTCCTGTGAAATGCCTCCAGGACCTGGACTTGCTTGTGCCGAATGATGATGTGGGGACGGATCTTGGCAATAGCCTCTATTGCTTCCTGAGGGCTCCAGTGATGTAGCTGAAAAGGGAGAAACCCTGCAAGTGAAAATCTATTCCATCCCTGCACCAGTTAGTGGAGCCTTCCTGGAGGCTACAGGCAACATTCGACTTGTTAGAAAACTTGCTGCTTTGCTCCTTCTGTTTACTTCATGTTCCTCAAAGGGGCCTCAATGTCAATGCAACTTCATGAAATGAGTCCCTCAAAGAGGGATGGCTGCTGCCTGGGACCTCCATTTTCTGGCTCACTCATGCTTCCATGATGTTGTGAATAGTTTCCTGTCCTAGTCCCACCAGACCAGAGCAAAAGTGCAGCTTGCTTTTTTAATTTTTTTTAAAACTTTACTAGTACTCCCATCGCACTTCAGCACTTGGCGAGAAAATTTTCCCTTCAGTACTAAGGGAAAATTTTCCAGGGAACACTTAGTAACACTGACAGAAGAATCCACCGGTGGGATTTTATTCTTAGTGCTGGCTTACCCACTTGGGTCTGTAGAAGAACTCAGAAAACCAAAGTCACTTCTCTTGATCCTGAATTATATTTATTGAAAAGCTTACAACAGCTCGCCATTTCAGCTAACCAAGGAGAAAATCTGAACAACAAAAATGGATGTTTATCTGCTCAGTGAACCTACCCTCACAAGTGACTTGTTATTCCCATCTCAATCTGTTCCTCCATAGAAAGAGTTAGGAACAGCAGAATCATTCAAAACCTGTTGAGAACTTACTATATTAATGGCCCAGAAAACTGAGCAGCTCCCTGAAGTCTGACTGATCTGTCAGAACCCGCAACAGATCCTACCAGACCACGCGTTTCAAAGCTTTTTTGCAACAACAGTTTCTCTTTCCCATAAGACAGAACATCTTTGCTGGTGCCTGTGCTAATAACTGACCTGGCAGAGGCAGACTGTACAGATGAATGAAAGAGTACTTACAGTGGCAGCTATATTGCAGCTTCACCACTACCTCACTGCCAGGGAGCATTATCTTGACAGTATCATGAGCGCAGATGAACAAGGTGTGCAAAGATAAACTAGATTATCAAAGAAAGCTTAGACTGCAGTTCAGCAAACATTTAAGTTTCGCTTGTTCCTTTACCCTGCATTTGCCACATTGTACAAACAGCAATGTAAGTTTGGGGCCTCGCTACCTACCTCTCTCAAAATGGGTCTTCAGTCCAAACTCTGTAAAATCATGGAATATTACATGCTCAGGCTTCTTGCACAAAAGCAAACTCTAAAGGTTGGCTGTATTCGCCCAGACTGTAGGAAAATAAACCCTACTTAGCATAGAATCCTTCTTACGTGAATTAAATATGCTGCCACCATCGTGGCACTGCGGGAGCGTCCTGCCTTGCAGTGCACATAGACACTGTTACCGTAGGCTCGGTGTTTCAGTATGAATTCAACACCCTTGTGGAGGTTTTCCAAGGTGGGGACTCCGGTTAGATCCACGGTGCTGAGACGCAGTTGCTCCACTCCCATTGCCTCCCATTCCTGAAACAGATATAGCAGATTCGGTCAGTTAACTTTTTGGTGTTTTGTTTGTTGGTTTTTGGGTTTTCTTCAGAAAGAAAACCCAGAACCTGTTGAGACAGTTGGGAAATTCAGCAGGGTTGGAAGCAGACTTTGAATGTCAATCCTTTAAATCAGATGTAGGAAAATTTTAGAGCTGGCTATCAGAAAGGAAAAGTTAAAGGGAACTGAAAAGAAGCGGTTCAACTGAAGGAGGGGAGGGTAGCTGGGGTCCCCTCCCGAAACAAAAGGCATTCTTGTATTTGCATAGTGATGTATGTGGATTTAATGCTCCCCGTCCCCCCCTCCGCCACTGTAGCTGTAACGCTTCACTTGCACCCTCACGTTTTACTGGCTCGTCGCATAGTTTTAGAAGTCGGCTTAGCTACGAAGAAGCCACGTCTTCGCTGTCACACGGCTTGGCGGTCGCTGCCGGCATCACGGCTAAAGCCTCACCTGCGCCGGGACAGGCGGAGCGACAAGAGATCCTTACCGGGATGGGACGGGACGAGGGGCACCGGCAAGCCCCCCCCCGCCCCGGCTCACCTGGGGGGAGCAACAGAGAAAGCGGGTCTCGTACTCCTCGTTGAGGGTCACCACGGCGCGTACGTTCTCCTCCGCCACCAGCTGCGGGCACAGCCACCGTCAGGCACGGCCGGGCCGGCCTCGCCTCACCTCACCTCACCTCACCTCACCTCGCCCCGCCCGCCTTACCCGACGGCTACGTCCCCTCAGCGGCAGCGCCCCCAGCAGCACGGAACCGTCGATACGGTGAAACCAGGGCCGGCGGGACCCCGGTAGCCGCGCCCGGGCCGCCGTGTACAGCAGCGTCGGGTAGAAGAGCAACCGCGCCGCCCCGGCGCCCAGCGCCTCCGCCACCCCCATCGCGGGCAACGCCGCGCCGGCTGAGGGGCGGGGGAGCGCCGCGGACCGGCACACTTAGCGTGAGGAGGAGGGGGAACCTTTGCGGCGGGTTGGTGGCGGGAGCGGAGGGCGCCGGGCGGGGCGGGCGGCTCCGACCCCTCCACCTCGGACGTGCCGTGGTTTCTCCCGGAAGCGCCGCCATCTTGCGGAGCCGGCCTGAAGCGGCGCAGGGAGCTGAGCGGGGCGCGGGTGGATTCCCGGGGGCAGGTGAGGGCGGCGGCCGCCAGGAGGAGCTCGGGCCGGGCAGGACAGGGACGGCGCGGAGCGGAGCCCGCAGGGAGCGCGATCCGCCTCGCGCAGGTAACGGCTCTCCTCCGTCTTCTTCCCCCCCCCCCCGCCATTCCCCCCGGCTCCCACCGTCAGGCCACTCGTTCCGGGCCGCGGCGGCGGCGGCCGCCTCGCTCCCCCCCGCCTGCCTCTCCCCCTTCACGGCGCGGAGGGGCCGAGGCCCGCGGGGAAGCCGCCGCCCTGTGTCCGCCACCCCAGGGGCGGTGGCTGCCCCGCCGGGAGCGCCCCCCCCCCCCCCCCCCCGCCCTCAGGGGCCCGGAACCGGAGGCCGCCGGTTGTCGTATCTGATTCGAGCGCTGACAGCGCTTCGGGCGCCATTTGGGGAGGGGGGTGGCTGCGGCGGGCCCGGGGCGGCCCTTGGCGGCGGCGGTGGGGGGGGGGGAGCGGTTCCCCCGGGCTACGGTCGCCGTCAGCCTGCCGGGCTGGGCGGCTGAAGCGCCGCGGAACGTCCCGGGGGCTTATCCCAGGAACCTGGGGTGCGGTTACGTGTCGTGGGGGACACGGTAGGGGTTGTGTCTTTGGGACTGGTGAAACGTATGCTGGTGTACGAGGGGGTAGAGGCGAGTCGGGTGTACGAGAAGCAGGGGAAGTGGAGTTCGGCACAGTGTGAGGGTTTGCAGTCTCGAGTGGGAGAAGGCGTGACAGACGCTACTGGAATGAAGTAGGAAGAGAAATGTAAAAACCAGGAGAGACTGAACGTAAAATGAATTATGAAAACGTCAAGAAGCAATAAAGGTTGATAACAAAATGAGATTTTTCACAGGACTGTTTATGAGTAGGAAGTTGAGAGGCAGCGTTATAATAAAGTGTGGAACCTTCACTCCTTTAAATTCCTGAGGAATTGTGGCCCAGACGTTTTCACCTTTTAGGCACAGGCATTCTCTTCTGCCAGAAGTTGTCAGGGAGCGTTTTTCAAATGTTGCAGCTTTATTGTATGTACTGCTTGAGTGTGATCATCGGCTGTGTTTCACCGGGAGCTCGCTTGATTTAGAAAAATATTTGGTAGGGAATTATATCTTGAAGTACGCTTTGCTTCTGGTCTACAAGAGCTTGGACTTTCTGAGTATCTTGAATATATTTATTTCTTTATTTTCTTTTGTGTGTGTGTCTGTCATTGCAGTCTTACTCTGTGTACTGGTGATCACAGTAATTGCTAAATTATCTCCTGGTGCCTTTTGCTGTCTTCTCTGTTGCTTTTCTATAGCTTAGTTCATCAGATAGATTTTACTGCACTGATTTGGCATTGCATATCCATAATAAACCTATCACATTTTTTTTCTTCCCCTCAGCTATGTTCTTGGGAGCTCTCCATAATGTGAGATACTGTGCCTCCTAGAGTTGTGTCTGGACCTGAGTCTTTAAGAGGCAGCCTTGTTGGAAATACTACTGCTGTGGTAGATGTTTAAAAATACTACTTACGCCTTTACACTGATAGGAAATGTTAAGGTGGGTGCAGTTTGCATCCTGCAACTTAATATGTGCAGTTGCATTCCTGCTGATGAAGAGTCCCCAGGGCAGGAGCACAATTCTTATATCTGCTCTGGGACATGGGTGCAGATGTATACATGAGTAAAATCCCTAAATAGGGATTCTAAAATATGATGATGCAAAGGATTTTTTTTTTTTTTTTTTTTTTTTAAGGTGCTTACCGTTCTCTTTCAGCCTGTGCTCGCTTTCAAAATTATTGCTGATATTTATTCTGGGAAAGTACATGCTGTTTTGTGGAGTGTGTTCACCCTTTCTGAATGATCACTCTTGGATGGCTGTGTTTCTCCTTTCCCTGTCAAAGTTTCTAATGTTAATATTACAGAAAAATCAGTCCCAGATCCTACCTCCTTAGTTACATGCTTGCCCTTACATATCTGCTTCTTTTTCGCGTGTGAAACAAAATAATAGATGCGGGTTTAGGAAATTGTGTTTACAGGCAAAAGAAAGCAGGAGCACAGTGTCTGTGGAAAAGTAGACAATTGAAAAGTGACTGTTGTAAAATCATGAACACTAAACACGAAGATTTATGTGTTATGTAGTTTTGTTTTGAAACTATATAGCTTACAATAATGAGAAGGACTTACCTGTCTTTCACAATGGGAGATAAAGAACTTCACAGTAGTACTGTGTACTTATTACTGTATCCACCTTTTTGCTAGTCCTTCAAAACTAGATGCACTTGTAAGATTATCACTACATGGTGGGGAGGAAGGTGTCTTTAACTTTTTCTTCTGCTGCGAGTAGGGATTCTGAAGATGCGCTGCCTGGCACTACTCCTCTAAAGGGAAAGGCAAGAAAGGTGGCTACGTCATAGATATGCAATAATTTTACAACTCGTCAATAATAAATCCATAATTTGCAAGATCCCTTGCAAGTAACCTTTACATCAACTGAAGAATCATTAGATGAAACAAATTATGGCACTTTGACGTAAGAGAAATATTTGTATCATTGTGTAACTTTTCTTTTGAAATTACTGCAAAAAATATTATGCTAAATTAGTTGAACTTCATAAAAGATAGATGTTTATGTGGTTCTTAAATATTTAGACTCGCATTGAGTTAAGTAAAATACTACCTATAATCCAGTCTCTAACTGAACTTGGTAAGAAACTTTATTATGAGCAGGTTGTTCCTTAACTATTTCTTGCATCTTTTTCTGAAATATGGTTATTATCAGTTACTATGTTTCTTAATTTCATCTGTTTGCCTTCTGGGTCTTCTGTTGCAACTCTCTTCAGAGGGCCTGCTCTAATTTTTTCTTCAGTGCTTTTTTTAGGCTAGGTGGGAAGTGATACAGATTCTCCTTGTTTTTGAGATTTCCTGTCTCTAACTGTGGTATCTAAGAAGAACCCACTGTTCTGGCTGTTGAAATAGAGACTGTTGTTCAGCGATATGTCCATGAAGCAGTCCAGTTTTCCAAGTCATAATGTGAGTTTTGCTACTGAAACAGCAGCAATAGTCCAGCAGGCTGAGGTTTATATTTCTGCATTCTTATTTATCATTCTTGCCATGTCGTAAATGTTTTATTTCAATCTAGGCATGTTCAGGCTTGCTTCTTGTTCTTTAGTTTACCATTCCCCAAGGCTATGTGCAGAGTTATTCACTGCGTTGGTAACTGCCTTCAGGCAAGAAAGTATCATTTTTATCCATTGATCAGTTATTGGGCAGGGGAAAAAACCAGTATAAATCAAAGCAGAGTAAAATACTTGAGGGTTTATTAGAATGGGAGTTGTAAATTGAGAAAAGTTATCTAGGCCCTCTAATGGGTATTTCTCTTGAAGTGTCACAGCACAGTATCTTGAGTTGAGATCCTGTTACAAGATTTCTTGAGGCAAGAGAGATTATCTTGATTGGAAAAAAAGTGACCAGTAGTTTTAATGCCCTTCCTCCTGTCATTAGAGATGCCTGTGTTATATGAAAAAAATGCAAGATAGCACCTTTTCTGCTGATGCTGTCTACACCTATTTTAGATTGTCCTGCCAAGACACTTTGTGTTTGGGGCATAACAGTGAAAAGAGAGCGCTTTAGTATTCACATTTTCAAGAGGAGGTTTCCCAAATGTCAGCTGAACATCATCTTGTTTGCACCTGATGCAAGATTCAAGCATGTAAAGCTAAAATATATACTAGGTCAAAGCAGGGAATTTGGACAGAGCAAGGGAGAAAATGTAAACTGCTTTAAAGCTTCAGTGCAAATTAGCCTGCACACGCGTTGCTGTAGGGATGAATAGCTCACAAGTCTGAATTGTGATAGACAGAGCAGGCTTATTTGTTTGACAGCAGTATAGTATGGCACAGTCATCATCCCCAGGTAAAGGAAGTCATCTTTCTGACATCTTGAGTAGCATAAAACTTCCAGCCATCTTAGGTCTGTGTGTTTTGAAAGAGAAGGCATTGTTGCTAACTGAATTTAGGATGAACAGTAGTGAGCAAGTAGATAGCTGAACAAAAGTCTTCAGTAGTTTTCAACTCTTAGCGAAGAATTTCAGTTTAGGTGATACAGTTTGTGGCACCGGTATGTGTGTGGAAGCTTTATGCCAGAAGTGGAATCATTGTCCATAAGCTGTCTTCCCTGTCCTGTGTATTCATATTATCCTTCTGTCTTTGATGTTCTGACTTAATATATCATGGTCTGTTTTTTTGTTTTGTTTTTAGAAAAGATATGCTGGTTTACTGGCTGCTCTGTTAGATGCAGTGTACTAGCTGCAAACTGACAAAGTGCAAGTTTTGGTAATGAGTCTGTACTGATTTTAGAGTAGATTTATAACTGATCTAATGGCTTGGCTTGCAGTGGTAAAGTTCCAGGTAGACTGAGATTATATAAACTGGTCTTTAAATTATATCTCTCTGGGATTTTTTACATTGGTTTAACTAAATTACTTCTAAATATAACTTGGAATAACTGGCTTAGGTATGGCTGAAATTCATGCAAATGAGCAGGCACTTTGGGTTCTTTGTCCTTTTCAGCAGCACACCTCAAGGAGATCTTGAATGAGCATGTGGATAACAGGATGAGTGTTCCTCGAGTTTCCATTGTCATGCTGATATGATATCTGTCAGGCTTTCCTTTGCAGACAAATTTTTTTTTCTGGTTGTATGCTGTGTGTTCTCTCAACTGAATTCTCTCCTGATTCTTATAAGAACTCAGGTGAAGTTCTGTGATGTCTTACATTGTTTTCACTTGAAATTAATTGGAGTTTTTCAAGACCTTGGCTGCTTTTCACCTCCATCAAAATTGCTCTTTCTGGTAGCTTTCACTTTTATCTGCAAGCTGTTTTCATACTGCACCTTTCACAAAAATAATATAGTTCTTATCCACTAGATTTCAGTATTTCACACGTCGAAGTAAAACTATTGTTCTTCAAACATCTTATCATTTAGAATTTAGATTTTCACTGAATCCATTAATATTCTGTGCTATTTTTGCCCTAAACTATGCAGTTCAAAAGATATTCCAACATATGCACGCTATCCACAAATCCTTCAGCATCTGTTGGAAAGGGAATGTTCATGTCTGGTTTTTTTTTTCAAAGCAGAGGATTTGGTTATATATGAAGTCTGTAATTTGAATGAAGTATTTAGCAGACAATGTCCAAGTCTACAGGCAAAAATGAGAGCATTTTTCTTAATTTACTATATGTAGAGATTTGCAGGATGGACACCAGGCATCTTAATATCTCTGCAAAGTCTTACAAGATACAGCTTTGATAAATGATCCTTCAGAAGGCAATGAAATACTGGTCTCTCAGGAAGAGAGAATGTATTTTGAATGTCACATCTAGCTCTTGCATTTCCTGTAGGCACATCACAGTGTAAAAGTAATTCTTCTCTCATTTATAGTCTTAGATTCCTAAGCAGAGCACCATCTCAAAATTTTTTTTGCCAGCTCACCTGTGCCTCCTTGTTATTTGCCTTCCAAAAATTCCCATTTTCCATTTTAACTTATAAATTAAAAAAACATACATCTTGGTGACAGGTCAACTTAGTGAAGAATTGTATTTCTTCTGGTTCTTTTTGTCTTGCCCATCATTGTGTTATGACTGTACAATGTCTAGCACAATTTATGAGTGAAACAGTAAAGGTTCCTTGCAGTCGTAAGTGACATTAGAAGTGATATTGCCATTGAAAATTATCAATATGCAAAATCTTTGGGGAGAAAAAAGGTTGTATATTTACTTCTCTAAAGCAGTTTTGATTGCTCAGAAATCTGTGGTCATATGCTTGGTGACTTAGGAAAAGATAAGTGAGAATATTCTGATATTTATGGAGTAAAGCCACCCATATTACATTTTGGATTGTGCATTCAGTGCCAGAATTTGATCACTAACAGAGACTGGCTGTAGGTGGTACTGTCTGTATTTCACAGTGTGGAAGCTGCTATGACACATCGGAATCGATGCAGAATTTGCTCTAGAATTTCTTTGGGTTTTATAGTATTTTTCATTTAATTCAAGACTAAGTTTAATAGGCATTTCGTAACTGCTTTCAGGGGAGCAGGACTAGGACACATATTCATGGTCCTTTTTTGTGAGGAAAATAATTCAGGATATGCTTAGGCATACAGCTAATTCTGAGTATGCTAGTGTCTTCCTGAATTTGCCGGGAGCCTAAACCATTATCTGAGTCATGAGAAATTTGAAAAATATTGAGATTGTTGGTCTAAATACCAGCACTTTTATATCTACTTGCAAGTCACATTACAGAACTACCTGACTAGTGTACTTCTCAGAGTTCTGAATTGGTTGGTACATTTCTGATATAGCTGATAGTTGCAACTTCCACTTAATTGTACGAGAGAACTTTTCTGGTAACTTGTGTAAGATAGATTTGGATCACCACATAAATGTGGGATACGCCAAGTATAAGAAGTTGGCAGCAGCATAGGGTAATAAATATCTCTTATGAAAAATTATGCTTTCGTATGTAAATGAAACTGCTTTCAAGTTTGCAGACTGTCATATCTGTGTACTAAAAAAATCAGGGACTATGCCACTTTTTTTTTTTTTTTTTGAATACCTAGGGATTTGTGGTTTTAGTTACACTAATTTTGTGCTCGCTCTTTGCCAGAACATGAAAAGGAGGGTGGGGTGAAGGGAGAGGAGGGGATGCTGCATAGAAGTGGATTTCTTCTGTTTTCAAGAAGAATGCATCGAAAAATATTCGGGTTTTGTTTAAACACTGGCAAAAAGGACTACTGGGAAAGCAGACGTGATGTGGCAGGTCACCACAGTAGTTGGTGTCAACCAATGGGAAAGGTCATGCTTACTGGTTGTTGTGGTTTAACCCTAGCTAGCAGCTAAGCACCACGCAGGTGCTCACTCACTCCCCCACCACCCAGTGGCATGGGGGAGAGAACTGGGGGGGAAAAAAAGTAAAACTCATGGATTGAGATAAGAACGGTTCAATAGAACAGAAAGGAAGAAACTAATAATGATAATAAAATAAAAATAATAATTATTATTAAAGGATTGGCATATACAAAACAAGTGATGCACAATGGAATTGCTCACCAGTGGCCAACCGATGCCCAGTTAGTTCCCAAGCGGCAATTCCCCCCAGCCCCACTCCCCCCAGTTTATTTACTAGACATGACCATCCACATTCCATCCACATGGTATGGAATACCCATTTGGCCAGTTGGTTCAGCTGTCCTGGCTGTGTCCCCTCCCAGCTTCTTGTGCCCCTCCAGCCTTCTTGCTGGCTGGGCATGAGAAGCTGAAAAACCCTTGACTTTCGACTAAACACAACTTAGCAACAACTGAAAACATCAGTGTTATCAACATTCTTCTCATACTGAACCCAAAACATAACACCATACCAGCTACTAGGAAGACAATTAACTCTATCCCAGCTGAAACCAGGACACTGGTTTAGGGAAATATTTTTAAAAAGGGAGAGGGTTTAAAAAGATGGCTATAATTCAGTTTGTGGGCGGAGGGGAAGGTCAAACCAAGAGCTTAGTATGTGGATATGTGAGTCCAAAAGCAACAAGGAAGACCTGACCAGTTCAGTAGTTCTTGAAATGCTGATGTATGTGGGGATTCCCTGGAAGGGAGATTTTTGTCTTGTGTGTGAGTTGCTGCCCACATTCTGTGGGATGAAGAGTGTTGGACATTTCTGCATTATTAAGGTGGTCTCAAGCAAAATTAACTTGGAACCAATTTCAAAACAGTAACTCCTTTTAAGTTTGTACACTCTAATTCTTTTCTTCCCCTGTGCAGTGTGACACTGAATGAGGATGTGTGTGTGTAAAGGAACTTGTCTTAGCAATGGTCTCTTTCAGAGACCATGTATGGGTAAAGCAGTTCAGCTGGTTCAGCTCTCTGCTCCTCCCTCTCAGAGAGCTGAGCAGAATCCCTTCTGCTGAAACGGTTGTTCCACTTTCTGCTTTCTATATTTGTACAGCAGCAGCACACTAGCTAACTAGGCAGTGTGGCTGGCCTTGTGTGCATTCGGCATTTGCTGAGCAGAATTGAGAGCCGGGTCTTACAGTCAGTCTCTGTTGTTAGGTCCATCTGTATGTCTGTCTGCGTCTCTGGGGAGGACTGGCGTTCCAAGTGAAAGGTGATCTGTTTGTGGATGTTTTCTTTTTTTGTAAAATGCAGTTCATCCAAGTTGGGAGTCTAGGGACCGGGAGTGGAGGAGGGAAGGCAGTTGTCTTGGAGGGAGAGTATGTAGTGGGTGGCAGTGGCATCAGAAACATACAGTTTTAACCTCCAAAAGAGCTGCTGTCTTCTGGGATGAGGATTTTAATGTCCCTGCCTGCTTTGGGGAGTGATTAACCAGGGCCTGTATCTTCCCATATAAGGTATGTTGTCACTGTCTGCCATGAAGATTAATGAAAGCTAGATCCTGTCCTGGAAGAACTGGGTGCTGTCTTTGCTTGTTATGGGCAAGGGGGATTAATGAGGAGCTAGACCCTGACCAGCCTAGTTTGGAATAAGGAGTTGGTGCTGAGGGATGGGGTTGTAGGAAATACCTTGTTAGGAAGAGCTGGAAACTTGTAACTACAACTTCCCTGGCTGTGCGTTTGCATAAACTTTGTATTAAGGCCCCGCACACATCAGGATGACTATTTGCTTTTCTTTAGTAGATCAGGTGAACAAATAGTGCAACAAGTCTGTTAGCTGCTGACACTGTAGTAAACTGTTGATATGATGTTCTTTGAGTAGCAGAAAGGTGCTCAAAACAGTGGCAGCAACTGGATCCACCATTAACTTTGGCAATGAATTTTTTGAGGGGGAGAAAGAGGGGAAATAGGTTATACGGTACTTTTTCTGCCTTTTAGGGGATGCTGTCCACTTACAAATTCCTGCTGCCTTTTGAATATCTGTACAAATAGGCATCTGGCCTTTTGTTTCTGGAATTTGAGCAAGGAAAACATTTTCACTTGTGAAACAGAAGGCAGCATCTTGCTAAAATCATTCTTGAGGACCATGTTCCATAAACTCAGCCTGAATTATTTTTCTTTCCTAAAACTGCAGCGTCTTCAGTGTATTTCCTCTTGAGAAAGCTATGGGTATCTCGAACTTGGAAGAAGCAAATTTTGGAAGCAAATTGAGGGATCTCAGCTGCCTGGCAATGTCCAAGTTGCACTGTGTCTGCAGGCAGGGAACTGTGATTGATGTGTGACAGAGGGTCATCTCATTCTTGAACTGCTTAAACTCAAGCAACTTTGTTGTGTGGCTGTTTTCTTATCATTCTTTGTTTAACAGGGACACACCACAGTAGTTGTTCCATCTTCTTCATCTGGAAAACCTATGGAATTAATTGTGAATATGCAGCTTCTGGGACGTTAAGCTACTTAAGTGCCCTGTACATTTCCCAATTCTCACATCCTCTTAAAGCCTTCTGCATTTCTTTCTTCCCACTTTTCTGCTTCCTGACTTGCCACTTGACATCCTTTCGTTTATACTAGCCAGAGCAAAGTGGCAAAAACATGATCTAAACTGTTTCTGCATTTACAATACCAATTAAAAGCAAATCTTGGTACTGCTTGATGCCAGTGATTGGGGTTGTACAATTCCTCTAAAGTGTTTTCTGGTAGCATACTTAATTTTTGCTTGTAGTCTTGTAGCAGGAGTATGATTAGGCAGTTTCAAAGACCTCTTGGAAGTACACTATTGCATGTTCAAAAAATATTGTTTGTCCATTCTTTGAAAGATGTCACAGTAAATCGGTAGAACACTGAAGAAATCTGTGTTCACCAAGTGCACTGTGTAGATGAGAGATAAAGCCAGGCTGTAAAATGTCACTAGGGGTTTTAAATCTTCCATTTTGTAAGAATCTTCCTAAGGGCAATATGTAAGGAAGTGACATTGTTCAGAGCTAAGCTAAGCTGTTTCATCAAGGTTGGAGACAAGTGAGAAATTAACTTTAGTCTGACATCCTTTTGAAGGTCATGAAATTCTACAGGAAGGGGTAACTTTTTATTTTCTTCTTACCTTATTGCTTTTATTCTTTATGAAAAGAATTCTTTTTTTTTTTATGTCATAGCCAAGCAATTGAATAATAGAGTTGGGTTAAGGGTGGACATGTGGGAAGATTACAGGAATTCAGAATTAAGTTCAGTGTTCATCTGAAGTTAGTTAAACTTATAAGTGCTGTGGAAAAGCTATTAAAGGTATTAAACTCCAGGAAGAATAAGTGAAAAGTGAAAGTTGAAAAAAATTTACTTGTGATTTTAAAAAGCTGAATCATGTAGTTTAATCAAGGATAGGGAGTGATATGTCTTTAAATATTGGAGGCAGTCCACTGTCAAAGAATTGGGGCAGTAAAGGCGATTATATGGAAGAACATGCATACACTTCTTATAAGTATAGTGTTTTCTTAACAGAAGTAGTGAAAACCTTATTTATCACTTGAGGCTTTTAAAAAGGATTAGTCAGTAGAGAATTAATTATGTGAAATTCTGCACCTAAGTCTGATTATGTAGTTCCATGAGTAATTTGAATGAGCATGTCCCAGTATTGCTCTGAAAGAGCCTTGTTCCATCTTTCATGCATTTCCCCTTTCCTTTGTGCTGCCAAGAGCATCTTTGTTATTGTGCAGTGAATTGAATTGGGGAACATGTCTGGGTTAAAACTATTATTTTCCTCTTGTTGGTAGGCTGGATCACACCTGGATCATTTTCTTTCTCAGGCTTGTTATACAGAGGGTGGGGATGGATAGCTGGTGAGGAAAGAGTTGTGCTCTATTCTTTTGGCAAGAGCATTGGCTTAAACTGGATCTACAGTAAGAATATCTTGATCTATTCCTTTGTATTTCTGCCCTATTTCTATCTAGTCTTCACAGAGAGCTTATATCCAGTCTTCTCTAGTAATATAACCCCCAAAAATGAAGTAAGAATTGTTTTCATGTGTTACCTGCTGTGGCATGTATCATTTGGTTCTAGACAGGGAGGTACTAAATGTTATATTTCTTTATGAATGCAGTATTTGATACATGCTGTGTTTGAAGCTGCTGTACAGAGATGCGTGCTGTTAGTTTGGGAAGAAACTGGTGATGATCCTCCCTGATGTGAGGACAGAGACAAGATAATGTGCCGTGTAGACTGTTACATGTGAGGGCTTGATTCGGGAAGTAGTAAGGTACCTCCAGAATCTAGATATGAGGTATAGAAACCCTGATAATCCAGCAAGATATATAAGAGGATTTTATGTCTATTTTGAGTCCTCGTGCAGCTAAAACTGTATTTATAGCACTTGTTTTTGTCATAAAGTTTCTGGAGTCTCCTCCTGCTAGCAGTGGAAACCAGCTGATGTCATACTGTGCCTTCCAGGAAAAGTGAATGGAAAGAATTGATGGAGAAGTGTGTAAGTGAAGAACGTCTGAAAATACGTGCATAAAACTACAAGCAAGTACTGAGTCTCTCTAGTTCTTGGCTAAGTGTGTTGACGCTCTTGATCCTTCTCCCCCCACCTAGCTAAAGTCTAAGATTGGGCAACACATCCAGCCTTGTACAGCAGGGAGGATTTCTGAGGCCTTGGGAAGTGGGAGGAGCAAGTGAAGCTATGCTGGCACAAGAGTCAGTGAGCATTAATCATCACAGGCGAGCAGCCTGGAGAGGGTGTTTCAGGGTCACAAAATGGGCCATGAGGGTAGTTTGTGGAGTAAAAGGCTGCAGATATTGGTAAGAAAGACATTCTCTTAGTCATCTTTAGATGTTTGTAACTAAGAATGAAAGTTAGGCTTCTTCAGAGAGAAAAGTTCATCTTAAGTGTGGCGTTACACTTGTGAATGGTATTCAGACAAAAATAATGCTTCAATGTGCTGCATGTGTTTATGCATTGGTCTGTTTTCAGTAGGTATTAGGTTGTAAATTAATGCAGGATTTTTTTTCTTTTTTTTTCTGTATTATTTACAGTGGTCTGTATGCTTCAGGTACTATATAAAGATATTGAAGAGGGGAGTAAATATTGCAGAAAAGAAACCAAAGTATATACAAATCGTGCTGCAAATGATGACAAATGAGAAACAAATGCAAATGATGAGAAAAGAGAGAGCTTGAGAAGAAGCTTAGGAAGGCTGCTTTGCAGTGAAATGGTTAGATTTTTATGTCATTTGGGCTTTTGAACAAAAGTCAGGACATTCCTAAGTTCACGTTTCCACAGCAACGCCAGTGTTTGTCTCTGATGAAGAAAAAGAAATAGTAAGAAATATTTTTTTAAAGCTTCAGCTCTACACACCCAATATTAAATCTCTTGAAGTGTTAATGAAAATTATTTGCTGTTGAAAGTGATTTGAATCAATATTCATTCCTTAAATAGAGCATTGACTCCAATTCTTTGCAGCTGTAAATGAGTGTAATTTGAGACTTGTATCCATTTACCTCTGCAAAGGATTTGACCGTGTGCCTATTAAAAAAAAAAATAAAAAATAATTGAGCATATTTTTACTCTTTGGTTTGCAGGCGTGGCAATGGCAGATTCTGCACGGTAGAGTTCATGGCAAGTATTTGTCTAATATAAGACAAGCAAGAGACACATACAAGTTTAAGGTAAATCAGTCTTTTAGTCATGCTTCTTTGAAATAAAATATAAATGTTTATACTTAAACATTTTGCAAATACAGAATTTCAAGCCTACTCAGAATTTTGTATCCAGTTCAATTCTGATCTTTCAAAATTGGGACACCTCAAAATTATTTTCCCTCTGAAGCTGGCAGTAGATGCTGGAAATGGTCATATGTACTGTGTCCTCTTTTAGTAATTTAGGTGTAATAGTACAGAATAGTGATTGCATTTGAGGATCTTTGTGGGGAGACCTGCAATACATCTTTATTCTCTCTTTGGATTTGAATCTATTCTCTTTTGTGCAATCGAAAGAAGTGTGTAAGTACCTTGATATCATTATAAAATTATTTTAACGCAGAGCTATGCAAACTGTGTCTGTCTAAACACTGCACAGGGGTGATTTTCCCACTGAAATTTTATTATCTTGCCTTTAGGGATAGGTAAGTGAAAGTGTTAGTATTTGAATCTAGTGGCTGAGATGGATGAGGTTGTTAAAGTTCAGCTAGTGTTATTGCTTCTAGGAGTAGGCTTAGCGGTTAAACTGAGAATACTGTTTGTTTGCTACACCTCAGTCTTTTCCCCAAAAGAAGTTATAAAACTCTGTGCTACATCTGATAGGTATTCCTGTGGCGTGTACAGTATCTGAAAAGCAAAACATGAATGTGTGTTTTCTGAATATTTTGGATCCTCATTCAAAAAGTAAATAAAATGTTGTGTGGGTGTGTGTACCTTCTGTATTTGCAACTCTTGAGGTATTTTGAGAGTCCCTTAATGCCATGATCTGGAAGGATATAGCAAGCTTAAATCTTTTGTTGGTGAGATTCTTTGTTTTTTATTAACAGGCAAATGTTTTGTGGAAACTTTTTTTTTTATGAGGTTGTTTACTAGGTTTTCAGCTGAGATGCACTTGTAACAATGTGATGATACTCTCTGACTCATGTTGAATACATTGTCACTAGTTCTCAAAATACCTTTTCACAAAGAAAACAAATAAGATGATAATACTGTACAAATGGAAACTCTTAGTACCATAAAGTGACTTGTCCAGTGCTATTCAGTCCTGTAGCCAGTAACAGAACTTATGTCTTCTAAGCTCCGGTCTCATGTTTTCAGCAGTAGACCATAGGATTGTTTTGCATTCTCAAAGTGTGTCTCTTGACACTTTCATTATGGGTTGTAAGACTAACGATCAACCTTGGGAATGTTTAAGCTGTAATTGCTTACTGGGCATGGAACAGACATTGCAGATATGGTCTACATCCCAAATGTTAAGTATTTTATGATGGTCTCGTTACAGTAACTCAAAGCATGGCATTTAAAATGTTTTCCCCCCTCTTTTTTTTTTTTTTTTCTCCTTAATCTGCAGTGGTCTGAAAATGTGCACCTCTTCTATTCTTCATTCTTTTCTTCCTATTATATCTTAAGTTGAACAAACTTACATCGTGATAGTTGAATATACTGTTGTGAGTAATTTAACTGGTCTACTTACTAACCGTACAGATTGTCTGCTAACCTGTACACACATTAGTACTTGTGCTGGTGACACTGAAAAAAACAGTGTTAGATGGCTCTGTCTGCAAAAATAAAGTGAGCAGGCACAGTGACAAGGACCTGTTGCCTTACACTGAGCGAGTAGCTTTTGGTGCCGGGAGGTTTGGGTGGTGTAGATTGCAGTAGAAGGGCATTTCTCAGATAAGAAAGTATGGCTGCTTCCTTCGTAAGGTTTTGGCACTGTAGGAGTCTCTCATTGCTATCTCTGTTGTCTTGCTGTCTCATTAGTAAAGTTTACTAGAAAGTGACACACTTTCTGTGGGTTGTGACCTAAGCTGTACAGTAATTGAAACTTAATCTGGTTTGTATAGGCCTCTCTATTCGTAATCTGATTTATCTAATGCACTTGCTTCTTCGCGCTCTGATGCATCGTTATGCCCCTCCTGCGCTTCCTCCAGAGAAATAGTTATTTTTATATTTCCAGATTTTTACTATTGACCATATTGGTACTTGAAAGTATGTAAATCCGCAGTGAGTTCAGACTGAATGTTGATTTATGTGAGAGAGAGACTGTTGATGCCAGGATGTATCTGAGGTCGAGCTATGTGGTCTGTTTTATCTGTTAGCCTCCTTAATTGTCAATGGTAATTTTGACATCCCACAAACATTAATTCCTGGAAAATGTAATGAGAAATCAGAACTAACTGGTCTAGACAAGTGCTGACTGTGACAGTAACTTCATTGATCAGAATCCATTAAATGATCCGGTATTCTCTTACAGATGGTCCTAGGTGCTGGTGAGATGGAAGTTTTGCAACTGAGTATCAAAGCAGTATCACTGGATTTATTGGGCTTATATGCATTGTCTAGTAGTTAGTGGCTACAGCCACTTGTTTTCATTACCAGCTGCAGTTCTATTTATATTATATTGCATACCAGAAGTTAAAACTGTTTGTTTATCAGCAAGAGTGTATTTTGTCACTCTTAGATCTGGCAGGGCTAAGTGTTAAATCTAAATGTTAAACCTTCGTTTTTCTATGTGTTAATTGTCAGGTGCTGTCATGGTTCCTCCCAGCTTTCTACAGAAGAAGTTGGAAGTGACATTTGTACTCACTGTGCAGAACTTTAGTCAGGGGGGCAACTTCAGGAGAAATCTTCTTTGCAAAAGCTGTGATGAGATGTCCCAATTTACACCTGTTAATTGTTTTGCTGTCCCCACTAAGAACCTGCAGTGATGCAACTATGAAAACGGTTCAGTATCAGTGTCTAATGCTGGGCTGGGGTGAATCTGCAGTTTGCACAAGAGCTTACTGCCATGTCAGTTAATTACAGTAATTGCTATGCTACACACATAGCTAGCAGCATGCCAGCTGTATATACTTTGATCTGAGGTATCCAAGTTCTGATTTCTTCTGAGAAGAAACACATATGTCAGATTCTTTGGCCTTTGGGCCAGGTTTGTCTGATGTATAAACTTGGATAAAGTATTTGGTTTATTTATGTTCTGCATGCAATTAAATGAACCATACTGAAACAATTTTGTTTTGAGAAACATTTATGATTTAAGAGCGTTCTCCCAGGCTTTCTACAGGTGATTGTCAGATTTGCTGCTTGCTTTTTAAAGTTTTTATTGTCTTGGATTTTGCCTTTGATTCAGTGAGGTGTATATTTTTTTCCCAAAGGTATCCAAGAGTTATGGGTTCCTTTGGCTATGTTAGCTGTACTTTTGGTTCCTTTGAAGTTTTTAAATTAACTCTCTAGAGTGTTACATAGTTACTCATGTGAAGGGAAGATTTTCTTTTTAACATTAAAAAGTTGTTTACAAGTATATTCTTAAGCATTTATAAGATCAATGAGCTGTGTATTTCATTTTTTTTCTGAAAGCTGATTATCACAGAAATAGAACTTGGCATTTATGACAACTTCCATAGGGCTTAAATACCTGGCAAAGATCAGGTTTAAAAGGAAGAAAACAAAAATCTTGTGTTACATGATGTTTTGAAGCCAGGTCTGTTAGCAGGAATCTGAGACCATTTTTTGGCCATAAACAAATATTCTTTAATTAAACTTCAAAAAAGCAAAGGAATGTGGGTGAGGTGGAAGGAGGTGTTCTCAGGTAACATATTTGCCTGAATTGCTAGTAGGAGCTTCATGATCCAGAATGTTATTGTGAAACAGAACAAAAATAAGTATGTAAAGTGTTCCCTGACCAATAGTCAGTTATCAGTAATATTCTAGAAGAGATGAATTCATAATTTTGAAAATACACATTTTGGATAACTGATTTATGTTTCTCAGGATTCGTGGATTTATTGTTCTTAACTAGTATTATAAGAAAATTATTTTTTGTTGTTGTGTTTAGAATTCTGTGTTCCTTTAGAGGGTATAATATTTTATTGAATCAATTGAACAAATTAGGAAGAAATTAGAATAACTGAAAATTATTATTAAATAGTGATAAAAAATTCCCAAGAGATTTCTGTCTGGAAAAGAGGGCATGAATGCATGTGATAAACATTAATATTACAAGACAACTTAGAAGAGGATATGGATCACTTATCCACGCTTCTCAAAGAATATTGAACAAAGGTTATGAAGGGCCTGCGAAGCAGTGAAAATGTGGGAACTCAAATAGCCTTGTATAACTCTTCTCCTTGCAGACAAATGCAGGTTTTGGGTTGGTATCTGTAGACAGGTAAATGGATTTGGATTTTCTGTAAAATACTGCTAGACTACCATGAGTGTAGTTCTGCAAAATAACCTAGGAGGAAGCAGAGAAGAAAGTCTTAAACAAACAAAAAAACCCCCCACAACCCCAAAAATCACAACCCCAAAAATCACAACCCCAAACCCCCAAAGAACTAAAAAATCCAAAGTTTGTATTTAAATATATGCTAGCTTGTGTTGTGAGTCAGTTACTGAATCTGCAGAAAGAGAACCCTGAATCACAGAGTAGCATCCCCTACTTATGAGGTGCTAGTACAGAAAGTCTGTATGGTTCTTGGTTGATGGCTTGTTTAAGATGTAGAAATAACATTTTTTTTTCCATGTGTTGTTAGTTCTTTGTGTTCCCTAATTCAGACCTTTTTCATACATTTCCATCTATGCTATCTTAAAAGAGTTCCCATCTGCAGCTTCATTGTCATCTGTTAGTGCTGCTGCTGTTGAAATAATGTAATACAAGAGCTTAGGATTGTGGGTACTGCTGTTGGTAACTGCTTCTGTCATAAGAGCCAAAAAGCCAGATGGGTAGGATAAGTCCACTGAATGTTATTAGGAAGCTACAAGACTTGTGTTTTCAGCCATGTTATGTTTGCAGTCCTTTCTTTTGCACGCTTTCATTTATTCTCTGTATCTTTGAAATGTGCAGCTTCATTTTTGAGTCTAATGAGGGTTGTTACCACCTCATGATGACTTCTGTTGGTAGAAATATGCTTTACTTTCACAGTCCTCAGCATTGTACAAGATGGAGTTCATGTTATAATGATTGTTATTATCTGATTTTAACTCTGGGGTACTCAAGGTCTGTTTTTTCCTTACCTTTTAGAGTGAAGACTGGAACAGCTAGAGTGAGGTGCGTAGCTGCAGGTATGAACTAACTACATTTGTATCCCTCAGTTACATATTGGAGCTTCCTTTCAAAGGTTTAGAGAGAAGTTGTTTTTACTTTCAGTGATGAAAGCAGTCATTTTTCACTGCAGCGAGCAGTGCTCCCTGAACCTTAAACTCTTCGCAGTTTCCTGCATTTGTACTGCTAGAGGGGGTTGGGAGTGTTAACAACTTAGGACTGTGAGTACCAAGTCTGTAGGCTTCTTTAGCTCCATCTGTAATTTAATAATTTTAGAAACATAACTACAAAGTAGAAATGTGTGTCTTCATAGTAATTTCTTGACCAGAACAATTCTGAAGTACTCTGTGGTACATGAGAGCCTAAAGGTGAGTATTACTGAAACAACTCCTTATGGGCTGAGACAAATTTGATTATGTGCAGCAGAATAGGAACACAGTCTAGTGTGAAAATGCTTGGAGCCAAATGCAAGGATCTTCTGGTGCAGTTTTCTTAATGCCTGAAGTCCAGTAAGGGTGTAGTTTCATGAGACACCTGAGACAATTCCCCCTTCCTGTCTTATTCAGTTTCCAACTGAGTAGTCCAGTGTCCTTTGGTTATGCTTGGTTGTTGTGGTAGTTTGACTGCATGGTAGACAAAGTCAGCTTGATAACCCAATAAAAAGGCTCTTTTGTGATCAAGTTGTTATTTCGGAGGTTTAGCAAGTTGGCATGATTTACTCTGTGGTCAGAGGAGTACCAAAAGAATTTATCAGACTGTAACTGTGCATCTTAAGAGTTTCAGTTCACTTCTGAGGACAATTGACCTGTAACTGCTGTGTTAAGTAATACCATCATGCTCAGAGTGTGGTGCTAGTTGCTCTTCTGATGAATCGCCTCTGCTATGGCAGAAATATTTAAGGTGTGCTTTAGGCTGTAGACAACCGGGGAGAGTTGAGGTTTGATATTGTCTTGAGGAAACGCTTGTTTTCTACTATGGTCAGACATTTGCTAGTTTTCATAAATACATTGGAAAGGATTTAGTCATATCTATATCAGAAAGAAAATCAAATTTGTCTTTGAAGTGCAGGGTATCCTGTGTCTCCATAGGTTGCTCATCAGGGTAGAAAGAGCTAAAGTTGGATTAAGAAATCCAGGAACACCTTCATTTTCAAGTGATTTTTAGAGAATTGGTGATTGACCTCTGTGTTTGGAAGTACTGGTTTGAGGGCATTTGTCTCCAGGCATTGTGGGTGTTGCAAAACAATCAACTTCTTTCCTAAATGACTGGTGCTCTGTACTTTGCCCTTCCTGCTCCTTTGCTGCTCCATTAGGACCATACAGAAGATAGGAAAGAGAATGCTGGTCATTATATTTGTGGTTTTGTATGAAGAGTTTGTATCTTTTGAGACAGACTAATCTGTGATTAGACCTAGTTTTTCAAACTTTTGGGATTCTGCCAATTACAAAACACAGGTCCAGAATCAATAATTTTGGATTACTTAAATAACAAAATGCATTGGGTTTGTGTGGCAGGGTTTTGGTAGCGAGGGAGAGGGCTACGGGGGTGGCTTCTGTGAGAAGCTGCTAGAAGCTTCTCCGGCTCCAAGTCGGACTTGCTGCTGGCCAAGGGTGACCCAGTCAGCGATGGTGGTAGTGCCTCTAGGAGAATGTATTTAAGGAGGGGAGTGGGATGTGAGAGAAACCCCTGTGCAGACACCCAGGTCAGTGAAGAAGGAGGGGGAGGAGGTGTGCCAGAGGAGGCGATGCCCCCGCAGCCCATGGTGAGATGGCAGGTTGTCTCCCTGCAGCCCATGGAGGTGAGTGGGAGAGCAGATGCCCACCTGCAGCCCGGGGAGAGAGGACACCAGAGCAGGAGGATGCCCCCCAAGATGGTCGTGACTCCACAGGAAAGCCTGCACTGGGACAGTCTGTGCCTGAAGGACTGCAGCCCGTGGAAAGGACCCACGCTGGAGCGGTTCATGAAGAGCTGCAGCCCTTGGGAAGGACTCACATTGGAGAATTTCATGGAGAACTGTCTCCCATGGGAGGGACCCCACGCTGGAGCAGGGGAAGAGTGTGATGAGTCCTGCCCCTGAGGAGGAAGGAGCGGCAGAGACAATGTGTGATGAACTGATCGTAACCCCCATTCCCCATCCCCCTGTGCTACTGGTGGGGAGGAGGTAGAGAAAATCAGGAGTTAAGTTGTCCCCAGGAAGAAGGGAGCGGTGCGGGGAAGGTGTTTTAAGATTTGGTTTTACTTCCTATTATTCTGTTGTGATTTAATTGGTAGTAAATTAAATTGATTTTGGTTTTTCCCCAAGTTGAGCCTGTCTTTTGCCTGTGACCATAACTGGTGAGTGATCCCTCCCTGTCCTTGTGTCACGAGCTTTTTCTTTGTATTTTCTCCTCCCCATCCCACCACGGGGGGAGGAGTGCGCAAGTGGCCTTGGGTGCTTTGTTGCCAGACGGGCTTAAACTACAACAGTCTTTTTTTTGTTTGGTTGGTTTTTGTTTGAGATAAGAACAGTTTACTGGGACAACACAAGGAGAGAAGTTACAATAATAACAATAGTACTAATGAAAGAATATACAAAACAAGTGATGCGCAATGCAATTGCTCACCACATGGAGCCTGATGCTCCTTCACTTCCCCTGCTGCGATATCACACTGACCCCCCCCCAGCCTGCTCCCCAGTTATATACTGAGCATGATGTCATATGGTATGGAATATCCCCTTGGCTAGTTCGGGTCAGCTGTCCTGGCTGTGCCCCGTCCCAGCTTCCTGTGAAAATTAACTCCATCCCAGCCAAACCCGGGGCACAAACCAATCGGATTATTTAAATAGCAAAACAATCATCAGGTTTATGGTTGCTGAAAATAAGTCACGAAGCAGAACACTTCCATTTGGTGCAAGATCCGTGGTTTCTCATCTTAAGAGCAACATAAAGTTGAATTCCTCTGCCTTAATGTGAATGTAGAAAGGTGTCCAAATGAAAGAGGATTGTCTTTTCTTGAACATCTGATAATGGTATGTAAAATTGTTTGTATGCATCCCAGTATGAAATGCCTCTGATGATTAACTCCGTAAATTAAGTACACAGATACATATCAGAATAAAATGATGGCATTCCGCTTCTGGTCTGGTACAGAGAATAAAATTGAGGAGGAGTCAGCTTTGCTTTGAGATAAGGAATCAATCAGCCTTTGAAATACCACTTGGTTTTGTCCCCCACTCTTCTGGTAGCTGCTGTCTTTAACCGGACAAGTTTTTGAATAGAGAGTTTACTCTGAGACTTGGGATTGCTTCTTGTATGTGGAAATTTATATGCCACTTTGCCAAAGCAGATTAAACAGTTATTCTTCTGTCAAATATTACTGTCTTAAAAGTGCCTTATGAGCATTGACAGTTTCAAGACCAAGGAACTCCTACTTCTGTATTGACTCTTGTCATATCCACATTCACCATGCTGATATTCTGCTGGAGGACAAAAATGCCTTTATACTGTTTAAATGCTCTGTGAATAGAGAGCACTGTAGTGTTCATATTGTTCTTACTGCCCTGCCCCTCCTTTAGGGTGATCCTCTTGTTTTCCTGAAGGTGAGCTTTCATGAAAACTCCATTGAGACAGATCTGTGGGCATGTTGTGTGATGAAGAATAGCAGCTTAGCTGTTTTTACCTGAAACGTGTCTGTGTTCAAATAAAATTTCTGCAGATCTGAGCCCCTTCCAAAATAGAAGTCTTTGGCATGGAGATGAAAATGGGCATTAAAAGATTGTAGATTTGTTTACTTGGAAGGAACTTCCGTTCTGCCATAAGTTAATTCTTCCTCAATACTTCTAAAGCCATTTATAGTTCAGGAAAGTAGATGTAAATTTCTTTGGTTATAGATTTATTTGTTTGGAGGGAGGGACTGTTCTGGATCAAAGTAGTATTCAGTCATTCTGGGCTTCGCTCTTCCTGAAGTTGAAACCTACTATAGTATCTAATCTAATGGTTATTTAGACCTTATTAAAGAGGAAATTTTTAGCTAGACATGGCTGTATTTTCTTAGCTGATTAGGAAAGCTGAGGCACGTATATCATACTGTTTCTCTTTTGGTTCTAGAAGCTTGGAAAGTTTAGATATTTTTCAGAAACATACTCTGACATTTTGATTATGGTCCTCCATGTGTAGCTTAAAAGCTAGTGAAGTTTTGCAGGTGGCTGCTGTATTGGGTTTGTGTGGCAAGGTTTTGGTAGTGGGGGAGTTACAGGGGTGGCTTCTGTGAGAAGCTGCAAGAAGCTTCCCCTGTGTCCCATGGAGCCATTGTCAGCCAGCTCCAAGAGGGACCTGCTGCTGGCCAAGGCTGAGCCCATCAGCGATAGTGGTAGCGCCTCTGTGATAACATATTTAAGAAGGGAAAAAAAGTTGTGGCAGGCACAGAAACTGCAGCCAGAGAGAGGAGTGAGAACATGTAAGAGAAACAACCCTGCGGACACCAAGGTCAGTGAAGAAGGAGGGGAGGAGATGCTCCAGGCGCTGGAGCAGAGATTCCCCTGCAGCCCGTGGGGGAGACCATGGTGGGGCAGGCTGTCCCCCTGCAGCCCAGGGAGGTCCACGGTGGAGCAGATCTCCACCTGCAGCCCAGGGAGGACCCCACGCCGGAGCAGGGGGATGCCCAAAGGAGGCTGTGACCCCGTGGGAAGCTGATACTGGAGCAGGCTCCTGGAAGGACCTGCGGATCTGTGGAGAGAGAGGCCACCACGGAGCAGGCTTTCTGGCAGGACTTGTGACCCCACGGGGGACCCATGCTGGAGCGTTGTGCTCCTGAAGGACTGCAGCCCATGGAAGGGACCCACGCTGGAGCAGTTTGTGAAGAACTGCAGCCCGTGGGAAGGACCCACGTTGGAGAAGTTCGTGGAGGACTGTCTCGCATGGGAGGGACCTCACGCTGGAGCAGGGGAAGAGTGTGATGAGTCCTCCCCCGGAGGAGGATGAAGCAGCAGAGACAATGTGTGATGAACTGATCGTAACCCCCATTCCCTGTCCCCCTGTGCCGCTGGGCAGGCAGGGTAGGTAGAGAATCCGGGAGTGAAGTTGTGCCCAGGAAGAAGGGAGGCATGGGGGGAAGGTGTTTTA
Organism: Aquila chrysaetos chrysaetos; assembly: GCF_900496995.4. NCBI lineage: Eukaryota > Metazoa > Chordata > Aves > Accipitriformes > Accipitridae > Aquila > Aquila chrysaetos. The sequence goes on along the minus strand of NC_044005.1, from coordinate 45,470,566 downwards.
AGATTTGGTTTTATTTCTCATTATACTACTCTGATTTGATAGGGAAAATTGACTTAATTTATTGCCAAAGTCGAGTCTGTTTTGACCGTGATGGTAATTGGTGAGTGATCTCTCCCTGTCCTTATCTTGACCCACGAGCCCTTTGTTATATTTTCTCTCCCCTGTCCAGCTGAGGAGGGGGGAGTGATAGAACAGCTTTGGTGGGCACCTGGCCTCCAGCCAGGGTCAACCCACCACAGCTGCTTGTCCAGAATACGCAGCAGGAGTCTCAACTTTGATTAGGAGACAAGATAACAAAATGATTGCATTCATTCTGTGCCAGGAGTGATGCTGGAGCTTCCCTTGTTGCATCTGTTAGTCTTTTCTACCCCGCAATGTATGTGGTAGATTGAATTGTTTGTCTTTCGAGGATACCACATCCCATTCCAATCTCTTCCACTCTGCTCATGGACAATACTGGAGCTATACCTTTGCAGCCTTGTGCCAAGAGCCAAGGGAAATTAGACCTTACCATGTTCTAAGTTGATGCACTAGGTAGAAGTTGTTATTGCAGTGATTACTATTTTAACTGCATAGTGTGCTCTCCTGGAGCTGTCTGGGCTGCATTTGAACTCTCTTCAGGTAACATGCAACAAAAAGCTTTCATTTGGATAAAATGAAATGAGAGAGAAATAGTGAGTGAATTTTTACTGTAGTATAATATTAACTGATTCTCATTTGTATCTGGTACTGTTAGCAGAAACAATCTGAGATTAAAGGACTCCTCAAAATGGCTTGCACGACTGTCTGATGGCTGCAAAGGAAAATGAAACTTGAGACTTGTTGCTTTGTTTAGTCCAAAAGGTCTCTTGAAACTTAACAGGGGAAGAAAAAAAAGAGCCTCTATCATACTTCAGAAAGATTTTTAAACAGCTCTGCTATTCTAAGACATTTCAGTAAGGAGAGGTTTTAAAATAATAATACGAAGTTTGTTCCTTTGAGTTAGGGTTACATGTTACATTTCTTAAGTAGGTTACATGTTACATTTCTTAAGTAAAAGCAGTAATGTTTTACTTTACACATGCACAAGGTGTGTTGCTTGCAATAAACATTAGTTAAAGGCTTTTTTGATTCACTGTAGTTCTCATGTAGGGTGATACAACAATCTTCATATGTGGTATTGTCCTAGAATTCTGTAGCTGATTCTGTAGTCTCCCCTGGGTCCAATATGCAACCCCACAGCAATTCGCTGTGTAAATGTAGTTGCTTTGCCCATTGTAGTGCTTTGTGGCATGTTTGGCTTGAAAACAAGCAGACTGTTCAGAGCTTTCCAGGACCCAGTGGATTTGCAGCTCCTTAGCAGAATAACTTCTGGCTGTGTTTTAGTGGCAGAAAACTAACCTGATAGGTTTAGTTGATACTTTAAAAATCTCTCTAGCAAAATGTTTGCTTCCAGTGCACCTTTTTGACTAAGTACAGAGCTGCATATTCCGATAATATAGGAGGAAACAGCAAAATACAGGCCTATTTTGAAACCAGTTTTCTAGGTCTTGTGTTTGTATTTACAAAGTAAAAAAGTTGAAGGAGACCTAAAGTATTCTGTTCCATAGAATTGCTTGCAGGGTTGTTTCTTATGCAAAAAGCTGAAATACCTGAAGGTAAACTTCTGGCTAAGCTTAAAAAAAAAAAAAAAAAAAAAAAAGTAATTTCGGTAAGCTTACAGACAACATTTGTGGAGAGAAAGAGGGGAAAGGCAGTGTCAGTGGATCTGAACCTCTGCTTTCAGGACATGATAGCTTGCAAGTGTTAGTATTCTTATTCTGTTCTACTGAAGATTTAAGTGTTGAAGTGCAAGTGTGATTTATCATCCATACTTTCTGTGTGTCTCATGGTCTGAATTCAGTCAATAAAAGTAAAGTGGAAGGGGGGGAACGCTCAAACGTTCCTGCTGCCTTAAATGTTCTTCCATCCTGTCTCCTTTTAGTAGTTCTCTGTCCTTTCACAGGATAGAAATGCACATACTCCCTTCTTATACTCTCATTTCCTGCCTTGTCTTCTGTTCTGTGTCATAGTGCTGCCTTTATTTCCTCTTACTATTGTGGCCAAGCCACTTTTCCTAATTTCTCAAGAAATTTTTTTCTATCTACAGTGCCAAAGTGTCTACAGGTCTTTCAGATCTCTCTTAGGTACTTAAGATTTCCATAGTTAGTCTCTTGCGAAATATAATCATTGTTGTGTCCTAGCACTGTGATGACAAAAACTCAAAATGCTTCCCAAACTATGTCTGCTGGAATGTTGGGAGATGTTTAAAAAAATAATAATAATTTTTAACTGAAATTTTCTTTTGCATACCTTCCCGTAGAGCTTAAACAGTACCTGAAATACACATTTTGCATCTATTTACAAAAACTCCCCCACGATTTACAGATAAGGATAAAAGGATTAACTTTTACACTTTTTTTTTTGTAGTTGTTTTTAAAGTTTATATATCTTCATAGAATAAGAGAAAGAAACCTATACACTACTGCTTTAAAAGCAGTTGCCCTGCGATTCATACATCAATGCTTCTTCCTCATATCAATTATTAATTGTAAAATGTCTTGCAAAGAGGGATAAACGTGATGATTACTCCTTGTCTATTATTTGCCAAAATTAATTGTTCTAGGGAGCCTGTGTTAAGGCTTGCTGTTATCTGTTCTACAAGTACAGATGGTCTAATATGTTATCATGCATTAATTGCTCCAAATTCATGATTTGGTCTTTTGGCAATTTGTTCATCTGCTTATTTGCTTTGTGTCTAGTATCTTTCATAGAGTGTCTTCTCAGACCTTTGCTGTCTTCTTTGCATCACAGTAAGTTTTACTGTTATGTTTTTTGGGGGGTTGGGTTTGGGGGGGGTTTTTGGTTTTTTTCTTTTTAAATTCACTACTACTACCAGGAAATAGCTGATAATGCTGATTTTTGTCTCCCTCTCCATTCCTGTAGTCTGAAAAAAAAAATGAGGAAATATGCAAGATAAACAAAATTTAGCTGGGAAAAACAGAAATTTAATATACATTTCAATTCGCTATTCTGAAGGTCAGTTGGGAACTTTAATTACAAAATTTAAGTCAAGCTAGAAAAGAAAATGTCTTACACTATAAGGGAGAGACAATCCAGGTACCTCTCGTTATATTTCTATGAAGATTAATGGAAGTCTTTAATGTATCATTGGGGAACAGGTGTAAGGAGGAGATAATAAAACACCAAAGAGAAGATGGATTTTCTAGGAAAATATTTTAATTTGAAGATTTCACTTACATGGACATCTTTTTTATTTATTTCACTGTGCTAATCTACTAGACCATTACCCTAATGCTGCACAGGTACTCTCATTGAAGACAGGGTGGGCAGACACTGGCTGCCTTTGGAAAAATCCAGGTAGATAATACTAACCAAAGTTGTCTGTCACTCTGTAAATGGCACTATTGCAAACTTGTGGTATTTGAAGTTCTTTGGTGTTTCTCCTTTTGTGTAAAAAAGAATTAGATAGATACAGATTCTGGAAATAATAATTGTGATGTACCTCAAAATAATGCAAAAATATTTGAGTAATCTCAAGCCAGAGAGCTTTGGAGGCTATCAGCTTGCTTTATTCCTTGTTGCCGTAGGGTAATGAGAAATTTTGTGGTCAGAGATGGGTATTTGAGGTCATCGTCAGGAGGCGGTTTCATGGCTAGTCTATCCCATTTTTTCTCTTTTTGGTAATGCCTGTTCAGGCCTTTGTAGTATCATCACTGAAGCAGCAGACATAGCTGCAGTGGGTCAGGCACTGGGTTAGCAGCCTCGTGCTGCTGTGTTAGCTGACAGCTAGGCACTGAGAAAGTAAACTTCAGGCTAGCATCGTGCAGCTGCTCTGCCCTAGAGAAGCGGATCGTTGTCTGCAGAGCTGTGGGTCGCTCACATTGCAGAATTCCGATACCCACAGCCCTGTCAGTATATTCACAGCACACTCGTGTCCCCTCTCAGACAAGGAGATGAAGAGGCAATGTGTCAGAGGGAGATGAGAGGAAAATTGAGGAAGTTTGGAGGCCACTGTCTTAAAGTTTGTGAACCTCACTGATCTGCTATAAGAGGGTCTTAAGACCGATAATTCAGGTTCTTCTGAGTTCTTGTTAGCCGTCCTGTTACTAGCAGTTATTGGCAGAGCAGGACCTATTTGCGGTTTTTTTTGGCTTCTTGGATTTGAACAGATGTTGTAACCTGTTCCTGGTAGATAAGCTCTTGTATTGCAGAGCTACCGTCTGCCACTTGTGTAAGTTGTCCTCAGGAGTGAGCCAGATATTGAGGATACCACAGATTGAATTTGTTCATCAGTTGCATGATGGCATATTGAAAGCAAGTGCAAGGCATTTTAAAAAGAGGGGAAAGTGTATATACTCGTTACTGTCTGTGCTGTAACATTTCCTGAAGTCCAGAGGTGTGGTTTTGGGCTTTTGGGTTTTTTTGTTGTATAGTTTGGGGCGGGGGGGGGGGGGGGGGGGGGGCAGCTGGTGTTACTTACTAAAGCGATTGAATATAGTGCTGATAATAGCTGAGCATTTTTAATTAGCATTTACCTAGTATGAGTATAGTTTGGTTCTTGAGTAGTTTTAACAGGACAACTCTTTTTTTTCCTTAATGCTTTTTGTTTTGTCCCAGCACAAATGTATAGGCATACTCCTGCTTTTTGGTATGTTCCAGACCTATCTTTGCCATTCACAAAGGCTAATAATCTATAGTGTTTGTTTTCACCACAAAACTGACTCAGTGGTCTCAGCCTCTCTGTTTTTCAGCTCAGGAGAACCTAACCTGTTGTGGTTTGTCTGGTAGCCTCTGATGGGTCTCTTCCAGTCTGTTCTTGTACTCATGTAAGTTTATTGCATCTGCACTATCCTGCCAACAAGGAGTTCCAAAAATCTACCACCCTTTACCATCTCCTTTCCTCCTCAGAGGAGGAATGCTGCTGTATCAGTCATAAAGATTTTGTGTTCTTAGCTGTCATTTGAAAAGTTAGTTTGGAGATACAAGCTGCTTAAGAAGATAGTAGCCCCACATGACCTATTGCAGTTGATATGTGCATTCACTTCATTGCTTGTTGTTTGAAATAAAAGCAAGAGGGCCATCTAGACTCGTCAGACAAATAAACGTGTGGCAGTCAAAGCAGAACTGTTTGGCATTATGTTGGTATGTGGATAATACTGTAGATACAAGTCTTCTTTACTTGTTTTTGCTGTTACATTAAGGTAAGAGATGTTTCAATCAGAGCATTAGTTGATGGCTTAAAGTCACTGGCTTATCTAAAGACCTGGTGTTCTAGACTACTTTGCTGGTGCCCTTTGAAGTGCCTTTGCACTAATGCATGCAGCATGGGGAACAAACAGGAGGAACTGGATGTCTTTGTGCAGTCTGTGCTCTAATCTAGAAGTATTTTGATTTATAGTGCAGGGAGGTCAAAACAGAACATTCAACTCTTGCCCTTTGCCCATCAGTGTGCAAGTAGCTCTGAACTAGTCTGGCTGTTGGCTATGGTTTGCACTGCTAAGCAGGTAGAAGTCACTGAAGGATCTTAAGACTTATTGGATCTATTGTAAGGAGGTAAAGCACATCCGTAACCCTCTCTAGTGTATAGGTTTATTGTATAGCAAACAGTATTCTCAGTTCTCTGTGTCCCAGGAAAGCATCACTGCGTCCTGGTTTGCCTGTGTGACAGCTGGAAATTGGGGAGCTAAGGGAAGTTGCTTGGATTTTTGCATCAGGTTGGTACAGAGCTGGGAACAGATCCTTTTTTACCACAGCTTGCAATCCCTTGATGCCTCTCTGAAACAGCATGTTCAAGCAATTTTCTGACCAGCTTAGTTCAGAACCCCTTTATACAACAGACTTAGACAGGTATAGGACTTTATATACTGTTTTGTCACCTCGTAATTGTGGTCTCGGTTGCCACAGAGAAGCAGTAATTTTTGTGGCTTTAATACAAATAATGTTTTCCATATGTATTTTCACATGAAGATTTTGTACTGGATGTGTTGATTTAGAAAGGTAGAACATGGTGACTAAGGAACTTGAGACTGCCACACCGGACACAGTCTAGTTTGTGGTTTTCTTCAGATAATGCCTAGTACTGTATGCATTAGACAAATGGGTCTAAAATCTTAATAATTATTGATTAGTCTCTGTTTAAAGATAAGGTTACTTAGTTGTTCCTTCCTAATGTTAACTAGAAGGCGGTAGTTCTTATGCTTGGTGTTTTGATGCATATAGCCCACGGGTTATCTGTTTAAAAAAACAATTGGGTTTTATATATATGTGCAGTAAATAAAGTGGAAAAATACATCCCTGCAAGCATCCAGTTGTGCTCAAACCCTGTCAAGCTTTGACAGGATTACAAAAGTCACTGCCACTAAATATTTATTTTATCTATGAATTTAGTAAGAAGTGTTCCCTCTTACCAGTTTCAGATTTGCCTTTGCCAGTCTCCTGCTTTGCTCATATGAACATAGGAAACTACAACTGCTTTGTGAATTGTGTGACAGTAGATTCTGTTTCAAGTGAATGTTGCATAGCAGTAAGAAGGCAGGAAGAACAGTAGAGCTTTCAAAAGAAGCATATGTATTTGAGGAAGCCCATAGACAATTTAAAAGAAAATGTACCTGCATGTGTTTCTTGTCTATCTTTTTATGAGCTCCACTGTTTAGAATTCATTACAATAACAAATTTGTTTGCTTCAGTGCAAAGTTTTACCTCCTTTTCCAGAAAAATAACCCAATTCCCTCATTTTACAAAATAGGTTTTGTGTAATTTACTTTGAATCATTTGTCTTTATTATCAAATGAAAGGGTAAGTTTAGCTGCCATTTTATTTTTCCCTTTCTAAGAGTCTTTAGGGAGAGTAAATATCATCCTGTAAGCCAGAGGGATAGGTGACTTGCTGATTCATCTGCTGGCAGAGAGCTGGGAGTCCTAGGTATTCTTCAGTTAGATGAAAGTTTAGAATTCATTCCTTTTGAGCTTTCACAGAATTAATTGGAGTAGAAGCTACAGGTAAACAGGACTTCATTCACAAACCAGATAAGAAGGTCAAGAATGTATTGATTTACCTCAAATATTTTTTTTTTTCCCAGAAATACTTTGAGGAAGGGGAGGAAAAAAAGCTTATTATAGGCTATTTTTAGAATAAATTTTACTTATGTAATTTGTGAAGATCCATCTAGGTCTGGAGAGTATGGAGGAATTAAATGCTCTCAGATAAATGGATAAGAGAGCACCGTGAGACTTTGCTAGTTCTGAGATGAAAGCAATTGTCATCTCTTCCCATCCTTTTTCTCCACCTGGGAACTTCTACAAAAATTTCATATAAACAAACATGGTTTTCGGTTAGTTTAATCTGAATTGTAGGCAGCCCAAAACTTCATGTATTTTGATGGTAAATTCAACATTCTGAATGTGTCAGACTTGTGTACTCACGGTGCATAACTGTCATAGAGATTGGCAGAGGAAGAAACTGCAGTTTTGGCAACTAGGTAAGGGGCTTTTTGTACCCAGTGAGGCATGGGGAGACAGTTTGGATTTCAACATAGGCAGAAAACATTGTGACCACATGCTTACATGATCAACAATGAAACAACAAAATATTGACAGGTAGTTACTATATTTTGATGCATGTAACCTAGGGGTTATCTGTTTAAAAACAAAACTGCAATTCAGCAACACTGTAGGGATCTGGATATGCACAGATAATACAAGGGGAAGTTTATTCTAGGACCTGTCTCCTTCAAAGCTTCACAGCGTCTGATTTCCCCATAGCCTGCATCCTTTCCCATAGTTGCCTCTCACCATCCCAGTAGTCCCTCAGCTTCAGATTTGTATATGTTGTCTGAGGTTCAGACTGTATAAAATAAAAGATGGTATTATCTTTAGCTTTCGGAGCTAATTGCTCATTGAAATGAACAAGACTTTCTTAGGAAAGAAAATATGACACAGGTTTTTTGTTTTGTGGGTTGGGTGTTTTTTTTGTTGTTTGGGTTTTTGTTTTGTTTTGGTTTTTGGTTTTTTAGGTTCTGTGCCCCAGGATGTGATGTAATTCTGTAAACTTAAAAGCAAAACTTTCAGCATTTATACTCCACAATCTCTGAGGAGCATATATAGCGATATATTCTGCAGCATAATCTAGGGCTTCGGGAGTGTAAAAAAAGTCAGATTTAATTTGTAGTATGTAGAAGTTTTAAATGTTTGTATTGTTAGATTAGCACCACATTTAAATGTGTAGCTACAGTCCATAGAGCTTGGAATTTCAGACATTGTTTCTATTATCCTTTGAATAGAAACAGTCAAAGAATGGATCTGGAAGCCAGCAGGAATTTGACATCTGAGCAAAAAATAAGTGTGTTTAGCGCTCTTATTTTTCTTTCTTTCTTTCTTTCTTTGTGAGCAATGGCTAGGATGACTTTTGTGTTTTTTATAGTTTCAAAGAAACACTGCTTCCTCATTTAGTTTTTCTTATTTCTGTGCAGTAGCGAAATACCATCTTTTCCTACTCTTTCTGATATTTTCACAAGTGAAGTCTGTAAGTCTTTTAATTTCACTAGCTTGATGCCTCAGCTAAATAATGTTAAAACAAACCTGTTTGTCACTGAAATTGCCAGCATTAATGCAGAAGTATGGTACCCTGAGGCACTGAGTCTTGGCTAGCATACCTTCAGGTATTTATTCACCATTCTAGTATTGACTCTTTCTTTCCCCCGAATTGTACATAACAGCATGTGAAATATTTTTGGCACTGCTCATTAAATGAAGTGAGCACATCACAGGAGAAATTACAGTAAGTATAACAAGAATTAAAAACTAGTATGTAGCAGGATAGTTGCACAAAACTAATGTTTTAATTATTAAAGCCAGTAGGCTGAATTTGACCTGGAGTATAACAACGTGACAATGCCTGTAACTTGTTGCAGGCTGTCTTAATGGAACAAGCAGATATGACTTCCATTTTGAGGAGCAGAGAAATGAGGGAAAGGGTGGGTGTAGGATCAAATCATAATGACTTAGTGATTTTCTTCAGTAAACTAATAAATCTCAGTAACCTTTTTAAAACCCATTTGCTAGAGTATCTGTTGCCAGCATCATCTTTCATCAAACCTACAGTGAGCATGGCTGCTGGGGTATTTTACTGGCTGCTTAAAAAAGGCTAAAGATGACTGGAAGACCAGAAGGAATGAATTCTGGTCTTTGTAGGTAAGACCAGAATTTATAGTGTTGGTCTATAGATTTATGTGAACAGTGGCAAGAACCTCACCATATCTTCTGCTCTTCTAATCGTATATATCTGAAGTGTTTATCTGTGGGCTTATTTTAGAGAAATCCATAAAATGGGCTCCAGGCTCAATTTAACATTTGAATATGATGTGTTTTACACAACATGGCATTTCTCAAGTGGGAATTGTGTAAGATGTGTCTGAAGGTAGATATGAACAATTTACTGAAAGCTAATAAATGGACCTGTGCTCCCTAGTGCCTGTTTGCATGCTCTTAACAGTGGTGCTTAGCAGGTAGCTTACACCTTTTGCATTAAAGAATAAGCTTGCTTGCATTTATCACATAGTAAGAGCATGCATGAAGTAGTTACTGTTGAATATCTGATGTGTGCTAAACTCATGTCCTCCCTTGTTTTGCAGTAACATGCATATCGCTTTGTATTACGAGGCCTAACTGCTTTTAATAACTTTTAGTTAACCTCACTGTAGGCAGAAGATTGGAAATGTTCTTTCTTTTTTTTTCCAGAAGTTGGAAATGGTTATTTATGAAAAAATAATTGACATGCTGTAACTATGCAAGTGTAAAGGAAGCTGTATATACTGGCCAGTCTAAATAACTGCAAGTGCATGTTGCTGTCATTGACAGACAAGAAAGAAGTGATTGTAGCTGCCCCAGCATGCATTCCTTGATGCTCTAAGAGTTTATTTTGTGGTTGTATCAACCGTATACGTAAGGCTTATCTGGATTCATGTTAGACTTGAATTAATTATCCCTCCTGGAGTGCTTGGACACACCCAGCTGCCTCTGCAGCACTCACTCTGTGCAATCAGGTATTTCTGCATCTCCCAATGCATCCAGTATTATGCAGATTATCTCCCCATTAGTTTGGGTATTGAAAATTTAACAAGAGGTCTGTATTGTGTGTATAAAAACACCTCACAGTTCCTTGATCAACATGTTATTCCTGTTTTAATGATGCAGCAACTGAGGTGGTCTGATCACTTTTTTTGAAAGACTGTAAAACAGTTTTCAGCAAATCACTGTGTTTTTCCCTTCCTATGTCATCTATAGGCTCTGTATATCTCTGGATTTATAGATGTGGGATGGGCAAAGTATTGTTTCCAGAACAATGTATGTTTTGCTCCTATAAAAGGAATAGGTTTTGATGTTCTGTGGCAGTTAAGGTATTTTTCAGTAATCCGGTCTTCTTAGCTTTGATTTTTTGGGCAGGTTCTGAGAACCATTTTAGTTGGCACTTTTCTCCCTAGAAGTTAGGACAGTGTCAAAAATAGTATACAAGGTGAAAAGAGTGAGATCAGCCATTGAAAATGTTTATGGTGGAGGAACCTCTTGACTTCATACCTTAATATTGGTGATATGGAAAGTGTCTGTCTGAATCTCAAGGCCTTGGACTGCCATTTTGGGAGGCAAGGAGTTAGTTGGGGATGGAAAGACTGGAGTTTGTATTCTTTCTGCTCTGTTACCCATTGCTATCTTCATGGATCTGACACTCTGTTTATCTGACAGTGCACTCAGTACTGCTTCGCCAGGGAAAATTGCACAAAACAAGCCCAGTGCATCAGCATTTTCATTGTGTATTAAGCTGAGCCTCCCTTCACATGGTCACATCCCCTTTTTAATCTGGGATTCCATGTCCCTTTCCCAGTCCAGCCTGTTTCTGTGGTGTCTATTGCTGGTCTCCCTGAGCTTCTGTTTCTGTGGTTTGAGTGTTTTTTGTGTGGCTGAGTGTTAAGACCTGCAGGACTTTTGGAAGTGGTGTTGTTTGGGGGTTAGGCAATAAACTGATTTAGTGTTAGTAGTTTGTCACAAACTGAGGTGATGGCTGCGTTCAAGTTGGATTTCCTCCCAGAGATGATGGTGGACCATTGCTCCTTGAATGCTAGCCCTGTGTAAGTATTTTGTCTTCATGTCTGAGTTTATAACTAAAGTGATAGTTGGAATTGCTGTCTCTGAAGCCTGTGCTGTCTGATGAACTCCCCTTGTGGGGGGAAAGGGGGAGAAGGGGGAAAGACAGGAAGAGAGACAGGAGAGCCTGCAGTTTGTTTTCTTGAAGAAATCCTACTGGGCATTGACAATTGACATTGGATTCTGGATAGACGGGGAAAAATGACCTGATAATTTTAGGGATGAGGGCTAAGGAGGAGTTAAAGCTATTTGGCTATACTGTGTATAGTATGTTACAGGTACTGATATTATAAAATTAGTTATTTAAATCAATTGTTGGGAGAATAGTTTCTGTTCTTCCCTATTAATGACTCCAGACTAAACCTTTTAATTAGGAATGAAAGGTTCCTTGAATACTGCTGAGGTCATGTTAAGAGTTGCTCAGTTAACAGGAGCCATGCTATGTTCTTGAAGCTACCCGTGGCATAGAAGGCAGGGCTGAAAATTATGATTGGAAGAGGGTAAATGATTTCCAGTTGTTCTCAACTGGACTGAAAAGAGGTAGTTTACCTCTTTGTAAAAGGTATTGTTTGCCTTGGCTATTTAGGCAGGTGCTGACCCTTTCTGAGTGGAAAGGTAGAGAGGAGTGAAAGGATTTATGATGATTCCTTTCCCTTCTAGTAAGAAGCTTTGTTGTTTCTGAGGTCTGTTCATACAGCTATAAAATTATGAGCTTTCCCTGGCATCAGTTTTTTCCTTAGGCTCTGAACAGCAGCGTATTGAGGGGAAAAATTAACTACACATCACCTGGTTTGGAAATTTTTTTTTATTTTTTTAAATTCTGTTCAGGGAGGAATGTGATTTGCAGATGGACAGTGAGAGGAACACTGTTTGCTGTAATATGCAGTTAACAAGCTATTCAAAAACTATCTTCAAAGGAAAAAGCAGAGATGAAGAGAGCTGACTACTCTGGAAGAAAGTCACCTGTATTCTTCAACAAAGAGCTTGGGGGCGGGGGGAATCATTGTATAGTTGCTATTCCACTCTCCATGCCCTTTCTAGATTATGCAGGGGTTGGTCAGCAATTTTAACCTACTAATCACTATAGCTACAATAGGATGTTGTTACAGTCTTCCACAGAGATAGGTGTTGTGGTATACCAGGCTGTGACTACCGATAACAAGACCTCACATTGCACTTGACAAACAATGAGGAGTCAATACAGAAAGCAGTGTATGACTGTCAACTAGCTGGGTGGAGTATAACACAGTTTTATGAATAGGCTGTAAACTGCTTGTATGGCTAGATGTAATGCCTTGAAGCCTGTTGAAGATTCCCATTCTCAAAATTTCTGTGTTGTAGTTTAAGTGACTTTTTTTTCTATGTTAACACACTACCATTACTCAACTTGATTCGGTCTAACTAGATTGCCTAATCCCAACCTGTTCATGTACAACCTAAGCCTGTTTTTTTGCCAAATATTGTTGAAAGCTCCCTACTTTCACAAAGAGCTGTTGCCTTGTAAACCTTTAATGAAGCTTCTCATCTGTTCAGTTGTACCTGTTTCTGTGTTTTAAGATGGATCTTCACCCTGGGAAACACTTCCAGATAGTCACATTTAAAAACAACAGAAAAATGTTATCCTCTCATTTTCAGTCGTTACTGGTAACTTCAGTAGTCTGTGGGTAGACTGAGTTTAGGTTCCTTCCTGTTCTAGTGTCTTTTTCTGTAAAATCTTACGTGGTTGAACTAGTGATATTTTTCAGTCATCTCAACAGATTTATGTCCTGAATCCCAGATGTTGACTACATTATAGGAACAAATGTTAAGAGAAGTTTTAAACAGCTGTGTAGAGTGTTTGGTTTCCAAGTACGCAGCTTGCCAATGAATGTGAATAGTGCTTCTGAATATTCTCTGGTATGCAGGACTGGGAATGTGCAAGAGTCTCTCTTTATATGTATGTTTTAATCATATACACTTACATATGTGTAGAAATATTTTTTTTTAATCTCACTGTAAGCATGCTGCTTCTAGCTGCAATAGCATCCAGAATCTGTGGAAAGATATAAACTAGAAGTTCTTTCTTGTTTTTCATAGCTCAAAGAAAATGAATGGCACACTGGATCACCCAGACCAACCTGATCTAGATGCTATCAAGATGTTTGTGGGTCAGGTCCCACGGAGCTGGTGTGAGAAGGATCTAAGAGAACTTTTTGAACAGTATGGTGCTGTCTATGAAATTAATGTCTTGAGGGACAGGAGCCAAAACCCTCCTCAAAGCAAAGGTGAGAACTTCTGTACTTCCCATGTAAGACTTGTTGTCTCAGCTGCTTTCACATAGTTAGAATCTTAACTGTTCACTTACTCAGACATCCCTGTGTGTTGGAGCTCTGTGTGACCATGTGCATGCAATCCCAGGCTTTACAGTCTTTAAGTGTATGTGTCTAATTGTACTTGGACTGTGATCCAGTCATTAGCTGAGCTGAGGAAATTCATAATTTTTTTTTACAGCTCAGAAGTGATGGGGATGCTTGAAGAGTATAGATTATAATTGCAAAGCGGAACATCAAATTAATATTGTTTTGCTCCAGAGCATCATTGTGATGCTATGATACGATCAAAATGTTGCTGGAAGAGTCACAGTTTCAGATAAAATGTAAAACTGAGGTCTTGGTCATTTGTGTACGTCAGATACTTGTGTACATCAAATCCTAACTAAATGCTGTACCTGGATTTGCAGTTCAGTTACATGCAATATCTTATTTCCTGTGAAGTTAGGTAAGTTTTTGGTACTAGCAAATAATCATTGAGTTTCATAATGGAAGTAGCCAACAATTATTGGGCAGATGTATCTAAATGTTTGTTTTAATCGTGTATTGGTGATGTTGGGTCAGTTCTTAATATATCCCATTTTATTACACTTAGAAATCTTTTAAACAGTCACAATCAGTGGAACCTACCTATTTCAATGTCTAACCTCTTCTACTTGTCATATGTTTTGCATTGGAAGGGTAGAAGTGGGACTCACAATTTCTGTACAGCATGTCAAGATTCATAGTGTTCTTTCTTGGCTAGCATTTTGTTTCAATTGCAGGGTGCTGTTTTGTTACATTTTATACCCGTAAAGCTGCACTAGAAGCACAGAATGCTCTTCACAACATGAAGATCCTCCCAGGGGTAAGCGAAGAGCCATGCTTTCTTCACAACTCTACCTTGTTTTTCTGAGCTCTGGCACCACTGATGTACAAACATATGTTATTTTGCCCTCAGATAATGTTTTAAAAGAACTATTCAAAAGAGCAATGTAATGAGATTTGTATGGTAACAGATCTTAAGGGAATTTTGGACCATTTGGGAGAATAATATGGTAATGAAGTGGGTGGGCATGGCTTCTATAATACTCTCTGAGGAGGAATGATGGCATATCATTAGGAAAGCTTTTATTTCTTCTAGAAATTTATGTATTGTTACATACGCACTTCTGTAGAGGCAATTTAGGCTACCACTTCTTTATTCCACAGTTCTTGTGGGATGTATTTCATATAGTATAAAGTGAATGCATCTAGGATTAAATGATCTTTTTACATTTCAGATGCACCATCCTATCCAGATGAAACCAGCTGACAGTGAAAAGAGTAATGGTAAGCTTTACTAAAGTCTGAGTTTGGTGGCATCATTTGTGCTAATAGGGAAGCTTGAGGATTTTCCTTTTGTTGAACAGCTTCTGATGAAGTCTTCTTGAATCGGAGACCTGATTTTTTTTTTTTTTTTTTTTTTTTTTTTTTAAAGAAAAAAAGAAAAAGGTGTGTTTTCAATATAGTAGGAGGCGTAAGTGATGTCTCTAAAATTCCATGACTCAGTATCTCCCACTGCTGCTGCTTGTGGTAGAACCACGTTGTCAGTTAGGGAAACATCCAGTGAGTTCTTCTTTGTACTAAGGTGGTTTAAATCTTTGTTGGGGACAGGGACAGTGGGATTGAGTGCACCCTCAGCAAGTTTGCAAATGACACCACGCTGAGTGCTGTAGTTGATACCCTAGAGGGAAGGGATGCCATCCGAAGGGACCTTGACAGGCTAGAGAGATGGGTCCATGCGAACCTCATGAAGTTCAACAAGGCCAACTGCAAGGTCCGGCACCTGGGTCAGGGCAATCCCAAACATGGGCACAGGCTGGGCAATAAGTGGATTGAGAGCAGCCCTGTGGAGAAGGACTTGGGGGTATTGGTGGATGAAAAACTGAATATGAGGAGGCAATGTGCGCTTGCAACCCAGAAAGCCCGTCGTATCCTGGGCTGCATCAAAAGAAGGGCTAACAGGTTGAGGGAGCTGATTCTCTCACTCTGCTCTGCTCTCTTAAGACCCCACCTGCAGTACTGTGTTTGGCTCTGGGGCCCCCAGCATAAGAAGGACATAGACCTGCTCAAGTGGGTCCAGAGGAGGGCCATGAAGATGATCAGGGGACTGGAGCACCTCCCTTAATGAGGACAGGCTGAGAGACTTCAGGTTGTTTAGCCTAGAGGAGGCTCAGGGAAGACCTTATAGCAGACTTCCAGTACCTAAAGAAGGCCTACGGGAAGGACAGGGAGGGATTCTTTAACAGGCAGTGTAGTGACAGGACTAGGGATAATGGTTTTAAACTGAAAGAGGGTAGATTTAGCTTAGATATTGGGAAAAACTTCTTTCCTGTGAGGGTGGTTGAGACAGTGGAACAGGTTGCCCAGAGAGGAGGTGGATGCCCCCTCCCTGGAAGTGTTCAAGGCCAGGTTGGATGGGGCCTTGAGCAACCTGATGTGGTGAAAGGTTATCCCTGCCTATTGCAGGGGCTTGAAACTAGATGATCTTTAAGGTCTTTCCCAACCCAAACTATTCTATGAAATCTAGAAATGCTTTTTCAAGTGCTTGACCAATTTGAAGCAAGGTCTGTTGCAGCTGCGGTGGGAGTCAAAACTTCTTCTTGTAGTATATAAGGGAGACTGAGAATTCACAACAGTTCAGTAGAGAAAAAAATGTGAATATTTCTGCACATTGGCTGTTTCAGATGGATTAAGACATTTAGGATCTACCATTGGGTAGATGATGATTTAGCCATGTATTTCCATGATGACTTTATGTATGTACATACATACATGCTCAGATGTGTGTGTCTATACATATTGCTGCAAGATAAGCAAAGAAAGTGTTTAGCATCTTGTAGTTTCAGCCTTTTTAGGCTTGGCTGAATTTTATTTTCTCCATTTGCCATAGTTACTATAAGATTAGCATTGCATCATGGAGAAGATAATCCTGGTTCCAGAAAGCTTACATCTTAAGATAATTGAAAACAGAAGATGGGATATACCAGTAACATACAGTGGGAGTAATTCCATCCAAAAATTCCTCCATGTGTATATAGAATATGTTTCTGTGTAAATATGTCTAGAAAGGAGTAACTCTTGTGAAATATTGTTGGGAGGAGAACGGAATAGGTTCTCTAAACTAAAATTGATCTTGCATTATACACACACACGAATATCCTGGGAAAATGATGGAAAGAGGAAAGAAGTATGTAATGGAATTGTAGGGTGACAGTTCTGAGGCTATTATATAATTATATGAGTTTTAGTAAAAGGTGTAGGTGAAAATATAAATAAGAAAGCATCAGTTAAAAAGTATTTTAACTTGCCATTAATAGAAGGGATTCTGTATCTCTTGAACTAAAATGGACTGCAAAAAGGATTTGAAAGCAGCTTTCTGCTTTAAGAGCTTGAAAGTGAACTGGGTACAACCTTAAGATTTAGTCAGTCATGTCAGCTGGAATGGTTTGGAATTTTCCTCTTCAACACCATAGAAGACTCAGCAAATAAGTTGATTTCCCCTCACCATGGCACTAAATAGGAGAAGACTTTCTCTCTTGAAGCTTCAAATTGTGCTACAGCCTTCATCATATTATATTTTATATTGTGCTGAATGTTGTATTTGCACACTGTTTTAAATTTCCAAATGATATTCTGCATAATTTGCTTCATCCTTTAAAAGCAAGTATTTCAGAGATGATTAGCATCCTTAAATAAGTAAAATGAGAAGTATGAAGTTCTGCTCTGGATTTGAATTTACCCCAGTCCCTTAAGTGACCTTAAACTGACATTAGTAACCACTAACTGAAAAGTTAAGAGAAATGTCTTTCTGGACCATTTATTTTAAAATAGTCTGCACACCGAAAGGTATTCTTCAATTCTAATGTATCTGGTAGCATCAGCATTTAGGAGCAAGATACAGTAACACACAGTCCATCGTTCTGATTCGAGGTGTTATTTTCATGTTTTTGGTACAGATCAGAATGGATGAATCTGAAACAGAACTAAAACTGTTCCGTTTTAGCAACTGCTGTTGCTTCCATTGTTGAGACAGGAGCATGGGGAAATGGGCAGATCTAAATTTATGTGACTGGCATGATAAAGAGTCTTTCTTGTTTAGATACAGTTAGGTATGTTGGTAGTCTGAAGATAGAGGAGAGAGGATGAAAATAGTCCAATAAAATACATACAAGTCTTCTCTCACTTGCCAGGAGCTGAACATAGGAGATACAGGGAAGTGCTGAATCTGATGTATTTTTCCCTTTTCTTACATTCTTGCAGTTCACAGGCTTGCAAGCAAGAAACAGTCAGCCAAATGTAAACATAAAATGTCATAAAACAGGCATCCTTCAGGTTCATTGAGGTATCTCATATACATCCTCTTAAATTGAAGAGATTCCATTATTGGGAATCTGATTTTTGACAAGCCTCTACCCTAAATACAAGGGAAATAACGGCAGTTGATGGAGAAGACATGACAAAGTAAGATCTAGTAACCACATATTTGCTAGTAATACTCTTATCTTTTGATTTCTTAGCAGTAGAAGATAGGAAGTTGTTTATTGGAATGATATCCAAGAAGTGCAATGAAAATGATATCCGAGTGATGTTCTCCCCCTTTGGGCAGATTGAAGAATGCAGGATATTACGGGGCCCAGATGGCCTGAGCCGAGGTAAGCTTGATAGTTCAAGGTTCTCCACTGGATGCTGCCTTTTGCCACTCAAGGTGGTATTTCAGCTCTTTCTGTGATTCCTGCACCCGCCCAGGCATTTTAATTTCTTTATTCATCCCAATAATTGCAGCTGTAGTGAATTACTTCGTTCCTTTTTGTTCTTTCCCCAGGTTGTGCGTTTGTGACTTTTACAACAAGAGCCATGGCACAAACAGCAATCAAAGCAATGCACCAAGCACAAACCATGGAGGTAAAACAAGTTAGTGGGTGTCAGGAGAAGATGTAATTTGTCAGGCAGTCACTATGGAGTTCGGAGGACTAGAAAGCAGAGAGAAGGATAAGTGCAGTGTGTGTTTCTTCGCAAATGCTACTCCTGGACCTTTGTGTTTGTTCTGCTCCTATTTTTAGAGCTCAAGATAGAAACTTCATTTGCAGAGAAAATACCAAAATATGAAATACTATTAAAAGCAAATGAGATTTTGAATCTTTAATGAATTGTTTGAATATATATATGTATGTATGTATGCCTGTGGGTGGACGGGAGGGGAATGCTTTCAATGACTGGGTCTTAATGCAGTATTTTTGTGACTGCTGGGGATAGCAAGTATGTAATTGTTTGAATTGCTGTTTGCAGGGTTGCTCTTCCCCCATTGTGGTAAAATTTGCAGACACGCAGAAGGACAAAGAGCAGAAACGAATTGCTCAGCAACTCCAGCAGCAAATGCAACAGATCAGTGCTGCCTCAGTATGGGGAAATCTGGCTGGTCTCAACACACTTGGACCCCAATACTTAGCAGTGAGTTTCTGATTTGGGTTCTTTTCATCTCTTACAGTGGGATTACAGTGTCTGACTGTCTTCTAGTCTATAATGTGTTCATTTTTAGAAGGCTCCTGATAGGTAGGAGCAGGGTTCTTAATCCCCATTTTGTGGATGAGGAGGCTGAAATTAAGTTATGCGGTAACAGCTAGTCAGGATACATTTAAGTGAGGATTTCAAGCCCAGTCACTGTAGCCCTAACTACTGAAACTTTTTTCCCCCGGTCTTCTGTAGAATGACTTTGTGCTGGGAAGATTTTCTTCGTGTGTTTTGGCCTCAGTGTTTACCCATATAAATGCCCTTTTCATGTCTATGTGATTACATAATTCTTGTATTCCTCTTCCATTTTTCCTTTTTCAGCCTTTATTTCTCTCATCCCCCTCCAGTGAAACCTAGAACAGTACTTGGTGCTGTCCAAATAGAAGAGGTGATCAGGTTGGAAGCACCAAGCAGCTGACAGTGCACAGTAAAAAAAAAAAAAACACCAGCAGCAACAAAAAAATCCCCCCAAAAAAACAAAAAAAAAAACCCCCACCAGCAGCAACAAAAAAAACCTCACAGAAAATACAGAGAAACCACTCTCTTTAGCAAAAATGACAGAACAGAAGGTAGTCTGCTGTTTTTCACTGATTTTAGTTGATTTTGCTGGGTCCCCAAAGGGTAAACTTTTCATAAACTGATGTGCTCTGGATCGTGTTGGTTGTCAGAGTAGCTATGAGAACTGTAGTCATGCAATACAAGGTCTGGGGAACAGAAAAGGAAAGCTTCATCTCATTCTTGCTATGGTTACTGTTGAAGCGGGGACGTTCTTGCTTTTACTACTGCGTTAGGTTTGGTAGATAGGAGTTTTTTGTAACCTAGTTAATGGAGGTAGGAATAGGAAATCCCTCTAAATAGCTTCTGAGCTGAGGCTTGAAATTTCTTTCATGGCTGCTGTGCTTAAGGAAAGCAGAGGGGGTTCCCTCTCATGGTGGCTCTTTGGTTTTGGTGTGTCATCTGCCATTTGTCCTATGCTGGCAGCGTCAGCTGTGAAGTCTGGCTTGAGGTTGTATATCCTTAGGGGTGGCAATCCTGCCTGAGATGCTTTGAGTAGGAGTTCCCTCACTACTGACTACTGGTTTTGTCTTGGTGTATTAGCTATAAACTTCCCTCAACGTTGATTATGTTGAGTGAGGAAAGCATTGTGCTGTTGCTTTGCTGCAATGTGATGCATGGGCAGTGTGGATTTTCACTACGGTGGTGCTCTGGCTGTATTGTGTAAGGGGAATTCTCTTTACGCTTTGCTGTGATGTGGTGCATGGGCAGTGGGAATTCCCTTTGTGACGGCGCTCTGGCTGTGGTGTGATGCAGTTTCTCCCAGAAGCGGAGCCAGCCCTCACTCTCACTCTTGTTTTGTTTTTTGGTGTAATGTCTAGCTTTATTTGCAGCTCCTTCAGCAGACAGCAGCTGCGTCTTCTGGGAACCTGAACACATTGAGCAGCCTCCACCCAATGGGAGGTGAGTTTTTTCCACCAGAAGACAAATTCAGTGCCAAAGAGGAGGAGGGTAGAGAAAGTAGCCAAAAGTCTGTAGACACATTTACCTCACTTGAAATAAGTAGTCCTGAGTTTACCCACTCCTTTGGAATGGCAGGAATCCTCTGCTACAAGTGTGGATGTTGCTTCTTAATCTTAGTTAACTATTGTCCCTAAGGTAAGTTGTGGTATGATGGTAATCTCCCCTACCTCTGGCATTTAAAATTATCTTCCCTTATGGGTACAAAAAGATGGTTCTGTGTATTTGTTTTTATCTAAACAGCTGCACACATGAAGCGTTGTGTTTTGAAGTAAGCACTAATGCATGTTTCAGTGATAATGGATTCCTAGGTTTCCCATTTTAAATTCTTTGTTCTTAAATACATGAAAGTTGAAAAATGCAATGTTGGTAGGAATGTGAACTAGTCCTTCATTCAGGTTCTTTAATTCCTTTGTTTGAATTACAGTTGATTATGTCATTGCTGTTAGGGAAATATCAGCTTAATAGGTATGAGCCAAATTCCTTGATGTGGACTGCTAGTCAGAATATTCACTAAGTATAGCAGTACTGGGACTGCAAATTGATTGTCCCTTCTGTCTTCACAGGGTAGGGAATAATAAAACGCGTTAGTAACTCCATTCACCACATTGTCTAAATTCTTCTGCTGGCAGAAAAACTATAGTTTTGGTTTTAATACTGAACATTTTAAGCATTAAAATTGCCTCTTGGGGTTGTACAGTAGTTCACAATATTACATGCCTGTCTGTGCAGAGGTTGATCTAAAAGTGTTACGAAAGTACAGTGTCTTTGTACATTTGACTTTTGTTGGTACCCCCATCAGTAACAATTACAAGCTTTTGCAAAGCGTTATGTTTTCGACTGTAAGAACTTTGATTTATACTTGAGGTTGATTCTAACCTTAGCTTCTTATGTTTACTTTTTTCATATTAGACCTCTTCAGAGCTCTTGGATCTAAGACTCTTGCCAAAAGCAATTTTTTGAAAAATCAGTTTCACTAACATCCTGTGTGGTGGTGATCTATAACAGATTTCGTTACGTGCACAGTACTGTTTTTTCTCCCCTCTTCGTGTCTGTTTAAAAGCAAGTGGTAATAAAGGAGAAAAACAGTACTGCAGTTCATGTTAATTGGTACTACAATAAGGACTGGGGTGGGGAAGGGACTAACTAGCTGAGATTGCCTATGAAGTTTCCAGGGTAATTCTGTCTTCACTATTAAAAAAAAAACCACCCTAAAAATTGAGAACTCAGACGTATAAATAGCATGTTGCATGGTGTTTTGAAAGAATTATTCCAAGTCTGTGATTCTTCACAGAAAGAGTTTTAGTTTCAAAGTCCTGTTAATATCTCAGCTGATCTCCTTTCTTGAAATTCATAGAAAGAAAAATTAAGTAGGTAATTAGATCCCAAATTATATCAGACTTTGTAGACAAAATTTAATCTTGACGCTGTTTGAAAACAGATGGGAAAACAATGTGATGACAAGAGGACAGGTGCAGTGCGCACATGCCAAACTGCTTCAGAAAGGAAGCAAGCTGCTCTGTTCTTCACTAGCTCTAACACTTGCACTTTTAACCCTCTGTAGCACAATAAAAACAAAACCATATAACTTCTTGGTTTTAACTTCATGCTTTTGTGTTACAATGGCACCTTGAGAGTCTACAGGCAGAATCCTCTTTCAGGCACTAAATGTGGCTAGGGAAACCCTGTCACAAAGAGAAAACAATTGAAAAAGATAAAAAAACCAAAACAAACTATGCTAAAGGTAGTATAAGTTTTTTAGAAAATAAATAGTTTATACTGCGTTGTCACTTATATTCCTATGTTGTCTGTTTACATACTTGAATTACAAAACTGAGATTTTCAATTATTTGAGATGTGTGCTTTGTCACCAAGCACTTACTAAGCATCCAAAAGATGAGGTGCCGCATCTGCCTAGGACGTTTTGATGTTGTTATATGAACGGTGATTAATTTAATTTTGGTTTTAATTTTGTAGGGAAGAATTACTAGGGATTGTCTGAAGTCAGATGAAAAGAGGAGGAATTGTTAGAATAAGCAAAGGTAGAGACAAAAAAGGGAAATAAGGGAAAAGGGAAGAGAGGCAGAATTGGAAGAATGGAGCTAGCCTACCAAAGGATGGCTAAAATACAGAATTCAGAGAAGATTGATATCAGTGGTAATTCCATGGCAGGAAAAGAAGGCCAACTACAGTGTCAGTACTGACCGAATGGTTTCATTCAAAAATTATGACTCAAAATTAAGGTGAGTCAGATGAGTAAATTGATCATTAAAAGTTCATCAGCGCAGGGATACCTTCCTCCACCTGCAGTATTCCTGGCTGCTTACCTACAACATGCCTGATGTTTCTCATTTTCCTTACCACTTTTGACCAGCTGACTAGCCTAGGTGTACATTGGCTGATCTTGTGGTCAGGAGTTGCCACTTAACATTGTTTCACAGTTGACTGCTGCTTCTTGGCTGTCAAGTGGACCAAACAAAACATGCTGGTATTCAGCTGGTGGTGGGTTGAAGGTGTGACTTTGTGGCCACTGTGGTGAGTAGGCCTTCTTGAAAGAATTCTGCAGTTATTGCTCTGCCCATACAAAGAGAGTGGAGGGACACGAGAAGAGGAGGTTATTGGCCTGGTGTCTAGACACGTTCTCTAGCTTGCAGATGAGCTGTCAGACCCTGGCTTAACTCTGTTATAGCTGCTATGCTTTTGTGACTGGAGAGAACACTGCTTGAAAATTTCTGTACTCTGGAGTCTATATCTGGGATCATGACTACCTGGTCTTTTATCAAAATTCATCTATTTGAGCAAAGAAAAGCTTTTTTTTTGTTATAACAAGGAATCGCAATGTAGAAAAGATCAGTAACTAGTATTAAGCCTGTTGTTTTGAAGCACCTTTCCATTACTCCTTTGTGATGCACTGAGGTTGCTGGATCTGTTAAGCTTGGATGATGGTGACTCTTGTAGGAGAAACTGTGCATTCTTCAATGTGTTGCAGGACTGAATGCGATGCAATTGCAGAACCTGGCTGCATTAGCAGCTGCGGCCAGTGCAGCTCAGAATACACCGAGTGGTACCGCTGCACTCACTTCCTCCAGCAGTCCCCTGAGTGTTCTCACCAGCTCAGGTAAGAGACTGCTTATGTTGTAGTGTGTTCTGACGTGGATTGCCTTAAGAGTCCTTTCAGAGTAGATGTCACCTGTTTTGTCTGTTGCTTTTTGTCACTTTCATGTTGATTCTTTAGTAGATGAGCATTTTTACTAGTAGATCCACTGGCCTTTGTTTAGGGTAGGTATCTTTGCCACCAGCAAAGGCTTTTTTTTACCTGCTGTGTTCCTTTCTTCAAATGGTCAGATTAATTTAGAGTAAAAAGAATTTTTGAGGCCATCATGAAGCAGAAAGGTAGGTGACCTCTGTCCAGTCACATTATTACAATCTCATCACGTATTTGGTTTATGTGTGACTTTAGGCAGGTACTGTGGCAGATATGTGCTGTTCCTTTGGACATGGAGAGAGAGGATGCCTTAAGCATGAAGTAATGCATTCTGTGCATGAGAACAATACAGTTTATATTCCTCTGGCATTAATGAAGACAAGGATACTACAACAACCTCACAGAAGTAGAATAAACAGACCCTTAGCACATTTATTGGAAAGCAGTTGTCTAGAACTAAGTGTATGAGGTAGTTTTATTTTTGTTGGGGGTTTTTTGGGGGGGGGTTGTTTGTTTTGGGTTTGTGGGGGTTTTTTTGTTTTTTTGGGGTTTGTTTTTTTTTTTTTTTACTTTAGGTTATGTATGTTATCCAGAGAGGCTAGAACGTCCAAGTAGTGTTCTTTTGCTGCCTTATTGTTAAATGTGATCATTAAATGCAACGAACAAGAAAACAAAAAATAAATTAAATTGTGCTTATATCAGACATGCTCAGTTTTTACCACAAATGAGGATCAGTATCCTACTCAGTTACTTCTATCCTATTTTCAGTTATTTCTAAATCCTGACATGGGAAGGGAGACCCTGTATTTTCAGGGTGTCAATTTTCCAATATTTACACTGTGGTATGTGGGTTTGGTTTTGGTTTTGTTTTTTTTGTTTTTCATAAAAAGCCAAATTGCTTATCCAGTTTTGAAATCCAGCCTACAGAGTTGACATCCTCACCTGTGATTGTGAGAGACTGAAGGGGGTTGGGGTGCGTTTTAAATTTCCACAGGTAGCTTTTTGTATTGCGTAGGAGGACCAAGGAGCTGGACTAAGAGATTATAAAGAGATTACAAGGAAAAGCTGTTTAGAAAACCTTATGTCACATGATCAGGAGTTAAACCTTGGGTGCTTTGCACAGTTTTCTACTTAGAGAAATCCCCAAGAAAGAATTCAGTTCAAAGAGTGTTCTGTTGCTGGACAGGATTTTTTTTTTTACATAAAAATGTTGTGGTCTGCAATCCTTAAAGATTAAAACTTCAAAATTTATCTTGACTCCCAGCTATCATATCCTATTCAATGATTAAAAAAAACAAAAAACAAAGATTTGAGGCTATAGGAGAGGTGCATTTATAACCCATGAATGCTTCTTCATCACAGAGAAAGCATGAAGGTGAATATATCTGAGAATTTCTCTCATATTTCCTCATGCAGTAGCAGAACTTGAATTGTCAGGTTACAGTTTGCTGTGACCAGCATTTAGAACTAAGATTTCTTTGTTGGCTCTCTCGTCTACTGACTGGAGCAAGTTTGTTCTCTGATTTGTTGAGGTGGGAAAAGGGACTGGCAGGTTGTGAAGTTCTAATGCCAGATGTGCTAGAAAAGCCAGAGACAGCCTCTTCTCAGAAGTGTACAGTGAAAGAACAAGGGCAATGGGCACGAGCTGCAACAGAGAAAAGTTTGACTGGATATAAAAGAAAAAATAAAATCAATTATGAGAGTGATTAAGCTCAGGAACTAGGTGCCAGAGGGGCTGTGGAATCTCCATCACTTCAGAGGTTCAGAATGCAATTGGAAAGGACCATCAGCAGGCTGACAGAACTCAGACGTTAGACCAGCTCAGAGCAGACCGTTAGACTAGGTGATCCACAAAGGTGCCTTTCAACTGAAGTTATGCTACTATTGTGTGATTCTTTGCGATTGGTTTCCCCTCCATGAATTTTGGTTGTTCTGCAGCACTTTGCAGGTTCCTTTTCCCTTGATAAGAAACATATCTCAGGACTCTGTTCTACTTTTGATCATGCTGGTGGAGGGGCTAGGGTGTGGGGAGCAGTCCATTTTTAAGTGCCTTCTGTGCTGAATCCAAACAACTTTCTGATTGCCAGTTGTATCAATAAATGATTGTGTGTCAACAATCAAGTAATCATGGTGGGTCATTTGAATTAATATCCTATACAGATGTATCAGTCAGTTCACTCACTCTTCACAGGCTTGTAACATGAAGCAGTCACTGTTGTATTGCTCTTTAAACTTAATTTCAAGTATAATTTTAAAGAGTAGAGATTAACTTTGTTCAAAAGAAATGAAAAGTTCTGGAGGATATGTGGTCTATATGTAGTCATTGACATCAAACTCTGAAACGGTTTCAGTGTTTTTCATTAGAGGTATGAATATGCTTCACCTTTTAAAACTGTACTTAAATTGGAGGAAGGGTAGGCCTCAATGTGTACAGGCAGCATTCAGTTTTAACTCTTTACTCTAAACTAGCTATTATCTCTTACATAAGTAAACTTGAAATTGTCTTTTGATTAGTATTTATACAGGCAGTCACACTGTATGTGTTCACATAGAAGGCTGTTGGACTTCACACATTCAGAGCATCCCTCCTGAACCATACCTTGAGCTTGAAAAACCTCAGTATATAGCTGTTCAGTACCATGTGTTAGTAAACGCCTTCCTTGGCTGTGGGACATATGGCAACATCTACTGCGATAACCTCTTAAACCTAACTGCAGATGAGATGACTACCGGCTTGACTTCTATCCATCTGTCATCCAAATGTTCACCTGATGCTTATTTAGACATCTCTCCCAGATTGTCCTCAAATTGCATAATTGGTGGAAAAATCCAGACAAATCATTATGTGTAGTTACCTTTTTGATTTTCGTTCATCTGCACTGATACCTTTTGTGTTTGGGGAACTTGGAAGTCCACACAGTTCAGAGTCTGTGGACTATGGATAGGTTACATGTCAGAATGGTTGAACTAAGAGGTGTTAGGTATTGTCGTTGTGCTGGTTATGCTGTCTTCCTACTCATTTCAGGTGATTTTGTTTTAGATATTCCAAGCAGTATTGTGTATTTTGATGTAGAATAAGATGGAGCAAAACCTTCAACTTTGCAATAAAGCAGCTACTCTTTGGAACTGAACAGACTGCTGCTGCATCCACCTATAGGTAATCCATGTTACAGAGACTGTGCCCTTAGATAAACTCATTTAAACTGCTAGCTTGTGACAGGGACATTCAAGAAAATATTATAGAATTATTTCAGAATTGTAGTGTCTTGTCTGCCATCTTTTCAACTCGGACATCAGTAAGAATTGTCTGCTCCAGAGCAAAATAGAATGGTTGCAAAAGCTGATGTATGTTTCCATTTCTCCTCCTTTCAAAGGCAATCATCAAAGGTCCAGCAAAGACTAGGTGACTTTGCTGGCCTTACTGTGTCTCCAGCAAAATTGTTTTCAGAGACATCATAGTCTTTGTGCTTTTATTGGAACTAATTCTGGTATAGTTCAGTCAGATTCATTGTCTGAATTTTAGTGCTCTTTAGCTCATTGCTTGAATGCTAGATGACTGAATTAGAACAGACTTACTGTTCCCTGAATTTACCTACCTCCGTAATTTGGTAGTTGATGTCCTTGTCCAAGTTTTGTTATCTTTCTTATCTATTCTTTACAACATATTCAAATTTTCTGAAAACCTTTTCAGGTATTTTCAACTAGTTCTCTTAGAGTTAGCCTTTTTTGACTAGATATTACTCAGTAGATGGATCTAAGGAAACATAACCTCAGTAGCAAGCAAGCAAGCAAAAAAAAAAAAAAAAAAAAAAAAAAAAAACAAACAAAAAAACCCCCAAACAAACACGGAAAAACCACCACCCACCAAAAACTGCAAAGAAACAGTGTTAAGAATTGGGGATGGAGTAAAGAACATGTATAAAGCTATATTGGTTTTCCATCCCCATTACTGTGTGCTGGTTTTTGATCTAAAATAATACACAAAAACCAGAAGAACAGAAAGGATGGCTAGAACCATGGAATGCCTTCTGTGTTAAGAGCAACAAGGGAGCCTGAAAAATGGAAGACTGACATGGGAGGAGGATGTGATTGAAGCCTACAAATACGTTAGTGTTGTGATGAAGATGAACAGGGACAGACCAGTCGTTAGATATTTCAAGACAAGAATTACAGGATATCAGGTGAAGTTGTCAGTTGACAGTTCAAAAATAAAAAGACCTATTTCTTTACATAGTACATGATTAAATTGCAGAACTTGTGCCTTAGAACATAGTAGAGTCAAACAATTGGGTGTTCAAAATGCACTGAGATTAATGAAAATCGTACTTTTAATACAAAGACATTGCCCTTGGCTGAAAATAATCCTAGATTCGCAAATTGCTGCATTGGTAAGTAGACTATACCTAGGAAGTATTCCTTCGTAATTGCCCTGTATTTCTGCTCTACTGTTGTTTATCTGCCTTTAGTCATCATCAGAAATGGGGTGCTGACTCAGTACAGCAATTCCTACATACATGATAAAAAAATAAACCGAACAGTGTTAAATTTTCTTGGGTCTTTTCAGTACTAAAGCATTTCTTGTTTTGCTTAAAGAGATTTCTGATAAAGTCAGCTAAATTAAAATAACTGTGTGTTCAGCTTTTGTAGTGGTTTAAATTAACTTATTTAAAATCACAACCTTTTTAAAGTAGGGAAGGCATCCATTCTCTCTTTCACTTTGCTCTCTAGCCTTGGCTTTGTTCCTTTTTTCCCATACCACTACTATTTTATTGTAGTTTTGTGTTGGTTGTTTTTTTTTTTTTTAAATGGTATTCTTATCTGTCAAATGTGTCTGATTTATGCAAATTAGTAATGAAGTATTACAGAAACAAGTGATACTCTAA
Organism: Aquila chrysaetos chrysaetos; assembly: GCF_900496995.4. Taxonomy (NCBI): domain Eukaryota; kingdom Metazoa; phylum Chordata; class Aves; order Accipitriformes; family Accipitridae; genus Aquila; species Aquila chrysaetos. The sequence continues at coordinate 45,441,945 of NC_044005.1, read as the reverse complement.
AATTGAGGCAGCTGTACCATTTTTGAACACTGGCTTTTATTCAGCCAGCTGTGCTGGTTTTTTCCTACCAACTTGAGGGTTATACTGTAATTTCTTCTCTGTATTTTTCCAACATTTAATATGCCACTGATAGCAAGACGGGAAGTTTCTCCTTTTCTTTGGAGTAAGCATCTTAAAATAAAGTTTGGGACATTTGTTTTCCAATTTCTGACTTGTTAAGAGAGTTTGTCTAGAACTTTTCCTAGAAGAGGTTTATCATTTCCTCTGTCAGTACAAAAACTAAACAGTGATATGAGTTGCAGCTCCCTGGGTTCTCATGCAGCTTTTGTTACAAACAACTACTTTTGTTAGGTACAGCTTTTGCTGGGGCTTGTTAGGCAAGTTTGCTGCATTTCATTTAGATAGTTAACATATTCCGCTCCAGCAGAGACTTTGTGTCACGTATATGAAGTGGTGAATATATAGTGTGTGTGAATCTGCTTGAAAGTTGCCAACAATTCTTTTGAAAGTTTTAATGGATGTACACAGCATAACTGAGAATCACAAAAACACAAAGGAAACTGAAAATGCCTGAATTTCAGTTCTGTTACCCACTTGGTCAGACAGATAAATTCCTCTTGAAAGCAGACTACAAGACACCTCTACAGCACCAGTCTTCAGTATCTTTTAATTTGTAAAAGCCATTAATATTTTCCAGTGCATCTTGCACAGTAAATTTAAACTTCTGGGTTAATTGCAATATGCATAGCTTTTCTTACTTACTTTGTTCAGATTTCTAAGTAGTCCACAAACCTGTTGGGAAAACCACTGCTATATAATCATAAAAATACTATTCTTTTCTTATTTTATCATGTCCATAATCTTTGTAGATGACCTTAATTTGAACTTGTGGTTTTTTTGATACACCAGCTTGGCAACCTTTTTTCTCCTGGTTTTGATGTCTATTTCTGTAGAACTAACTCTACCAGCTGTAGAATTTTGTAGGCCGTGTAAGCTGTTAGTCTGCTAGGTACTGTATCTGTAGACTTCTCTTACTGAGTAAATGTGGTTGAAGATGTTAGTGGCACAGTCAACAGAGGATAGACTATGTATTTTGGATGTACATTCCAAGACTTTTCTTGGCCATAGCCCCAGCTGCTGCAGCGGGCTTTTTAATGGAAAAATTACTTCATGTGTCAAAATAATCTGGCCATCTGCTGCTCCTGTTCTGGCAGTATGGGAAAACCGTATGTTCCGTTTGACCAGAGCTTGCTTTAGTGTCCCTAGTATCTGTGTTTCAGGTCTTTTTCACCTTGTGTGATGTTTCAAGGATAGATATTAATATGTAGCAAGTGATTCCTACTCACTTCAGTCAGCAGGAAAGGGGCATTGCTGCTGGTCACCTTATGTTGAGGTACGAAGTTCAGCTACCATTCGTATATTGTCTGAATCTTAGGTGTCTTAATGAAGTTATTATTGCTACAAAGAATAGACATTATGATGAAGCAGAAATTTTTCAAAAATTTAGGAAGGGATTAGAAGATACAAGCAGTATGACCAATCGAGTTGTGTGGGTTTGGGATTTTTGTTTTTTACATAAAGTATACTGTGTTGCCCTTATCTGTTCCTTACTAGCTTTTTCTACAGAAATAACTTAATGAAGAAGTTGAATTATCAGGACCAAAAAATATTGCTTGAAGTTTAATTATCTTATTTTAATAGCAGGTTCCTCACCTAGTTCCAGTAGCAGCTCCTCTGTTAATCCAATGGCTTCTCTTGGAGCATTGCAGACACTGGCAGGGGCTACAGCAGGCCTCAACGTTAGCTCTTTAGCAGGTAAGCTATGTGTTGTGGTGGGTTGGGGGAATAGCTGATTATCGTTCCTCAGACTGTGCTAGTTCTGTGGGGGTTTTTCTCTGCTCCCTGCTTTTTGTAATAGTGCAGGGTATTTGAAAGGTAATTGATCTGGCTCAGTGGAGGTACTCAGTCATCTTTATTTCCTCTTTCTTATATAGGAATGGCAGCCTTAAATGGAGGACTTGGCAGTGGTGGTCTCTCAAATGGGACAGGTAGCACAATGGAAGCTCTTACGCAGGCTTATTCTGGAATCCAGCAATATGCTGCTGCTGCATTGCCCACACTCTATAACCAGAGTCTCTTAACACAGCAGAGTATTGGTGCAGCGGGAAGTCAAAAAGAAGGTAGGCTGAAAGTTGTAGAAACAACTTGAGAGGGGTTTTCAAAAGGACAAGCTCAGCCCTTGCAGGTACCTTATCTGCAGAGTTTTTATTTGGCGGCATTTTTTAGAATCCTAGAGTTACTGAAGATAAAGAAGGAAAACCTGTGAGGTCTCTCTGTTAAGGGCTGTCCAAAGTAGTTTTTACATCAGGAGGCTTCTCCCAGGGTTTGTCTAGTCTTAAATGCTTAGTAATCGTACTCCTCCATTTTCTCGGAGGACAGGAGAGTATGAGTCAGCAGCCTGATACATCCCACTGTCAGAGAATCAGTTGTGTTTTTAATTTTGTTTTCTTGGTCCTTCACCTCTTCCCACAGATACTTAATGCCAGTCTCTTCAATCTTCAGATTCAGAATCAATGTAACATGTAGTGTAAAGTAATGAAGAACTTAGGAGTAAGTTTTCAGCAGAATGTAGGATGATGTTTAGAAAAGAATCTGTCAGATTCTAAGTAGTGCAATTACTTGTATTTTGTATTGAGATTTCCTTAGTTTCTTTGGGCTGCAAGCTTTGCGTAGCCATTTTTCATTTAGTCAGCATCTAGATCTCAAACTTACCGTTCAGCTTTCATTACAGCAAAGATCTGTGAACCAGTTTTGGCACAATGTGGAAATTACAAGCAAAAATGGTGAGAAAGAGCTAGAATTACTTGAATGCTCAATCCCAGCAAAGGGTCATGCTGATTTATTCTGGAATCAAGTACTCTGCAGAAGTGCAAACAGCAGTTTCATTGTTTTATCTAGAAAATTTAGCTTGAATGGCTCTTTCACCTTTTTTTGTGAAGTGGGCCTATGTTATCCATGCTCTTCCTGAATTTGTATTCCGACTTGTTGTTTGAAGGTCCAGAGGGAGCCAATCTGTTTATCTACCATCTACCCCAGGAGTTTGGGGATCAGGATCTGCTGCAGATGTTCATGCCATTTGGAAATGTCGTCTCTGCCAAGGTTTTCATTGACAAGCAGACCAATCTAAGCAAGTGTTTTGGTATGTTGGGTCTAATCATTACCTGTAGAAAGGTGGCTTCTTTCTCGTAATCTGTTTTCCAGTATATTGTCTAGTCTAGCTTTTAAGTCAAGTAGTGACTCTTTCTCTATATTCCTAAAAAATAAATAAATCAGTCCAAACTCTTCCAGCAATGAACTGTATTTTCCTGATTTTCATTGTGACTTTTTGCTTTTCCTGATTTCGTACTGTTTTGGCCCTAGATAATTCACCATGATTTGTGTTTGCAGGCTGTAATCGTGGTATAGTTCCTCCTCTTCCCCCTTTCTTTCTTTTAACTAGTTGTTTATGTTGCTGTATGTACTAGTTACTACATTATCATTATGAATCATTTCCATTAATATTTTTATACATAATTATTATGGCTACCATATAGTACAGGAGCTTTTGATGTTCTGTAATGGTCTGAAGGCAATTTTTAAAGCTTCCTCCTAATTCTTGAAAACTTAGTAAAACCATCTCAGCTACTATTTACTACCTAACTTTACATCTCTTATACTAATTTTGCTCTGCTTATTGTGTGTTTAAATGGGAGGCTCATCAGGATGAGAGGTGTATCCTAAAACTGTAAATCAACCTGTCGTGCTACTGTTACTATCCAAATAGATTATTGTCAGTTAACTGCTAAAGTCCGTGATCCTGAAAGAGCAAAGAAGGTATTCTTTCTTAGCTTGTTTAGTAGGAGGCTGTGCATGTGGACTGAAAGATCTGTGGTTTTATTTTCCTTGCTTTGAAACCCCAGTGCAAGCAGTTGTAGCATTTTTGCAGTGCTATAAGCTCTCGTAACTATTTTGATAGAGGGGGATTTCTTGTGATGGAATAGGAGAGGTGAGCCTTTCTCTGTGGTTTTGATAGCTTTGTGCCTACATAGTATCCTGTGGTTTTTTTAGTATTTGAGACAAAAGATGTGGACAATCTGATGCTTTGTGAGAACACAAAAATATGCTGAGCATCAGGCTGTAACACCTGCATATGGAATGATCTCCCCAGGTAGTGATGCCAGCCATTGACTGGAGTTATTTAAAATGGGTTCCTTTAAAACTCTGGAGAAGTTTGTATTGGGGATGCCCTTTCCCTGGAATGCTCTTCCATCTGAGAGAAACCTAAACATAATAGTGGTACAAGCGCCACGCTGTCTTGACAGCTACTTCACTCCAAACAAATGATTCCCATAATGCCAAGAGGGTGATTTCAGTCTTGTATCTTTTAAGAGCTTTCATATATAGATTAACATTTTCCAGGTTTGGTTTTCTCCCAGGTATGAGTTCTTATAAAACAAACAGCAGTACTCATTTTTGTTGGAAGACTAGAAAATGTTATTTTAATTTCCTGAGCTTTGTATATCTTTTGGCCAAAGTTCCATACGTCAGAAAGCAATGCTTTGTCTGAGAGCCCTTAGTCTGAAGTTTTTATGAAGAGTCTAAAACAGTTGTGAGCTTCTGAAAATGGCATTTCATGCAAGCCTCTCTTACCTTGTGAGTACCTGTATTTCCAGCTGTGAGTAGCTGTTCTGGACAGCTTTGGCATGGTATAATTATGTATTTTCCTTTCTTCAGGTTTTGTAAGTTACGACAATCCTGTCTCTGCACAGGCTGCCATTCAGTCAATGAACGGCTTTCAGATTGGCATGAAGCGTCTGAAAGTACAGCTCAAGCGCTCTAAGAATGACAGCAAGCCATACTGAGCGCCCCTCCCCTCCGGGACTGGAGTGAGAAGGATCTTCTGGTAAGTTGGAGAGGAGCGCTCTTAGTGATTCGAAGCCCTAAGGCTGTGTTTTTACAGTCCTGGAAGCTGATCCATGCCTTCTATCTGGCACATCTTCCCCTGAAGACTCGGCTGCAGCCTCTGCTGAGAATCCCGCTTCGGATGGAGGACAAGTTTGTGCTTTTGTTTCCAGTGTTTTACTTTGGAGTTTAGGTGCCATATCGCTGAGGTTTTGTTTTTTTTTTTTTTTTTTTTTTTTTCCTCCCTTATTTGAAGTTTGCTGTGTTTGTAACCAGTGTGTGTTGAGAAGGACCAATGCCAGCTCCTTGGGGGTGGGGAGGAAAGGTTAAAGGGAGCAGCAGAAACTGACACCACACTGCCTTGGGGTGGAGAGGAGAAGGGGAAGCAGAAATAACACAGAACAGCTGATCAAAACAAAGATCGGGAAGGACAACTGAGTCCATCCAAGTTTGGGTGAGCAAAGAACCAACTCCATGTAGCCTTTGTCATGCCCCTTCCACTCTTTGAAATTTCCTTAACTGTATGCCATGGTGGGGATTTAGTAAATCATCTCTAAAGCAGGAGACAGGCTAGAAGGGTGAACACATTAACAAGCCAAAGGAAAACTGCAGTGATTTTTTTTTTTTTTTTGCTGTATATACAGTAGTATTCATGTAGCACTGTGAATGTACACAGCACTTTATAAAATTACTACATAATGTCCCTGCCCAAAAAATTTCACTGTCCGTTTACAGTTGAATTTTAATGAGGTGCAGTGAATTTCTCCATATTTAAGAAAACTTACCATATGTACTTTATCTAGGTGTTGTAGAAAGGTATAGAGAGAGATAGCTTAGTCTGGATGAATACATCTGGGGCTGGAAACCAGAAATTTTTGATCCCTGGTAATCTGCAGAATTTTTTTGACAATTTTTCTTAACAGTTCATCACATTCCCCACTTCTGTGGGATAATGTCCTTTTTGCAGAGTATTATTTGAATTCATTCTGGTAAGCATAATGTAAGTGCTGTTCGTTTCTCTATTAAAATGACTGTTATATTGAGATACAAAGCCCAGAGCTGCCCTAACACAGCTCTTGAGGCTCCTGTTTCATACCTGTTCTCCTAGGATTTGATTTCTCAGTCTCAACTCTGTTGCAAAGATAACTTCCGGTTTTTAAAAAAAAAAAAAAAAAAAAAACCACAAAACACCACCCCACCCTCCCACCAAAAAAAAAACCCCACCAAAACGATTTGTGCGGTGATTTGGTCTAGTACTTAGGTATTTCTTTGTACTGCAGTTTTCCTTTAAGGTGGTGTGTACCAGTGCAAAACAGGCTAACACAGGAGCTGTGGAACCACAGCAGAGCATTGAGCCATTCAGTCTTACTCTGCCTTTTGGTACTAGCTGTTGTCTTCTATACTGAAGGAAAATTGAACACACCCCTTCAATGAACACACACTTTTTCTGCACATTTGTGAAATTTCTAATGCATTGCTAAGGGCCTTTGTTACACACTGGTTTTAGGGGGCTCAAAGGACTTTTGACACTCTGGCCTGAGTTGTTTTAAGAAATCAGAGTCAAGTCCCGTTTTATAACCACCAAAATCCACCTCTGTCACAAGAGGAAGTTTACAATTTCTGTGTGTCTTTAACAGAAGTTCCATTTACCTCATATTTTCTCCTTTTCCTTGTTTTCTTTGTATTCCTGGTTCGAGATGCTGTTTCCCAGGGCACCAGGTAACACCGCAATCTTGGGAGCCAGCTGCTAAACAATGAGCGTGTGGGTCAGACGTAGGGTTGGGACTTTCTGTCCTGCTCCAGCAGGAGGAGCACTAAACCCATCAAACCTGAGATCACCTTTAGAATCCGCACACAGTGGTCTGTTGGGAATGTCGGGCATTCCCAGGGACTGGGTCCCCTGGGATCTCAAACCTCAGAAGTAGAAGGCCTGACCCGTAGCATCCAAGAAGAGCCCTTTCCATTCTTAAATTGAAAATCAAACAGTTGATGCCGGTCTGTCTATATTGATGGCAGACAGGTAAATCTATCAGTATTATTCAAATCATTTTGTGGTGGCAAAGGTTCAAAGGCCAGATTGCCAAATTTCCCAGTTATGCTGGCATGTGGTACCCTTCTGTGTTAATTATTTGAATCTCTCTAGAAACGTAAACATACACTTAAGTGAACCATGTACACTTGAATTCTGCACGATGGGAAAGATGTGTCCTGGTTTTCTGAGAAAAGAGTGTTGGAGTGTGAAGGCCTCCAGGGTGATAATGGGATTTTTTTTTTTTAATAAATAATATACTTTTCAAAAAAAAGAAAAAAAAAAAAAGAAAAAAAAAAACCATAGTTGGGAGCAACTGCTCCAAGTGCAACCTGCTGTAACCAAGAATGTTGTTTCTATTTTTATAGAAGTTTTATACCGCTCCAGGGTGGAGAATATTTATTACCTAAATTATTTCACTGGAAAAAAAGGCCAGGGTTTTGTAGAATCCTGAATGTGATTGTTTTACACACATAATGATGTGCATGATTGAAACTACTGATTTTCAGTGGCCTGTTTGCAGCCCAGCAACTGCTAAATGGGGAAGACAAACGCTGTGAACCAGTGGAGGAGAGCACTGTGCTCTGGGGTCTCTACAGTCACTCTTACCGTCTTTGCACCCTACCCCACTGTACTATCTGAGACCTTTGTCCCGTTTTTCATTTAACCAGATGCTCCGGCCTCTTTACTAGTCATTCAGTTGCCCAAAATTAGATGTTATTGCTTCTGCATCCTATAGTGTGTCTTCAATGCTGTAACTTATGGATCAAGCTTGGCGTTGTTGCAAATAGGTGCAACTCCTATTGACTTTAGGAGATTCACCAGTTTACACACTGTGGCTTAGTTTGATCAGTGACTCCTCCCAGACAGGATCACCTTAAGACACCTAACTTGGGCTAGCTCCTGTGCCTTACTGGCATAACTATAAGTATTGCCAAAAAGAAAAAGAAAAAAAAAAAAAAAACAACAAAAAAAACAAACTATGCAGGTTAAATTTTAAAAGATGTGATCCTCAGATGGTTTGAATCAATGCAGTTCTGCTCTCTTCAATAGAGCTGCATCAGTTTTCACCAGCTGAAGATGTTGCCCTTTTTGTGTATTTGTTTCAGATTTCCCTTTCTTGGTGTATCAATGTATATGTTGCCAAAGTTAATAAATGTATCAAGTTTGTGACTTGGGCAGATTTTTTTCTGATAACAGAACTGATCAGATAAAGTCAACATTTCTGTGTCTGTTTGGTGGCTGCCGCTGACTCTGGAGATTTAGGCTCTTCTTGCCTTCCCATCTTAAGCCAGTTTTCTTCCTTGCTCATTGGCAGGAAAGTCTGGGATTTTGGGGACTTGGGGCTTTTAAATTTTATTTTCTTTTAAATTCCTGTCATGCTCTCATTCAAGTGCAAACCAAATCAGTGTCAAATGCTTTATTTTGTGAATAGCGGGGTAAGTTGGGTGAGTTCAAATAAACTGCAGAAGGATTGGCTTAAGTAGCCACATGGACAAAGTATTCTGTATTCTCATAAACCAAAGAATCTGAATTTTCTGCAACAAAAGCTAGTAGGACTTCTGATGAAATGGAATTCCATATTACACGTGCCACCAGGAAGTATTTACATATTTTTAGAAACAAGATGGAAATGGTCTACATCATAGATTTCTTTTTTTTTCTCAGAAAACATTTGATTTCACTTGATACTCCATAATAAGATGAAAGTCTTATGAACAACTGAAGTCTTAGTCTGATGCTATTTAGTATCAAGTACTGTAGCAAATAAAATCTTAGATTCTTCAGTCCCATAGATAATGAACAGTCCAAAATAGGATATCTCTTTGTTGTTTAGTTTTTCTTTCAGTAATATACAAAGCTTGCATTATTAGAAAATGCCTTTGGTATATAGTGGTTAAATTTTAATTCAAAGCAGAATGAGGATTGGAATTTTTCAAAAGTATCTGAGAACAATGATGGTGAATATCACTTTATATTTTGATGGTGTGGCAGTTTACTAGCTGTGGGTGCTACTATCTGGAAATAGGCACCTCAGAAAATTTCTCACTGGCAAATACATCTATAAGGAAAAAGCTTTTCATCTGTATACTGAAGGTCACATAGCATGATAGATTTTGCTTGCATGATAGAATTAACTGAAGTGTTTCTTCATGTTAATAGTTGTCAGTTAGGGAAGAACAGCCAAGCAGAATGAAATTGTTCCTATTTCATTTGGAAATATCTAAAAGCAACTTGGATACAGCAAACTGCAAATGAAGGGTGCAACTACGAACATGTGAAATGCTTTGAGAGCTTCTTGTTGCAAACATTTAAACATAAGGATGTTATATATCCCTGAGCATACCTACCACAAAATATAAAACACAGAAGGCAGAATTATCACAGCTGTGAGAATAAAACAAGGATAAACTGGAATAACTTTCCCCAAGTCATTAAGTTCTTATTGAGCACCTCATGGCTCTGCTCTTGTAGGCCAGTCCTTCCCCAGGGCTTTAATGAAACTTAGTCTTTTTCCCTCAAAATTGCTGAGTGAAATATTTTTTAAAAATCTCTATCCAAAAAAAACCCCAAACAAGTCACACAAAGAATTTCTGTGGTGCGTGCTTAGATGTCACTTGATTTCATGCCTCTTGTTTCTCATGCCTCAATTTGTGATGAATTTGCATTTCTGGTTTAGGACTGAAACCTTACAGCTATCTGCAAACTATCTAGAGTATTTCTGGAACTGTAGAAATAACTGCAAGAGTTGTGTTGTACTCTGTTTGCTGGAGTTGGTTTAAACTCCATACAAAGTCCTTTCCCCAAATTGGAAAGTCTGAAGAGCAAATTAATCTCAGCAGTTCTAGTAAGTGGAGTGTTGCAGGTTTAGTGGACAACATGCTGCTTGTCGCTTTAGAACGGGAATGCAACATGTGCTATTCTCAAACATGCTATAAATGCTATAAGATAATATGCAAGTCTCACCTTGCTCTAGTCTCTAACCAGCAGCTTCAAGATGTGCCCAAGAATAAGGCCACGAACAGGGGATAAAGGGGAGTTGGGCGGGTGGGGTGAGGGGAGAGGAAGAAAAAAGAAAAAACATGTTGCTTCTGTCCCCTGCCTCCCACATTCTTCCCAAAATGTTCCTTGTCTCTTGCAGCTCACAAGCTGAGGGAGGAAACAAAGGTATTTATATCACTTAATATAAGAATTATTTTATTTATAAACTCTTCAAGAATGCTTTAGGAAACATATTTTTTCTACTCATCAAACTGGCAACAGTGACTGTAGAGCTTCTCAGAGCCCAGAATCCCCTCCTCGTGAAGTCAGGGAGCCAGGGGCTTTTTATATAAAAGGTTGGGAACAGAAAATCCCTGTGCAGGTCTAAAGGTATGAAAAGTGCTCAGCTAGGACAAGTCTTAACTTGCAGTGAAGTCTTAAGGAATTATTCTCTAATGTGTGGAGTTTTTGTCTTGTATAATCTTTCCCCCACACCCCTGGCCCCGTTCCAAATCACCCACCCCCAGTTTCCTGGGCTCCTAGGGAATGAGAAGGGACTGTAGCTGAAGGAAAGAACACAGATTTCCTGGGCTACCACCGCCTAAGAACTTCCCATGTTAGGATGCAAGAAAAGTCTCAGCCGTCAAACCACCTGTGAATCCCTTGTGTCCTCTGTCTTGTCTCTCATGGTCTCATTCTCTGTGGGCAGATTTTAGCCCTGGAGCTGTATTTTTTGGAGTTGGTCTCCTGGGGAGGGAGCTTGCTCTGTTCTTCTCTTAAACAGAGCTGGTGGAGACACTGGGCATGGGGTAAGGTGAGTGCAGGCTAATCAATGTGTCACTAGGCTGTGGAGTGCTCCACAGACTGGGTGTTGAGAGGGAAATCCAGGCCTCTGCTTCCATTTGGTTTCTGGCAGTTTGATGTTTACTTGGTGTCCTTCATGTACTTTGACTTTTACTTGTCCATCGTTGGCATGTGCTGCCCTTCCCTGTCAACTCCCTTCCCCAGGAGATCTCATTGTACAGTGCCCATTCTTGTTCTCTCTCTCCGTGTTTGGATGTACTGCTCTGTGTAACTCAGTGGGTCTCCCTCTTTCTGGTTTGTTTTTTTTCTAGATTCCTGCCGTTTGTTCATCGTTGTGCCTAAAGCATGTCGATGTGGCGTTCAAGTACATCGTCCAAATCCTTGTCTCTTCAGCTTCTCTGATGCTTGAACTCTCACCTTTGACCTTGTGTTGACCTTTGATGCTGATGTGTATTTTTTATTACGTTTGTTTCTTTCTTTTTTTTTTTGTGCTGCCAAATTGGTTTTGCTAGAAAGACTGCTGAAGGGGAATATTTAAACTTGCATTTGAATATAAAAGAATTTCTATTTTTCTAGACCTTCGTAAGATAACCACTTGATTTTGTGAATCTGATTCTTTGTAATTGTCTTCAGAGCAGCCTTGCTAGCATACCTTGTGGAGTATTTGTATTTCTGTGAACATACAGCCAATCACTTTCTAGGCTTAGTTTTTTCTGTGTGCTTAGTTTTAAAAACACAGTTTCGAAGAAAAAGTCAATTATATGGTGTGACTTAATCTTTCAGGAGACTTCCTAGTCACATTTTGCTGATCTGGTTTCTGTGCTTGAGGAGACAGCATGTGTTTTTATGAGTTCAGACTTGTGACTTGAGTGGTATCAGCAGAAAACACTTGAACTACATTTTCTTCTGATTGTAGCTACGTTTTTGCCCTGGCATTTATTGATTTTTATTATTATTTTTATTATTATTATTATTATTATTTTTATTTTTATTTTTTCCCGTGCTTCCCTGTGTGATTATCAGTCTGCAGTGAAAATTTGATCAAAGTTGATGTTGTATTTTGTTAAGCTCCAGCATGCTTGGTTTTTTTGTAACTACAATCTCCTCAGCAAAATGTGATGTTTTTGTTTTAATCTTTCAAACTAAGATAGTGCCCAGAAATGTTTTGCATGTTTCCTGCTGTTTTCTTCACACCCTCGTATATATCACCTTCACCTCTCTGTTTTCTATAGTTTGTGCAAAAACTGAGTAATTTAATGGGTTTCAAAGGTATCCTTTAAATTAATGTTTTTGGTATGACAAATATCTGATCAGAAGCCACCTGAGGGCATCTACCTGTGCACTTAGACTGTCTGCCTGACAGAGCACCTGGACCTCGTTCCATCTCCAGTGCTGTCGGAGGCTCCCAGGGGGCTTGGTTGCACTGTTCCTGGAGTGGCAGTTTTGGTGGAAGGGAATAGCTGAGGAGCAGGAAGGTGGGGGAACTTCACACTATTTCTGTTTCCAAAGCTATCTGAAGCCAGGGCTCCTTTGAAACACTCTTTATGAGCATTTTGTATAATTCAGGGCACATTTTCGTGAAGTCCAGCCCCAGTTTAATACCATCAGTCAGACCTTGGTGGCAGGATCCTGGAAGGATCTAGGTTAGCTCTTGAAATAAAGTGTTTGAAATATCCCAGAGAAAGCATTTGTAAACCTGGTCCTACAACTGCTGGCTCTTTTCCCAAGTGACAAGCACAATACAACAGCCTCTGAAGCTGTTACCTGAACAGGGTACCATCCCCAGCTCTCTTCTCAAGGGCCTTAGCTGGGGAATCTCTACGGAGATTTTTTAGTTTTTGTTTAGTTTTTAATTGGGTAATGAGCTAAGCAGTTTTTCTGGCTTGCAGGTTGAACTAGAACAGGTTACTGCTTTCTGGGTAGCAGGCCTCCCCCTACCCTACATACCATCTGCACTGGTAGAAACTGGGATGTAGCTTCTAGATGAAGGCACCTGAAGAGCGTGTGCTGTGATGGTTTCAGTCAGAAGGAGAAGCAAGCTAGTGTAGGTATCTTAACAGTAGAAAATAATGGGAAATTAAATCCCAGAAGAAGGGGTTTTGCTGAGAAAAAGAATCGTGTTTGATTGGATAGAAATCTTACTTTTGCCCAGTGTTTGGGATAAGGCAAAGATGCAAAAGGATTTTTTTTCTATCCTACTCCCGAGTTGGCTGAGGATACTATGTTCTCAATAGATATTGGCTAGACTTGTGTAGGCAGTCCTTAACCTGCATAAGACAGAACATGTTCGGATATGGTACATATACCTGGGAATGAAGCATGAGGCTGGATGAAAAAATGAGAGGGGCTTGTTTATTTGGGAGGTAGGGTTGTGGGCTGGCTGCTGTTAGTCCCACAGTCTGAATGCACAGGGCTGTGTGTCAGTGGGGGGCACTGATACCCTGCAGTGTATTGAGTAACTGCCGATACATTTCTGTACACGCGCATTTGGTTCCATAAGGAACTTTGGGGAAACCTGTGGAAAAATATCTGAAGAAAACCAAAATGCCAAACGTTGGATGTTTCTTTCCTTTCTTCTTCCTTTTCTTTCTTTGGTTGTTTTAATTGTTCTGTGGTGGTTTTAATGGATTTGAGACAGTGGAGCAGCAGCTGCCTTTCTGATTTTTGGCTGCTTTTTGTGAATAATTTAAAAAGAAAATTTACATTTTGGAGACAAACCTGTGGGCTTTTTTATTGGTACAAACATTGTATTTAACACTAGGGGTTTTGTACAGTTTTTTGCCTTTTCTACTAGAAAACAATGTAAAGTGATTCACAATGTGACGAGAAAACAAATTGCCACTATGACCAAATGTAGAGTCTGTTCTGCAGTAACGGGATTTAATCAACTCAAAGTCGTGGTTCAGTCGTAGAAATGCTTTTCTTTACCTTGTTTGAGCTGTTCCTTTTTTTTCTTGTTTTGATTTGCAAAACAAAATGTCTTTTTGTGTGAAATTGTGTTGTACTCTGTAGAGAATTACGGATTTTACTTTAATGGTTTAAAAAGCAGAGGAGCACATGTTGCTTATCTGATCGCAGAGTTTGTGTAGTGGATTTAAAAATGAAAAGATTTGTTACAAGTTTGGAACGAGCGAGTATGTGTTAAAGGAATTTTCTTCCTTTTGTGTGTGTGTTTTTGTTTTTGTTTTTTTTTTTTCTTTTTGTCCCAAAGGGCAACTTAAAGCTGTTTTAATTGCACAGACACACCGACAACAAGTCATTTTGTATATGCCAAGTGTGGTACCTTCCTTTGTTTATTTGCTATTAAACTGTTTGAGAAGAGTCCTTGTGTGTTGTATTTGTGTCTTAAACTTGAGGTTCTTTTTGGGTCCAAGTGTGGGAAGATGAGGAGAGAGATGAGAGAACTAACTTCCAGTTTCTTAGCGTGAGCCACAAAAATTTTCATGGCTCAGTACCACTTGTTCTGGATGTACAATATAGCCCTGGATTTTTACCTCTATGTAGATGAGCTACTTTGAGTAGAAATGGAGAAGGCTTTTTGGTGGTTTAGCCTCCATTTTGTTTCATTTGGTAGTCAAGTCACCTTTAGACATTAGATACAGAAAAGCTTGGATAATGCAAATATGCGATACACTGGGGAGTGAGGTGTAGGCATATCCAGCCTCGCAGAACTGGTGCTGCATAGCCCCTTGCCTGTCCGTGCACTGTGCTTCATGGTGTTTCAGGGGCTAAATAACTTCGGCATAACACCAGACTTCAGCTATATAGGAACAGCACGTGTGCGTGGTGGTGTGTGGGATTAGATAGGCACCAGCTCCTACTGCTCCTGTGAGCTCCATACCCGCCACTGCCTCCTTACCCCTTCCAGGAACATGGCCAAGCTTGCTGAACCTATCTCCTGGTTCTGCAACGTGAAGGTATCTGCAGTCCCCAGTGATCCTGGTCCTGGAAATACTACACAGGGAAACCCCGAATGGGTTGGGATTACTTACTAGCTCAGGTTTTGTGATAAGTGAAAGTTACCTGCTTTGCTTTTAGAACTAAGATATGTTAATCATGTGAAATAAAATGAGTTGTAAAAAAGTAAATATTTGGTGTAGGCAAAGTATAATTCATTCAGAAACTTGCCATGAGTTTGACATTAATATTGCCTCTCTTGGAAGGAAAGTACCACAATGGCTGTGACTTTGCCACCTTTCTGAAAGCTCCTAAAATTCAGTGATGTTACTCCTTCCTTCTGCTGTCTTGCATCTCAGAGACTGCAAGCATTTTCAGGGCAGCTATGTTTCTCCTCCGTGTCCTTTTCCTCTGTTATCTGGCATACTCTTGTTTCACCCCATTACTTCCTACATGACTGTAAATCTGAGAGCGCTTGCAAGCATCAGGATTGAGTGCTGCATTCCTTTCCCCGCAGCGCACCAATTGTGAAGCGAGGCGCTGAGCCACCTGTTGCAGAGTATGCTGGGATCCCTGCAGTTAATTTGCAGCTGTTGAGAAGGGAGGCTGGAGAGATTTCAGTTCAGTAGGTCTGAGGTGAAGGATGGAGAGATACAATTGAATCAGAAAAAGGGTTTGTTTAGGCGGGATGGAAGATTCCTGCTTGTGCAGAAAGTTGGCTAGTCTCATCTTAAGCAGTCGGAGCTCTGTCAGTTGCATGTTACGGAACTGGTACTAGATCCCTCTGGGTAGGTGTTTTTTTTATTTTTTTGAAGCTTTTTTCTTTAATTTAAAAGGCCACCACCAATCAGTAGGCAATTAAACTACAAATAAGAGCCAGTGTATTAATCTCTGAAAATAATCAGCATTTCACATGAGTTGTTATATTTATCAACATCAACAGGAAATACACAAACCTGTAGATGCAAGTCCTGATGTTGAATGTTTTAGGAGAAATTTTTTTCCTCTCACATCTGCCTCCACCTTTCACTACTTGTTTTGACTCCAGTCTCCAATCTTCCTGACTTTACCAGCCATGTTCTGCTGTCTTCAAATGGCCAGGAGTCACCGGGGATACATTATGAAGAGCAACAGGGAGGAAGACAAGCAGCTCAGTGTGGTCACTCGGAAGAAGTGACTGCATGATTAGCTACACTGCGTGACAGGTGAGACTCCCTAATTTGGTGTTTCTATGCACCTTCCAGGCTTACTTATTTGCAGTTACCGAGAAGAAACTGTGGATCATTTACTGTAGAAGCCGTACCTGAATCTTGTACAAACTAGAGCTATCTTAAGCCACAGAGTGGTGATCATTCTGCCATTACTTTCTCAAAGCAGCACAGGTAGTCAGTGTCTTGGTGATTCTACCCATTTACCCCTCCTTATTTAGGCAGCTGCATTGGGCTCAGAGTGGTATGTTCCATATCAGAGTATATTTCCGTGTTTTGAAAATGGCCAATTTGAGCATGATGGATCTAACCCTTATTTTACTAGGATAAGTTTTTATCTCGGTAGGTGAGTTGAGTTGATTCTTAAGAGACCAAGCACAATTTCATAGGAGAACTCAAGAGCAAGGAAGTACATACAGTGTGATCAACAAAATGCAGGACAGATCATTTCCCTCCTGTTAGATGGGCTTTGTCAGAATGCAAGGCATCCTCTTCTCACTTTGCCTATTCTTTGTGGGATATGAGAGTGAATATTGAGGGGAGCGGTGCTTTGGTGAAGTGGTCCAAAAGCATCAGGATAAGTTTGAGTTACAGGCAGGTTACTTGTGGAAGGCTAATTTTGCAAAGTAGTCTGCTCCAGCAAAGAATGATATGATTTTTGTTTTCCCCTTTCTTGAGTCCTGGCTTGATTCTTTCATGTAGCAGACTCCAATGGTTGCTGTCCCTGGCCTCTTCTCCAAATCCAGAAATCTGATGGCCTCACCATTATCAGTGCTTTCGATGGGGATCGGTCTTCTGCATCTTATGTCCATCCCACCACCCATCTTCAGAGAGACATATAAGAATTAGTGTAGGGAGGAGAAACTTTCTTAATTCTGAATCAGAATTAAAATCTATAAAGAACCTAGATAATAATTTTAACAGTGTTGCTGAAGTGATTTTTGCACAGTAACCAGCTGTGCCTCAGCGTTAATTTTTCTTCAGCCTTCTGTAGTTTTTTCCAGTTTCTAATTCCAGAGTTTGAGAGTACTCAGAGTCTATGCTGAAACATCATCTAGCGCATTACCGCTCTGAAAAAAATGCTAACTTAAATATTTTATATATAATAGAGTATATAAGCTCCCAAAAGAGAACCAGTCTGATTGTAGCAAGACTTTTCTACCATTTAAAATGCTTTTCCTTTTAAAAATATTTTTCTGAGGAAATTCTAGATAAAGGCATGGATGGAATCTCTTAAGATCATGACTGCTATGATGTAAAGCCTCTGGGTAGATTGTGGTTCCTTATTCTTTTGTGTCGTGCTTTCCTTAGGGATGTTACCTCAGGAAGGCTCCCTTGGGTTTGTGTTTCCTTAGGCAGCCATGACACAGGCCTGGATGGTCCAACTGGTGGCCCATGAGATGATTCTGTTGGTATTTACCTTTGTTTGGGGAAGAACTGCCACCAAATTCACACAGAAGCAGGGAGGCAGCCGGAGACATGCCTGCTTCTGCACGTGGGTCTGTTGTTAAAACTCTGAATTGCAATTTCTTTGGCCTGTAAAATGATCCCAAAACAGGTGTCTGGGACTTGTGTATCTGAAAAACGTTAGACTTCCCTGAGGCATTCCACGCCCCCTCCTCCCCCTGCAAGTTTGGTATCTCTTCTTATGAAGGACAGAGTAAATCTAGAGATAACCGAGACTGGGCCCATTAAAAATGCAGCACATCAATGGGGGTATGAAACTTGACTCCTAGAGGTGTGTAGGAGTGTTAAAGCTATATTCTAATTGGGCTGACAATTCTCTTATGCAATCTGAAGGAGCAGAAATCTGTTGCTTTGGGTCGTTATTGTCATTCGTCGTAAAAGATGAGCAGGTTTCGGATGCAGGACTTCAGCAGTGTCTTTGACAACTTCTGTTGCAAACTCTTAGAGGACTGTCACGGGTATCTGATGGCCGTGAGCAACAGTCGGTCACGAACAAAGTTTTTCAGGATGGTTAGCTGCTTATTGACCCTGAAATTAAGAAGTCAGTGCCGTATTTGCAGCAAATCTGTGACAGAGCTGACCGTTGTCCACAGAAACAGTCCATATTGTCAGCTGAGGCCCTCAAAAGGGAGGCTGAATTTGTGCCTGGCAAGTATCGGGCATGTTGTCGCAAGTATAATACTGCACGTGTGTACGTGCTGGAGCCTTCTAGTTCATACCTTACTTTTTTAAGGCATGTATTGTTCCTAAAGCTACTACCCCTAGCTGAGGCTGCTACCTCCCAGGCTAGCCCACCACCACCAGCGCTTGTAAAAGGTGATGGCTAGAGAGAGAGGAAAGAGACGACGGAGCCATCCCTGTGACTGCAGCTGATTGTCTCTCCCCGAGGTATTAATAAGCTGCATACCGGCGGGCAGGGGTGGGCAGTTGGCTCGCCGTGACCTTGGGAGCCAGGGAGCCTGACTAGCATTCCTGGGAGCCATGTGAGCCGAGGACTGGCAGGCGCAGCTGTAGCCAATGCGGAGGAGACCAGCACGGGCTGCTCAGATTGAGTTTCACTCCTGTCGCCTGAGATTTTTCTCTTTCTCTCCCCGTTGTGCTTTTCCTCTTTGTTTATGGGGTTGGACGGGCGAATGCGCTGATGGAGTCCTAGCGAGCGAGACGTTTGCCTAGGGGATTTGGGATTCTACCTTCAGTGCTGAGCAACCACTTCTTGCCATTGCCTACCACAGCTCCAGCCCCCTGACATGGCTGGGCTTTTATGGCTCCAAGCCTTCTGAGCACACAACCCGCCCTCCTCTGTTAGGGCATTTTATGTTGTGTTCTCATCTGTGCAGTTCCTTTTTGCTGTCCTTAGAGGTTAGTGTATGAGGCTTTTTAATGCATGGGAGATGGGTCAGGACCAGACAAAGCAACAAATAGAGAAAGGACTCCATCTTTACCAGTCTAATCAGACCGAAAAGGCCCTGCGAGTCTGGATGAGGGTTTTGGAGAAGTCTGCGGATCCTGCTGGCAGGTTTCGGGTTTTGGGTTGCCTCATCACTGCTCATGCAGAGATGGGCAGATACAAAGATATGCTGAAGGTAAGGTGAACTGGAGATGCATGCATGCCATTGTGTCGCACCCACTACGGAGAGTGGCTGGAGATTAGAATGTGAAATCGGGGGTTTTGTTTTGTATATAGTAGAACGTACCAGCTATTGAGTGCATATTGCGGGCTGCCATAATCACTGCGTTGACCAATAGCTCCAGCCCACAAAATACACAGAATGCTACTTTTCACTGGGTCTGGTCCCTCAGGATTCCCAGGTTATTGAGGCTCTCCAGTTAATCATGGGGACCTTTCTTGATTTATTCCCCACATACAGGCACACCATGTTATCAGGCCTCAGGAAAAGGTATGAAAACAGTGCCTTTGCTCCACTTAAAGCTGTTTACAGTGTGTATGTCAGTGTGAAAAGAGATTTCCAAGTGGATTCTGTAGAATAAGCAGCAGTCTTGTGGAGAAGTCTGTTATCTTGTTCAGCTGCTGTTTGATATCTAATATAGATCTTACATTGGTTCTTATTACAATTATTTGTTTGCAAGGGGGCTGATTAAGAGAGGAAAGAGGATGCTTTTTTGGCAGGGGGATTGAGACGTGTTCCAGGAGGGGTCTGACAGTTATGGTCAGAGAGGGGCTCCCAGTTGTCAGGGCAGCATAGAAGGAAGGATACTGGGCTTGATGAAAGAGTAGTAAAAAGAAGCTGAAATTACATTGCAAAAGCATGAGGATAAACATGTTTGATTAAATGAACAAAAAGAAGCTGATGTGTAGATCTGAGAAGCAACAGGATGCATACAGAGAGCAGCAGGCAGTGTTTGGGAGGGTGACTCAGGAATCTGGAAGACAAGGCAAGAGGATGTTGTAACAGTCCTAAGAAACTATCCCAGCCTGAAATAGGGTCTTGCTGAAGGGCCTTGATATTCTTGTCCTGATGTTTTTGGTTGCCTCTTACTAGACTGGTAAACATTCAGCACTTAGCACAAAATGGGAAGGGGGTGCCCACATCTCATTGAAAAGTTTTTGGTAGCTCTGTTTAGAAGGGGGTGGGGGATATCTTACTAGTAAACCCATGCACGTGTCAAAGCCCTATCTTAAAACCAAATACTTAGGATGAACAAGAAAAGAGCGGTATTAATACACTTGGAAAACATTTGAAGAAAAACAATTCTGATAAGTGATGTGGAATTGGGTGGTGGCAGAAACAACAGACTGGTTAGGGAAGAGAGAAGCAAAAAAGGTAAGATGTGGCTACCTGAAAGAAATACTTGAAGGCTTCACAGAAAACAAGAAACAGGCAAAGGAGTGAGCTCAGTATACCTGAATGGTAACTCGTTACCTGAGAAGGGAGCAGAAAGTGGGATCAGAGTATGTGAATTCTAGGTCTTCCCAGTATTAGGAAGGAAAAATGGCTTCAGTCAAACTGAAGATTTTACACCACGAGTGATCAAAGACAGAGGAAGGAGAACTTTAGCAATAAACTGTTGAGAGAGGAAATAACAGGAGAAGAGGTGTCAGAATTAAAGGCATGAAATTAACTGTGATTTAAGAAGGGTTATGATGCTCAATCTCTTTTGGAGAGGAAAATTACTTCACACCAAGGAAAGAGGCTGTGGCAATCAGGAAATAATGAAGAACTTGTACAAAGGTAAGGGAATGTGGGGAAGCATGAGCTAATGCGCATTACTGGGTCCACATAGCAGCTTTCCTAAAGTGCTAAGGAACCTGAGAACATATATACCCAAACATACGCAATTTATGGTTGGGTTTTGTGTTTGTTTTTTTTTTAATTTTGTGAAGAATGTGAAATGTTCTGGTAGCTTAAATTATTATGTGTTGCTACTATACAAAAAGGAAGTAATTGGTGCCCTTGGGAATTGTTATCCATAAACCTAACTGATAATCCCTAATGAAAACACATACTGAGAAAATTGCTAGATATTTACCTTTGCCACTGGTATTAATTCAAGCCAGCAGTGTGCTTGGTTCATCACAAAACACAAAAGAGTCACTGCTCAGAAGAGTTTGCAGTCTAAAAGAAAAAGACTTCAGATCATTTAAGAGAACTGTATGCAATGAATCCTGAAGGTTATAGAATAAAAACTGTCAGGACTGCCATTTGTTAGTAAAACATTGATGAAAGAAGGAGCTTGCTTACTTTCTTTTATTAATAGAGTACTTTAATATCTTAAGAATTCCAGAGAAAGTGGAATAAATTAAACTTAGTGAAAGAAAACTGAGCTGCATTGTGTCGGATGTTTCCTGTTTCACCTAATTCTCTTTAGGGCCATTTAACAGCTTTTTTTTTTTTTTTCCCCCACTAACTGCCAGCCTAGTTCATTTTCCTTGCCCCAGAGACTGTGTGGAGAGGTTTCTTCAGACTGCTCATAGGCCTTTTAAACCACCAGATAAACTGCTCAATGTATAGGACGGTTCTCGGTCTGGGCTGCTGGACCGCTCGGAGATGAGCCAGTTGTCCAGTACAGGGTGCTACTCTGTGGGTGTTTGAGCTGTATTTAATTAAATTACACACTTTTATAAACACTGTCTTTTCTACTTAAAGTTTGCAGTGGTACAGATTGACACAGCACGGGAGCTGGAAGACCCGGATTTCCTTACAGAGAGCTACCTAAACCTGGCTCGCAGCAATGAGAAACTCTGTGAATTCCAGAAAACAATCTCTTACTGTAAGACGTGCCTGAACATGCAGGGTACCACTGTGAGCCTGCAGCTGAATGGCCAGGTGAGCCTCAGCATGGGCAATGCCTTCTTGGGCCTCAGCATTTTCCAGAAGGCTTTGGAGTGCTTTGAGAAAGCTTTACGCTATGCACACAACAACGATGACAAGATGCTGGAGTGTCGAGTCTGCTGCAGCCTCGGGAACTTCTACGCCCAGATAAAGGTGCGGTAACCTACGGGACGGAAGGGTGGTTGTCTCATGGCTTCAGGAAAGAATTGGAAATGGTGTGAATTTCAGCTTATTTCTTTGCTATAGGAAGTGAAGTACTGAGAGAGCGTTGTAAGCTAAAATCTCTTCTTTGTAAAATCATCACTGAGTACTCTCCTTCACAGTAAGGTTTGGAGGATTAGTGTAATGTTTATATAGCACAGCAGAAGCAGCTGTGAATATTCCTGTGTATTGAAAAGATCAAACGTAGCTTCAAAGAAGATCACATCAGAGGAGGTACTGTCTGCGCACAGGGCTGGCAGCCAGAACTCATGGATTCTCTATTTCTGCCACTATCGCAGGCAAATAGCTATTTATATGAGCAAAAACAGGGAGGAACTGAGGATGGGGTGATTTGCCAGTTCTAACTTCTATTATAAACAGCAACAAATAGGTTTTCCTCACAAAGTCTTGGGTTTTGTCACTAATGGAAGACTTACCAACCAAAGTGTTGAAAACTATCAGTAAACTTCCCTCATAATACCAAAAATAAAGAAAAGAACATTGTGCTGGATACTTTTAAGGTATGAAATAAGAAGGGAGAAAAGAAATTTTAAAACTTGTGGTTTCCTTTGTGCATCTTGGAGAATTAAAAAGTAAGAGGACTTTTTCATTTCTGCAGTCTCATGTAACTTACTTGAGAATGAGGTTAGATATTTAGATAATAGTTTTATGTACTTATTGTAAAATTAGATTTCTTTCTAAAACACTTTTAATGCAGAAAAATGCTTAAAAATGAAAATGTGTTATATTATTACTTATTGTGGATTTGGTGAGGCCATGATTCTTTGTTCCTGTTTCCTGCAATGATGGATAACCAGCCTCTTGAAGATCCTGACTCACCACATGGAGAACACGAGGGCTCCATGTAGATATTGAAAGCAGAGATGATCTAAGAGCAGAGAAAATTTTCAGCCTGTGGTTATAGAGGATGGTAAATGGTTCCTGCAGAGTAAAGTTGATGGCATACTATATAAAATTCATTTGCCCCAGTGTCCTGAACCCAGAGAGTAATATGAATTCAGTATATGGCAATTCCACCTTCCACAGTTTGATACCCAGTGAAAACATCTAGTGAAATACAGCCTTTTTTTTTTTTTTTTTTTGTCTTCCTTTGCTTTATTTTTGCTGTAACTGCTCTCTGTCTGTCTGCCTTACAGGACTACGAGAAAGCCTTGTTCTTCCCTTGTAAAGCAGCTGAGCTGGTGAATGATTATGGAAAGGGCTGGAGCTTGAAGTACCGTGCAATGAGCCAGTATCACATGGCAGTGGCCTATCGGAAGCTGGGGCGCTTGGCAGATGCTATGGACTGCTGTGAGGTATAGGGTGCAGGCAGACGCAGGGCTGTCTGCAGAGGCCTCTGCAAGGGGATCTTGCCTAAAGGACTGGGAGGAAAAGAGATACCATGGCATTCACGCTTTATTCTAGATGTTCCTGCTGCCTCCTGGTCTTAGAGCTGTGGTTTCAGTAGCCCAGGGGGCCTCAAAATTTTGGGTCTATGAATGGCCCTGGGTTGGGAACATGTGAACGAGATTTTACGTGACTTAAAAAGATTCTGCCATTTCTTTGGAGCTGACCTTTCAGTGGCTGGAGTGCGCAGTCCCAGCCCTGCTGTTTTGAAGCAGGAGCAAGCTCTTTTACTGACCAAAGACAATTTCTTTCAGGAGTCCATGAAGATTGCCCTGCAGCATGGTGACCGGCCTCTGCAAGCGCTGTGTCTGCTGTGCTTTGCAGATATCCATCGCAGTCGCAAAGACGTGCAGGTACAGCACTCTCCTGCCAGGAAGGACAGAGGGGATAGCAAGAGGGTGTGAAAAGCCGGCCATAGCAAGACATGTGTTTTCCTCCCTGCTTCTGCAGACAGCCTTTCCTCGGTATGATTCCTCCATGAGCATCATGACAGAGATTGGAAACCGCCTGGGCCTGATCCAGGTGCTGCTAGGAGTGACTAAGTGCTGGATGATCCAGAAGGAGCTGGACAAGGTCAGTTACAAACTTGTTTCTACAGAAGTTTGTTAGACAAGATTAGAGCATACAGCCTTTTTCTGAACCGTATGCCCGTCAAAGTGCAATAGAGACCTGTACCCCTTGGTTCTACCAACAGGGTCTGTTGCTTGTACAGTTACGTTTCTCCGAATGGTCTCTCTCAGCCAGGAATTTGTTGGTAACAGTGTGAACATCTATTCTGAGTCAGACTGCTGACTTGCGGAATTGTCTCATTAGTCAGTCCTGATTACCTTTAAGCACTACACTGAGAAACCAGCACTGAGGGAAGGAAGCCTACTCCCACCATTGTAGGCAATCAGCTTATGCTTATGCTCTGAAATAGATTCCACTGCCTACTTTTTAGCTATATGACTAAGCTCATTGTTGTGATAGTGATGATGCTTAGACAGCTCTACAGCTCCACCATGTGCTTTGCAGACAAACGTGGCATCCAGTTCCTAGAGAAACTCTGAGGGTACATAAACTGCGATGTGAAACAGAGAAATGAGAGCAGGAAATCATTTGGGAATAGACAACCAGTCAGTGTAGTACAAGGGGGCAACGTTCCTTATTTTGAAAATGCTTAGGCAATGTATGTGTGTTAAAATCCGGATTGCGCTAGATGCAGCAGATTGCACTGCAGGAACACTACTGGGCTGCAGAATGAGATGCTCAACGGTTAGCCTTGAACTAGTGCTGAACAACCTGGAGTGCCTGCACAGTGCCACATCAGGATGCTGGTTTGGGCGTAGATATGATGAAGATTCACTCCTACCACTCTCATGAGAGACAAAAAAATTTAGCTCAAATGAAGCATCCCAGCTATTAGGAAATCAGGTATGTGTCTGTCAGAAAAGACAAGATCAAGGTGCTGTCAGCATCCACGTTGCCTACAGGAGGGAATCAGTTGGGTAAGATACACCTTGCAATCTCAGTAAGTAAACACTATGTTTGCAATGGAAGAAGAAACCGTGTAGTTAGAAACTTTGCTCAGTGTAATCCCTTCCCAGCCTCATATCTCACATTCAGAAGAATGGGACAGGACACAGCAGGTAGGCCTCTACATAACAGAATATTCAGAGTACTCATCAAACCCCTACATCCACTGGTCCCACCTCCAGCCATCACCACCCTCTGATATCACAAACAGCTCTCACTTGAGAGCCTGGTGAGGGCTCTGCACAGAGTCCTGATCTCACCAAAACCCACAAAAGAAGAGAATGAATAGATGAGTCTTGTATTCTGTTCCAGGCATTGGAGGGAATGTCTGCCCTGGTGGGTCAGGCACCTTATGCCCATTGCCCCAGATGTGACCTCCTCAAATGTCACAGCCCTGAATACTCACCCAAGCCTGTTCTTCAACTTGCCAGTCCCAGTTTCCATTTCTCATGCTACTCATCCCAATATCAGTTACCTAATAAATCACTTTGCTAACTTTTTACTTGCAGATTCCCTGTTGTCCTAGGTTCCTCCATCTTCCCGGTCTCCTCGGCCAGTTAGTCTATTTCCTTTTATTGGCATGTAGGCAATGGTATTGCAGATCCTCCCAGGCTGCTGTCCCAGCCTGCTTGCCCAAACTCTTGTGCAGTCTCATATTCCTGTCCACGACAAACTGTCCCCTGGATTTCTCAGCGTGTCTTCCCCCAGCCCACATGCCTCACTTTGATTCTTAGTCCCAGTCATTAATTTCAGGGGTTTCCAGTACACAGTCACTCTTAGTAGGCACAGCTCTCAGTTATGTTCTATCTGCTAGCCTTCAGCTCCTGCTTCCCCCTTCTACAAGTTCCTTATCCCAGGCTGTGGCTGCCACTACAGGTCTAATGCCACCATCTCTGCATTCAAAGTGCATTCTTTCATCTCATCTGGTCCTCTTCTCCCAGAATAGCAGTAATGCCAAATTATAGGGTAGAAATTTTATAATGTTCTTCCTGAAAACTACTGCATCACAAGGGAGACCTCTTCTTCCCCTTGGACAAATCCGAAGCAGATCTCAATAGTTCTGGAAAACAGAGACTGATGATCAGAACAGTGAGGAACACTGTGGCATCTAGGGTAAAGTAGGGACTCGTTTGGTATAACAGCTGCTATGCTAAATGCTTTCCTTCAGATTGAAAAAGACAGATAGCAGTACACTCACTCCTACATCACACCATGCGTAAGTAGGACAAAGTGGATATATGAATAGCAGGGAAAAAATGGAAGAGCGTGGTGTGTTGGTGGTGCTGATCCCTTTCCTCCCCTTTTATACAAGTGAAATTAGAGTTGCCCAACAATTATAGAGCCTGTAGGGTAGGATGGGGAAAAGGCTTGCTTTGCTTGTGCTTCATCACAACCCCAATGAGCATGTGTGACTGAGTTTAAGTAAGTCTGTATTCTCTCTGCTTGGAAACACCAGCCTCTGCCAACACCATGCCCCTACTTTGCACTGTGTGGCTGGAACAGAAACGTAGCTCTTGGATTACTTGTGGTCTTTCAGAAACCAAGCTTTTTTTCTGGATGAACTTTTGGGAGAGGAGGGAAATCTGCCAGACAGCTATCTTGCATCTCCAGAGTTGCAGTGATGCTTGTTTATCCAAATTCTACTCGGTACCTCATCACCTCTTTTTTTTAATAATTCCCGTAGGGCATTCACACAAGTCTGGTTTTGATATATCAGACTGAGAACTGATGACGCATGCTCTCCGTTCACAGGCTCTGGAAAGCATTGAAAAGGCACAGGAGCTGGCAGAGGGACTAGGGAACAAGGTAGGATCCTACAGCTTCTCTTCAGCACTGTCTGTAGTCTTCTATCAGGCAACTTAAGAAGCCAAGCGTTGAAGTATCCAGACTTGTTATTGCTTGTTAACATGTCCGTGTTAATCAGCTGATGCTTGGGGTCTTGCTTTGTTGTGAAATGTTTAGTTGTGGGCAGTTGCACATATGATCTATCAGTGTGCAAGTCTGAAAAGTGAGGGAGGAGTCACAGTGGGATAAACAAAGGGGAATGGGAAGCAGTAAAAATGGGGTATGAAACAAGCAGAGAGCTAGAGGATTAGGGGTCTTTTCTTGAAAAACATTATTGCCCTGAGCAGCAGCTGAACTCTGTGCTGGCTGGAGGTAAAGGGAAGTGAAATAATACGGTGTATGTGATGGCTAGCTCAGGAAAACCATCCTGATGAAAGAGCTGCGGAGTCCCTCAAACCTGGTGTCCCCTTTTGTGATACAAAGAAGTAGGGTTAGTTGCAGGAAGTGCCGAGAGACTAAATGTCCTTATGATTGATGCTGTCCCTCGGGCGGCTTTCTGTGCCGATGTTTCTCTAGCCGGCTGATGGGGCTGTAGTGGTTTCCACTCCTGTTACTGGTCTGTCTTCACCTTCTTGTTCACTTTTCTTATGTTTTTGCCCTTCACGTGCAGCTTGGCCTGCTGAAGCTCCACTGCCTTTGCGAAAGGATCTATCGCACGAAGGGGCAGCAGCGAGAACTGCGTGACCATGTAGTGAAGTTCCATGAATGCGTGGAGGAGATGGAGCTGTACTGTGGCATGTGTGGAGAGTCCATTGGGGAGAAGAACAACCAGCTCCAGGCGCTGCCTTGCTCCCACTTCTTCCACTTAAAGTAATGAGCTGGAAGTACTAAAGTTCCTTGTCGTGACATTAGTCATAGGAAAGAGCTGTTCGTGCCCAGAGCAGGACAGTCCTGTGCATGCTGTTCCCCAGGTCTTTGTCCTGCTTACCTGTGCCCCGCAGGATCCCATTGCAGCGTTGTGAATCCCATGGCCTTGGAGGGTGAGATTTAGCCATAATATCCATCCCACTCCCACTTCTGTCCCCTAACTGATTGTTCACCCGCGTCCTCACCTTGTAGGTGCTTAGCCCAGTTCACAGGTTCTCATTTAATTCCTCTTGGGGAATCAGTTCTTCACTCCCAGGGGCAGTTTGGATTTTTTTCCCCTGAATCCCCCCACTGTCTCTCTTGTCGAGAGGTACACTCAGGTGAAGGTGGTGTTCAGTCTGTTATTGTGCTACTGCCACGAAAGAAGTTAGCCGTACCCCCGTTTTATTTTTAGAAGAAATGCGAGTGTAACGAAAACACTTAGTTCTGAAAATTGAGAATTTAAAATCGCAGCCTCGCCATGACACCAAAACCAGGATCCAAGTACTCGGCAGCCAGAGGTGCCCCGCGAGCTCTGCGGATTTGTCTCCGGCAGTACAGGAACCTACTCTTGTAGAGGAACGCGCTGAAGCGCCTCCGCGGAACGGGTGGAAAAAAAAAAAAAAAAAAAAAAAAAAAAGAAGAGATGAAATCCTTGCCCGTGACGGGAGGGACGTTTTTCCCTGTGTTATTATGTGGCTGACCGCCCACAGCACAGCCCTGGGAGCGGCCCTGGGGGCGCCTCCGGCCGCAGGGCCCCCCCCGCAACCCACCTCCTCCCTTTGCAGGTGCCTCCAGACCAACGGGACCCGGGGCTGCCCCAACTGCCGCCGCTTGTCGGTGAAGCCCGGCTACGTCTGACCCGCCCGTGGGGCTCGGCCTGCGCCGTCGGGACTGCTGGGGGAACCTCATCGTTCCCGGGAAGGGGCGGCGGGGGGGGGGGGGCCCTTCAGGCGATGCCGCGGGGCTCGGGTGGGCGGCGGGGGCGTCCTCGGTCCGGCCCCGCTTCCTCGCTCCCTCTGTACGGGCACTGGCTGTAATAAAGGGTATCGCCGGGAGAGTTTCCCCGACTGCCGCCGCGACCGGGCTCAACTCTCGCTGGGGCGAGGGTGGTGGTGGGGGGGGGGGTGGAATGGGGGGGGGGGGGGGGGGGCAGCAGCGCCCGGTGCCCGCTCCGCCCCTGCCCCGCACTAAGATGGCGGCCGGGCCATCACTCAGCAGATTTGGCCGGTGGCACGTGACCGGCGCGGCGCTTTCTTCCCCTCGCTACCGCCCGCCGGCAGATTCGGCGGATCCGTCGGGCCGCGCTGTCCGGGGGGAGCGGAGGGGTCCGCGGCGGGACAACGAGGAAGAAAAGAGGGGTCGCGGAGCTCCCCCCCCCCCCCCCCCGCCCCGAGCAGCCTCGTCCCGTTGCCTCCCGCCTTGTTCCCGGGGCGAGGAGGGTGGAATCTGCCGCCCGGAATCCGCCGCCTTGTGCGCTGGCCGGCTGGCTGGGGGAAAGATGGCGTCGGTGTGGGATGAGTCCGAGGTGAGGGGCCGGGGGCGCGGCGGCGGGAGCCGGGGTGAGGCGGGGGTCGGGCCGAGGGGGTGACGCTGCCGTTGTGCCCCCGCAGGACGGCGTCGGCGAGGAGGTCCTGAAGATGTCCACGGAGGAGATCGTGCAGCGCACGCGTCTCCTCGACAGCGAGATCAAGGTAGCGGCCGGGGAGCGGGGCCGGGGCCGGGCCGTCTGCCTGCGGCGGGGCCGCCCCTCGGGAGCCCTGGGCTGGCGGTGCTCGGGGCGGGGCGGGCTTAGCCCAGCCGTGGGGGCAGAGACGAGGGCGGTGAAAAATAAGATGCGGTTAACTAGGCGGGGAGCGGTGGGTTGAGGAGTAGAGTTAAGCCTCGAAGGTAGGGAAAGAAGTGCTGGAAGAGCAAGGACCCGAGGAAGCTGAGGGGACGGTTGTTCTGCAGAGCCTCGGATGTTTTAGGTAAAGGTACGTAAGTCCTCCCAGCTCTCGTAGGCACAGGGGAGGGAAAAGCCCGTTCCGTGGCCTGGGTCAGGTAGGATCATCGAGTGACTCAGGTTGGAAGGGGCTTGAGAAGATCTCTAGTGCAGTCTCCTGCTCAAAGCAGGGTCGGCCGTAACCCCAGCTGCTCAGGGCTTTATCCGGTTGGATTCTGAAGGCCTCTAAAGACAGAGATCGCACCACTTCTCTGGGCGTTCTGTGCCACTGCTTGGCTGTCCTCGTGAGGATAAAGATTCCCTTTACACACAGGCTGAACCTCTTTTGTTTCAGTCTTTGTGGTCTCATCCGCCCACCGTGCGCTGCTGTGAAGTGTCCGGTTCTGTCGACTTGATACCTTCCCCAGTAGTTCTCCGGCTGAACAAGCCCACGTCCCTCAGCTGCTTCTCACAGCGCCCATGCTCCAGCCCCCTGGCCGTCTTGGCAGCCCTGTGCTGAACTCAGTCCGGTTTATCAATGTCTTTGCTGTATGGGGGAGCCCAAAATGGGACAGACTGCTCCAGATAGGGTCTAACTAGTGTTGACTAAAGGGGGCTGATCACTTTACTCCATCTACTGGCTACACTCCTGTTAGTACAGCCCTTGCTGTCGGGGCACGTTGCTGGCTGCTGCTGACTTTACTGTCCATGGAGACCCCCAGGTCCCTTTCTGCAGAGCTGGTCCCCAACCAGCCAGTCGCCAGCCTGTGTCACTGCAAGGCGCTCTTCCTTCCCAGGTGCGGGGCTTTGTGTTTCTCCTTGAATTGTGTGCTGGAACACAATTCTTCTCTAAACCCAGCAAAATATAACTTTAAAACAGGTGAGTGTATATGGATGCATGTAGATATGCGCACGTGTGTGTATATCGAGGTACCTATGTATCTGTATATATTAAAAAATAAAAAGCAAAACACAGTTACCTTATCTAGGTCACATCCTTATCTAGGTCATATTGCAACCCTGTAAGCTGATGCATTGATTAGGCTAAGGTTATCCAGTGACACTGCGAAGAAATTACTTAGCCATATTGATTAGTTGGAGACCAGAATGGACTGCGTAGCCTTGATTCCTAACCTGTTTTGGCTAACTTTCTGGCTTTTCCTCCTTTTGTATTACGTTTCCCTTTATACCCACTGTTTCCTCAGACTTAAGTTTTGATAACTGGTTTGCTTTTGGAATAATGTATGAATTTTATCTTGCCTCAGTCTTCTGATATTATTCCCATCTCTTTCTTCTGCGTACTGATTCCAGATCATGAAGAGCGAAGTACTGAGAGTGACCCATGAGCTTCAGGCCATGAAAGACAAGATCAAAGAGAACAGCGAGAAGATCAAAGTGAACAAAACCCTGCCATATCTTGTCTCCAACGTTATCGAGGTCAGAGCGGTGCGCTCTTCTGCAGCAATGTGAGAAGTGTGTGTAATGTATATCAGGAAGGAGAAGGGCCGGGGAACGCATCGGTAATTTGAGACGTGGTATATTCTCAAACTACTGGTGCTCCTAGAGCCAGGACTTCCAGGTTTTTCTGTTGGTTTTATTTGTGACCTGGAAGCGCAAGTCACTTTCCTGCTTCTTGTCTGGGTCATTCCTTAGGTGTTGGCTACTCTTCATCTGTACATAACATAGCCATCGGAGCATGCACGCAGCCTCGCTTAGTCTAGACTTGGGTATGTGAGATTTGGTATGTGCTTTCTGAAACTTGTGACACAGCAAATGGAAAGCAGTGGCTCTGTTATTACATCACATTCTTTCTGTAAGTCAGTAGTTTTGCTGATAGGCCAAAAAAAATGCTGATAGTTTCCTGTTTTTAAAAAGAGGGGATTGGTTTGTACTAGTGTTTTAAAACTTAATGAATTTAAGGTTTAATGTGAGCTGCTGTAATGGGAGGAGAAATCAACGCTATTAGCGACTGCTTTGTTCTGAACTTTATAGTGTCTTCCTATGTGCTGTCGTGTGCTGCTTCATGAGGAAAGGAAGAAATTAATTTTTAGAGGAGGGCTTTAACGCTTTCAGGTTTCTACTGCTGATGATGGATGATGGGAAGTTTTATTTCTCCTACTGCATGTAATTTAGAAGTGTTAATCCTGGGGTCATCCTGCTAGCCTGGTTACATTGTCATGAAATCTCTCTCTCTGGTTTTCAGCTGCTGGATGTTGACCCCAATGACCAGGAGGAGGATGGAGCAAACATTGACCTGGATTCCCAGAGAAAGGGCAAGTGTGCTGTGATCAAGACCTCTACGCGCCAGGTAAGACCCACGTGCCCAGCTAGGGGTGAGGAGTGCTGAAAAGGACCTTCTCCTAGTATGGCTGGTTTTGCTTACTTTGATTTCTTTCCTACAGACGTATTTCCTGCCTGTTATTGGGTTGGTTGATGCCGAGAAGTTGAAGCCTGGAGACCTAGTGGTGAGTGGTGCTGTTGTGACTGTTGGATGTGATGTTGGCCAGAAAATTGCATACATCTTGCCCTTTATAAAGGAGAAAAATATTTCCAGATTTCCCCAAGACCATTTCTGTACTAAAATTTTAACAAAAAGATATTATGGGTTCAGTCATGTTTGTAGTACAGAAAAGTAGTTTAGGGGGGTGTGTTCTTTATACATAAATTAGGTGCTGAAAATTTAGATATCACCCAGTAAGCTTTCTAAACCCAATCTTTTGTATCGTAAGTAAGTTGGACCCCTCTTTTTCAGAATGTGCTAGGTTAGCTATGGCGTTGTCCACTGTGCCAAGCTGTGGTGATTTGATGAGTGCCAATGTCAAAGCTGGTTATTCCTGCATCCTTGAGATCTAGTGAATCATCTGTGATTGTGTGTTTATTAATTGCTATCTGAAGGGCCTGTTAAAAGCAAAGGACTTGTGTCTACAGGGGGTGAACAAAGACTCTTACTTGATCCTGGAGACTCTACCTACTGAATATGATTCACGGGTGAAAGCCATGGAGGTGGATGAGAGACCCACAGAGCAGTACAGTGACATCGGGGGGCTGGATAAACAAATCCAAGAGGTGATACTTTATGTTTACTTTCTGGTGTGACTGAGGACAACAGTGTTTGAACTTCAGCTCAAAGCAGGCAGCCTGGATCTATGGAGGAGAAGGGGTTTATGTATTAATCTTTTTCTTTTGCTGTAGCTTGTGGAGGCCATTGTCCTGCCAATGAATCATAAGGAGAAATTTGAAAACTTGGGTATACAGCCGCCCAAAGGAGTCCTTATGTACGGGCCTCCAGGAACAGGGAAGACGCTTTTAGCTCGAGCATGTGCTGCCCAGACCAAGGTAAAAGGAACCTTTGAAAGCATGTGCTGCTGTAGAACAGTATGTGAAAAAGAACACCTCTGAGGGGAGAGGGGTCATACATACAAATTCGTGTTACAAAGGCTGGGATTTTCTTGTCTGCTTGCTTGGTTGGTTGTTTTAGTTACGGGCTTCTTGTAGTACCCAGAACTGACCCTATTGAGAAACGAGGCATAGAATTCTCTTTCATTTCCCAGGCTACGTTCCTGAAGCTTGCGGGTCCACAACTTGTGCAGATGTTCATTGGTGATGGAGCTAAGCTGGTACGTGATGCTTTCGCTCTAGCCAAGGAAAAAGCCCCTTCCATCATCTTTATTGACGAACTGGATGCCATTGGCACTAAAAGGTGAGGTGTGGGCCATGTTGTAAAGCTCTCGGGAGCTGCCTAGCAGCCTCCTCTGCCTGTGCATGTGAGGGAAGCCTAGCTTAAAGCGTGGCCTATTCAGAAACAGAGCATAAAGCCAACCACAGATAGATAGCAGTTGCCACAATCTTTGGGCTCATGAGCGAAGTTCATGAGACTTGGGATCTATCTGACAGTCTCCTGCTGTATAAAACTGTTTTCTGATAACCCTCCTTTACTACTTGGGCCTTTAGCCCCATTCAGCTGTAAGGACATAATTAGACTTAGCTGCTGCTGACGGTTATTCTAGTCATGGTCCTCATCAAGGTAGGTCTTCCTGTAATTTCAAGCAGGAGGTTGGAAGACCTTGGCCAAGGAGTGTGAGCTGCAGTCATTCTGTCTTTTTATGTGATTAAAAACATAGGGCCAGGGTGGTCAGGTTCACGCTGACAGTTTTACCCTTGTTTCCTCCTCAGGTTTGACAGTGAGAAGGCTGGTGATCGGGAGGTGCAGAGGACCATGCTGGAGCTGCTTAATCAACTTGACGGTTTCCAGCCCAACACACAAGTCAAGGTTGGGATCTAGCAGAGTGTGCTACTTGAGGTCCAGGGTGCTGTAGCAGGGGATGGAAAACAATGCCCAGGGAAGAAGCTTGGTGGAGCCTTGGGGAGGAGAGGCCTGTCCTCCAGGTGCCTCAGACTGATGACCCTACTTCTACTTAGGTGATCGCTGCAACCAACCGGGTTGATATCTTGGACCCAGCTTTGCTCCGCTCTGGACGATTAGATCGCAAGATTGAGTTCCCGATGCCTAATGAAGAGGCCAGAGCCAGAATTATGCAGATCCATTCACGCAAAATGAACGTCAGGTATGGCAGACGCATTGCCTTCTGGGGCTATTTTTGTCACTCGTGATGGTACCTCAGGGCTGTGGAGTGGTAGGTGCTGGTGCTCTCTCTCTCTCTTTTGTTGAGAGCTCCCTGGTGGGTTTTAAGGAAGCTCCATACCTTGCTTTTCCTATTATTTGGTACATGTTCTCAGACTTTTTTTTCCCCCTCCCCTGCTGCTCATGTCAGCCCTGATGTGAACTATGAGGAACTGGCTCGCTGCACAGACGATTTCAATGGAGCCCAGTGCAAGGCTGTGTGTGTTGAAGCGGTAAGTATTCCTCTACAGCAGCCAGCGCTGATCAGAGGGAACTGTGAAAGCTAGCATGGCATAATTACTTTGAACTGATGTGATGCTCACATGCCCTCTCTAAATACTGTCTCGTTGGGCAGGGGATGATTGCCCTTCGCCGTGGAGCTACAGAGCTCACCCACGAGGACTACATGGAAGGAATCCTGGAGGTTCAAGCAAAGAAAAAAGCCAATCTGCAGTACTATGCCTGATCTCTGCCCAGTCAAGGTTGTGGCCTTGGCAGAGGGCAGGACTAGACCGGACTGTACCACTTACTTTCTGTCTGGAAAAAATAAAGCATTTTTTCCCTCTAAAAACAAATCCTTGATGTGTTGGGGCTGTCGCCCTTGCTCAGTGGTTCTACATCTGCAAAAGGGAAGGTGAGAACCTCCTGTCCACGGTGCCCAGCATGCTGCCTTTGGAGCCTCCTCTTGCTAGAACTGGATTAAATCCTGCTCTGCTGCTTCTGGATGAGGACCAACAGGTTATACCGCAGTAAGTGTACTTTGAAATTGATGAACTGCAGCTCAGACAGCATCCCCTGTTTTTACCTGTGCAGCCAGTGAACAGACCATACGGCTTTATTAGAGTCTTTGAAACTTCTGAACTAACACTCATTTTGCAAGGGAGACGTGAACACGATTCACACATGGATGATGTTTTTAACTTTGTCATTTAAACTTAATTCTGGAAGCTTTAACACCATTGGTGAATGCGTATATGAGCCCTCTGATGAATCAGTCCGGTAATTAATCAGAAAGAATTCAAGGTTTCATCCACTGAGCAAGTCTTTCAGTACTTTTAATGCCAGTTGAGAATTACAACTTCCATTTAAAAATTACACTTTTCATAAATACACTGACTTTAGCATTAAGTATCTTACATGCCACTGTATTGTATTTTAAATACAATGTAAACATCTCCAAATGCTGGCCATCTCATCTTTACCTGTGCAGTTTTTGGACGCTTGGGAGAGGGGCAAGGATGTGAGGGAAGAAAGAATAGATGAATGAAAGAAAAATGCACCCCAAAGTACTTTGGCTGATGTTCCTGAGTTAGCCCTAGTACTTGCACTGGTTCCAAGGTCCTTGCCGCTCTTTTTTGGAGAGGGAGCTTGTTCCAGCGGAGCGTGCGTGTTCTTGACACGCTGTGCTCGGGGGCATTTGACATTAGAAAGGAAGGGGTGAGTGGTGAAGTGAGCAGAAGCCACGCGTTCCTGAGGAAAATACATTGCGGTTCCTTTGGACATTACTATTAGAGGGGGCTGTACATCTTCTGCTATTTTAGCAGTACTGGTATTTGAGCTTGGGGAGAATTACTCATCTCCTTTCACAGAACAGGAGTTGCACCCACAAGTTAGTTAGGGGGTGAAAGTTGATCCCAGCAGCTCAAACTATGACATACTTTCAGAAATATACCCTGGCCTCTAGTGGAATAGTTACAAGCTGCACGTTGCATACATCTCCCCACTAAAACAAGGGTATGTTAGTTAGCCAAATGAGTAACCTTACCTGTGTAAGAAGCTGAGGAAAACTTTCCCCTCCTTTCCTAAAGCCAGTAAGAGTTTTGTTTTAGAGTCTTGCTGCTCAGTTACAGCTGGCTCCTTTTGGAAACAGCTTTAGTAGTAAGTAAATAGCTGATGCCACAGCATGGAATAGCACGGATTTCTGATTTAAATGAATTAATACTAAGAGTGGGCTAATTCTTTGGCCTAAACCTCAGCTTAAATCAAGGTTCTTTTGGGAAATGATGGCCTGAGCCAACACTAGACACACCTGTTGCAAAAGTGTTCAAGCCAACTTCATGTAGCTCCTTGCCCTAATTTGGGTCTGAATTACACAGACCTGCAGCAATAGAGTTGGTGCGTAAACATCCCTTACAACTGGACAATAACAGGACCATGGAGGTACAGTTCAAAAAACAGCACAAAAAAAGACACAGCCTTGGACTTAATCCCTTGTAAACAGAAGAAAACCAAATCAAAAGAACTGTCCCCCTTAAACCATCAACGAGCAAATCGCCAATAATTCAAACCTGGAGTTACTTGCAATGTCTGTGTCTGTGACTGGAGGCTGTAGCAGCATCCCATGGGCTGGTCCTTCCACAGCTATGGCACTGCTCTCCACACGCTGACATGCCACCTCTTCCTGGTGTTAACCCGCAGCTCTGCCCAGGCTGCGCTTTCCAGAGTCTCTCCTCACTCCCTCCGAGGTCACACAGCCCCGTTTTCTTGTCTGGGTTTTTGTACGGACGCCCGAGAAGTGTTGAGTGATGGGGCCAATGTGCAGAGGAACCCAGCCAGCAGGGTGAGGCCCAGGCCTCCCCAGGCACAGAACATGGACCAGCCATAGCCATGACTGATGTCCTCTGGCAGCCCATAGACGTAGCGAGGATAGCGAGATAACTCAAAATTGATCCCAGCTACGCATGTGCAGAGTGAGATGATACAGCAGGTACCTGCAGGAGAAAAGCAAGAGCGTTCTACACTGCCCTCAGGTTAATTATGCTCTTTTTTCCCTACATATTTTCAAAGTCATGAACTTTCAAAATCAAGAATTACCTTTTTCTTTTTTGTCCTACCAGTTACTCTTCTTACAAGGGGGGGAGGGACAGGGGGTGGGGAAGGCAATATATGTAGGACTATGGGATACCTCACCTCACAAATGACCAATATTGCCTTAGCTCCCTCTGTTGCTATTTTGAACTCAGTCAATGATGTAGTTCATCATGCTTCAATTCCCCTGAGAAGTTCCAATGGCTAACGGCATCGCATTCCAAACAGTACTTGGGCAGTTTCTCCTATGGAAGGTAAATAGCTGAAGCCCAGGGCTGCAAAGTGCAGCACTGCTTAGTTTCTCCTAAGCCTGTCCAGACTCCGAACAGCTGTAGCCTAGGCCTATAGAAGGTGCCTAGGTTTTTGTTATCCACTAAACATTCACTAAGCACCTATACAGAGAAGCAAAAAAGCCAGAAATTTACAACGCAAGGCACTCCAGTATCTCTAATATACACTAGTACTCAAGGTTGAGATGATCATTTTATTCTCTCCAGCTCTGGATCTGTGTCTAAATACTAATGACAGCTCTTGCTGTTGACAGCATGCCTAGCACGGTTAAGTGCAGAAGCACTCAAAGGGGACCCAGTCTACCTGTTCCACTTATTATACTTTACTCTCTCACTGCTGTGTGATAAAGAAATGAAAATGTTCCCAAAGGAAACTGCAGTTAAGCAGTATGTAAGAGGACAGCACAAGCCTACCTTCCAGCCTTTCTAGCAGCATGCCATGCCAGCAGGGTGGTTTTCTGTGCAGCTCCCCAAAAACACTGCTTGAGAAGGCTCGCTTATGGCAAGGGAAGATTTCCTCCCCTCCCCCCCAAAAACTGGCACAAAACCAGTGTCACACCTATTTGTTTAATTAACTGATCTAGATGCTGTTATATCACCACATTCCTTGCTTGCAGCCATTATAGCTGCTGACACTGGGCCTCTAGGGTAGCAGCTCTGGCTTTTAAGTAGAGCCTCATTTTTCATACTTGAAAGTTGCCTATTTACCACTTGCAATTTAAGAGTCCCCATCCTTGGAGCATCTCAGCTCACCCTTTTGGTGCATTTGTCGCTACTATGCCCCTTTCAAATAAAGACAAAACACTGCCCGTTTTTGAGCTGAACAATCAAAGTTGAGAAAAAACCTTTGGCCATGCAGAAAGTCTGCTCCCAGCCAGGAGGAACAGATGTAACAAACACCCCTGGCAAGCACTGAGCTCATGTCCTTACCGCTGGGCCAATGTTCTCCAGGCTTGGCTGGGTTTGGACTTCGTTGTTACCCAAAGATGTGAGCATCTTTCAGCAGCAGAAAGGTGCTCTACATTGATTGTTTGTTTGTTTGTTTAGAGTCCCTAGAGAAAACTGAGCTGAGCTGTCTGACAGGAGCCACAGGCTCCACACACTTGGCGCAGCCAAGAGGGCTGTGCTCATTGTGCACGTGTTCCCTGTGGCTACACACCAGCTCTCCAGAGCAGAAGGCTCATGTATGTACAGCGGGGTCTACTCAGAAACATGCAAATACCCACGCAAGCAAGTCCTGCCCAGTGCTGGAGGCAGTAACTCTGTGCTGTGCTGATGGTTTGCTGCACTAAAGAACTGCTTTGTGTGTTTGCTGTGGGCTGACTTTACTTTTAAGAGCACCTCCCCAGCCAGCAATACTGACTGTGGTGACTTCAGGAGTAGAAGCGAAAGGCTCTCACCTCCCATTAGGAAGAGCAGCCCAGCCACGTACTGCATGAGCTCCTGCTGTTTGCAGCAGCCCAGCACACCAATGATCCACCCAAACAGGATGATGGAGACTGCCATGCCAATGAAGCCAGCTGTCATCCTCCGCAGATCTGAGGAAAGAGAAAGGAGAAAAGCAAGAAAGAAGACATTAAGATGGTGACACCTAGACAGGACAGCCAGGGGAGAGTCCAGACAGATTTAGATTTGCTGGTTCTAAAGTTTATACTTCATCCATGGCCTCCTCCTTCTGTAGCTTCTTTGAGGTAGATCGTTTGCCCATTACACTGAAACTAAAGGAATCCAGCTAACTTGACTCCCTTCTGCTGGGCACTGTACAACTAGAAAGCATTTCTGGCCTGATCAAGAGGAATACTGGCCAAATACTCCCCAACATGGGACAGAAGGGACACGTTATGAATTCAGCAATGATTTGTAAACATTAATACTGCAACGGCTTTTTTTTTTTTTTGGTGGTGGTGTGTTTCTTTGGGATGGAGTTTGTTGGGTGTCTGCTGAAAATAGAAATAAAAGAAATAAATGAAAGGGGACACTGAAGAGAAGTAAAGGACTAGCACATGGAAGGCAAGATAGTGCGAACTGAAAAGAGGAACAGTGGGAGGACAGAAGCAGACAGCAGATCAATACAGTATGATGGGAACAACTCCAGTAACAAGCTCTAAAAAAACGCTTCGGCACCAGTGATATGAACAGCACTTTGTCATCCATAATACAAGTGCTGTTCTTGTCTCCTACTAGTTCAGTCTCTAGCTGGATTTCCTCAGCACTGAGGTTCACATGACAGAACCTCATGACAGGGGCTAGGCAGAATTATGTGAGGCAATAGAACCAGAAAACAAACACAGAGAGAAGCCAGGAGCAGGAAAAAACTGATAAAATCATTCTCAGTGGCAGGCTACAGGTCAGTCATCTGTGTGGGAAGGACTTGGGCATCAGGCAGCTTGTGGGCTAGGAGCTGGTAACAGGAGGCTGCAAAGACAAACTGAGATGTTCCCTAAAAGGGCTGGTTGCCACGGAGCTGCACCAGGTCACTGGTGTGCACAGAGAAAAATGCAACAAGAGCTATACAGACTATACGGTGCTGCAGCACCTTTGCTGTAAGCCAGGTAGGAATTGCCTGCCCCCAGATCCAGAATATGATTTCACCTTGCGACATACAACACACATGCCTGTATTCCTGAATTCACCACTTAAGCCCCTCCAAATCTCATGTCCCCTTTCAATTATACTGTCAGCTGCTTGCCCTTCCTCACTAACAAGATGGCTAGCTTATTCAGAGCCCTCACTTGGCGTTGCATTAAGGCATTAAGTAATCCAAACAGTCTTATACGCTGCTTTAGGTTACTTACGGAGTGCATGCCACTCATCCTGCCTGATGGTGTTTGTGATGTTGATGGGTAAGTTGCGAGGCAGAGAGCTGGAGGTGTAGTGGTACTTCACAGCAGTGCAGCGCTGAATAACTCCTGTAAAAGAGACATCAGTGTGAAACGGCATGAAACTCCTATGCCTTGCATTTGCTGCTGAGTTGGCTGGCCCAGCAGAGCTCACACAGGGGAAGCCTTAGTTCAGTAACAGAGCAAACGTAAGCAAAAAAGAGCTGTTTACTGCAAAGGCTTTGGGGATCGGGAAGGGAGGGAGCCTTGCTACAAAAAAACACCAGCAAAGAGGGAGCACGGTGCTGACCCAGGCAGGCTTCAGGAAGGAGCAGCTGAAGACAAACAGTAACGACAGTCACCAAAAACAGCTCCAGAAGCTTCCTAGAGGAACTGGTACAATCTCTTTGGGATGGCTGAGGAGACAAGAACATGGCCAAGTACCAACAGGCCTGCTTTGTCTCTAAGAAGACAAGAGTTGAATCACTTTGAAAATTTTGAATGAATGCTGGGAAGTAAACTGCATGGGAGAAAAGTTTGAATTCACTCCAGTAGTCATTAGCTCTTTGCTTTACTTTCAATGAGCAATTGGACCCAAGTAGGCTTGTTTGTTTCTGTTATAGCTTAAAGTGTACCCCAGATGCAAATGTGAACCTACGTGCATGCTACTCTTGAAAGGGATTTTTAGTTTAGGAAACAACTAAACAATAAGAAACAATAACATTTAGAAGATTCTGGGGGTGGAGGGAGAGGAAGGTGCCTCGCCCTCCCTGTTATAAATAAAGCCAGGGCCAGGGCAGTGGGGTGGGGAGAATCAACTTGGATGGTGGGGTGGAAGAGAACAGCCAGAAAGGTAAAAGAGCTACATAGTACAAAAAGTTACCCCTTAAACAAGGGCTACAGGGTCATTACAGCTATTTAAATGCTGGGGCAGAAGAACCGTTCAGAAACAATCAGTTGGCCAGTGAGCTAATTAAGCTGGTGAACAATCACTAGCAGGGAGCTGCAGACTCAGTGATCAGCTTTGCAAAAGACACTCGAAAAACCAGAAGAAACGGGCTTTGTGCTGCTCCCGCAGCAATGGGAGGCATGATCTTGTTCTCTAACAACGTTCACTGGGACTGTACAGACCTGGTTCCTGCAAGGACCTGCAAAGAGGAAGCCCCCGCTTCACAAGATTAGGAGTTGCACACAAGAGGCCCAGCCAATTCCAGCCATCAGGCCAGGGAGGGAAAGGTGATCTGAATTCTCCCACATTAACAAAACGGTGACATTTGTTACCGAGTGGAACAAGCAGACATGTAAAGAACGTGCCCCAAAAGGGGAAACCCCAAAGCTAGACTTCCAAAAGGCCCTGAGCAGCAAAGCGTTTCAAGCTGGCCCCCATCCTCGGCTGTGCTTCCCACCACCCCCCTGCCCTGCCTCCCCCAACACGGCAGGGCGCTGGCACCCATACACCCATACCCGGAGTTGCTGCCCTTCACCTCCAGCCGCTCGCCCTCGCCCTGCGGAGCAGGGCACCCTCTTTGCGGCTGTTTCGGAACAAGTCTGTCGTGCTGCCTGAGCAAATGGATCAGCCAGACAACCCAGTAATGGAGGATGCCAGTTCATTTGCAAAAGCTCTGTAAACATCTGAACTAAGAACTTCGGCCATATACAGCACATCACAGTATCTAATTAAATTTCACCTATAACTGTTGACTGAATTCAATTTCAATATTGACATGATTTACATGTGTTGTGGAAAAATATGTCTATGGTACAAACTAATCAGATTTTAGACTTCAATGCACTGGATTCATTAAAAGTAAGATCTATGCACTTTTACATATTCCAATTATAAAAGTACTATATATGAAGCAGTATTTTATATGAGAGCAAGGATTACTACTTTTATAGCTCATTAAAGAAAAATCAAAGACTAGAGATGTACATTCCTTATGATCAAAGCTATGGACTCCTCAGCTAAAATGTCACTGAGAAAATCTTCATACTACTACAAGAGTTTACAAGTAGACTAAAAGTAAAAGCTCTCCACCTGGTTTAGCAGTTTTCAGGTTATTTAGAAGTTTTCAAGTATCAATTGAAAACTGATTATTTAGAAGTTCTTTTCTAAAAAACCTGGTTTATTAGAAGTTTTCAAATATCAATTCATTCTGCCTCTGGTTTAAAAACTTTACTCCTAATCCTTTCTTCCCCAGAATTCAAAGTGCTAATTTTATGTAGGTAGCACATAAAATTGTATTAAAACAGCAAGTTTGCAAAACAAAGCGCTCAGGAGATAGATAGAGAATTTGGGGGTTTATGCTCAGTGCTGACTTCTGATCCATGGGC
The DNA here is from genome assembly GCF_900496995.4 of Aquila chrysaetos chrysaetos. Classification (NCBI taxonomy): domain Eukaryota; kingdom Metazoa; phylum Chordata; class Aves; order Accipitriformes; family Accipitridae; genus Aquila; species Aquila chrysaetos. The sequence goes on along the minus strand of NC_044005.1, from coordinate 45,399,715 downwards.
TTGGTGACAGCCTTTGATTACACCATCACAAGCTGTTTTTCCAATCAGATTCCCATTTCTCTGAGAGCACAGGCTGGACCTGCTCTGGTGTGAGCCACTACAGGCAAAACAAGGGAGGCCTCTCTCTGTAGGTCTACTAGAAAAGCTCAAACAGGTAGGCAAGAGAGTCAGAGGATCAGGGAAGCACTGAGGGTGATCTCTACCCACTTTTTCCCAGAAAATCGTAACATGCACCCAGGCAATCCTCAGTAGCCAGGTTTTGCATCTGCAATCACTAGTTCATGCTTCCCGTTTTCCGAGTGAATCTCTAAGTCTAATTTTCAGTGATGCTATGCACTCAAATATAGCCAGGTACTCCACGGGGCTGCATTTAGAGTGATACAACACATTGCTCTCCAAGTACTCAAGAAAACAGGAGAAAAAAAAAAAAAAAGGTTTGCAGTCTCAAAGTTATTGTGAAGTCAAAGGCATTTCAAAGGTATTCCACTAAGTCCATTGTCCTAAGCCCTTATGTACCTTAAATCACAGTCTATAAAATAGGGACACCATCCTGCCCTCCATTTCAGGAACCTGCTAGCAAAGTGATTTTGCTTTTGTTTAATAACACACTCAGATAAGCACCATCAGAAAGCCTGCCAACATTAAAAACTTTGCCTTCAGGCAAGGGCTTGAATAGAATGGAGTCATGTGGTGAACAACAAGTGAGCAAGCATTGTCTTTTTTGGCACACAAGTTGAGAATACAGGACAGAAGGGGGCAGGTACTCATGTCATTAGCTTACCATAAAGCACACGTACAAGAAAAAGGTTATGCAGACAGCCTGATCCTTGCATTTCTTAGGGGCATTAAAAGAACACTATGAAAGTTGCATGTGCAATTTTCTTGATTAAAAAATAAACATAAAAAGCAATGAACTGCATCTCGCAGTGTCACATTGACACTTTCATGGCCAAGCTACACGCCTGTGCCTGCCCTCCCACAGCCAACATTGTTTCTCACACTTTGTCCTCAGTGTGGTTTTTTTTCTTTCCCCCTCAGCATTGCAAACTGCAGACAGGTTCCCCTCCCGTACCCTCTCACAACCCTTGGGACACTACATGTGAGTGTCCCTGGACAAGTCCTTTCTCCTGACCGAACACGAAGGCAGGAAAAGATCAGAGGACGCTGGCTAGAAAGAATTTCTGGACCTCCGGATACCGAGGCAGAGCACAGGCCCCTTGTCCCTGGGCTGCCAGGCACCTGGAAACCCAGACCCAGGCCTGCTGTGACACATTCAATTTGTAATCCTGGGCTCAGCACACCCCAACTTTCTCTCAGTTTAGTTTTCGTCTCTCTCCGACTTTGAAACATTCAGGTTTTCTTCTCTACTACACTGCCTATGTGCCAGCGTTATGAGGAGGAAATGCAGGGCTCCTCATTTTCAGTTCTGCTCCCTGGCCCAGTCCTATCTTAGAGCAGTTTGGTGCTTACACAGCTGGGAGACACCCTCTCCTTCTCACCACGAGCACGGCCAGGGAGCAGCCATGGGCAGTTAACAGTGAGCTACCACATGAGGTCTGGCCCTCCTCTCCCTCATGCCCCAGGACCAAGCGGCCACTGAAACTCCCTTGTCTATTCCCACCATTTCTGCCCGGGATTGTGGAGAGCATCACAGCTATGGGATCACTCTGTCCACATCGTCACCCAAAGGCCACTAGATCTGGTCGATCAACCTTCCTTTAAAACACCATGATAACTCTTACAGATCATATTGTCTGACAGATCACACTTATCAATAGCCATGACCAAACTGAGTTTGTTAAATATGTTACTATAATAGATGCTCTACAGACCTCACAATCATTCCTGTAACTCTTCCAATTTATCATCAGTTGGAAAGGATGGGAAGTACAGACACCAGGACTGAGCCGTTTTTCTCTCAAGGGCCTCATTACTGCCATAAACTGTTGTGTTCCTCTGCTTAAGCATCCAGTGGTTCTTCTCCCTTCCTCAGCCACATCATGGTACCAAGAAGTCATTTCTGCCCAGTATGTGTGAGACGTAGCAGTCCCACCCCAGAGTCTTTTCAGAGCAAGCTTGAAAAGCAATAAAATCCCCAGTTTATGAACAGCAATAGAACTTTTCTAATTCCTTCAATTTACTGGTGTTAAAATGCATGTTGTTCAAATGAACCCAGCAAGTTATCCAAAGCAGCCTATAAGAATGGATCTTTCCTAATTAATCATTTTCTACTGTCACCACTTTGTAAACAACATTTTTTTTGTATTAATGGAGAAGACCACTAAACAGCATATAATAAATCCCTGCAGGACCTCACTACTTAAGAAGACTCCGTGCAAAAGGTTTTTGTTGCAGCATCAGTTACCCAGTGTATAATCCACACAGGACATGCTACAAGATGATGTATAGTGCTCAAGTTCTTACACTCAGAGAGTCCCTCCCTACACACACAGATCCTCTTTGTTTCCCCACCAAGCGTTTCAGTTCTTTGGCTGCTATCTTTTACTGGTTGCTAATCTCCATTTTCCCCATTTGCTTTGTACATTATTTCTTCTTTTGCCTTCTTAATTGTATTTTTGAAATGAAACTATCTATTTTTTTTCACAGTTCCAAAACAGTGATTTTGCATTTTAAGAAAAATCCCACACATCATTCCACTCTTACATTTAAATATTTCCCACCTCTCCGTTTTGCACTACATTTTTGAGGCCTGCTTTTTCCTTTTAAATATATAAAGTGAATATCTTTTACATTTTTTTAAAACTATGTATTTTAGATATATAAATGTATGCATGCATCATCAGCTAAAATGCTCGAGTATGAAAGTTTCCACAGAACTGCTTTGTATTAATAGCAGTAGATAAATACAGGACTAGGAATCCATGGAACTATCTAAATGGATAAGGGTACTTATGGCCTTAGTCATTTTTTCAGAATTCAAGAGAGACCCAGAAAGGAAAGAAACCTTATTCCAGAGCTACTAGAAAAATGGAGAGTATAAACCCAAACCAAAATTACCACAGGACTGTCAACAAAAAAAAAATTAAAAATTTACTCCTCTGTCACTAAAAGCCTATAAAAAAATCTCTAGTTTAAGCAATATTAGGAATAAAAGAAGGCATCACACATCACCAAAGAGCTAGCTGAAAACTTACTGCAAATTGAGGAGAAGGTAGGACTTTCAGAGGTGCACAGTAGTGATCTTCAGCTCACACTAGGAAAAAAACGCCTGTTTTTTTCTTTTTGGAAGCCCCAGATCTAGTATCCTGCCTGAGATAACAGCTCAGCCACTGCCACACCTGACCGCTGGCCGGAAAAGGCTGCTTAATCACAGTTGTCAGAGAAAAGATAGACACAGCAGGAACACAGAAAGGCTGCTAGTAAAGCAGGTCAGGGGAAGGGATAAGAAGAGAGTCATACCTATTTAAAGACCTGACTCTACAAGAACTATTATTAATAATTTTCCTCTATAAGATAACACATAAATCTTTACAGTAGCAACTGCAGACCTAATAGGCAAAGAATATGAGGGAAGCAAGGCTTGTAGGGAAAGGCAAGGTCTTTTATTAGAACAGCTGAAAAAAAAAAGGAAGTAGAAGGAAAACCTTTGGGATTTAGAGTCCCTCCAGTTTTACACATCAGACCCTGAGGAAGATCATCACCACCCTGTAATGCCCTTGTGCATGCAGAATGCAGACTCCAGCCTCTCTGTCTGACCATGGTAGTGTTGGGAAAATACCTCAGAAACAGAAGTATTGAGGACCAAACTACTATCCTTTCCATCCCTTCCCCCAACCTTTGCTAATCTCAATGGGAGCTGAAAGCATTTGGCTTGATGTGAAGCAAAAAAAACAGATAAATATTTTACATGACAGGCACAATTAATAGAAAGAAATTAATGAGCTGCCTTTTAGTGAAATGAGATCAACATGGAAATAAAAATGAAAATGCATAAAATGGATCCTAGGAGATTAAATAGAGAAAGAAGCTAATCACACAGCACTAGAGTTTCTAAAAGTAAGAGTCACTGCTGTGCATTGGAAAGGAAGGACAAAGACGGGCTGAGCTTCACAGTGCCAGTCTATCCGTCCTCTGCTGTGCAGGACTGGCGTCACAGTTGGAAGTCACGCTGAAGAACTGCTCCCACTTTCTTAAGATAGCATTTCCATTTTGTGCCTCAGTGGAAGCTCTGCTCCCAACTCCTACTCTCCCTGTGCTAATACGTACCTGCTGGAACAATAAGTCCTGTTACTTATCATTAACCATACACGGCATTTCTTATCCTAAGCTTGTTTTATATGTAATTTATTTTGACTTAACGGGTCAGCCCACTACATTATTTGTACCATCCAGTCCAGGAATTTTATTCATACTTTGTGAACTGCTCGGCTTTGTACCGCGCGCCACAACAGCGGAAGATCCACAGCTTTCTCTCCCGTCACCCCTGGAGCCCTGAGTGATATCTGCCACCATGAAGGTGGCAATCCCCTGCAGCAACGAGAACTCCCCCATGCTAGAACAGGAACAACAGGTCCCTTTCCCCTCGCCGCAAACATCACGGAGCTATCGGCGATACGGTACATTTCTCAGCGCTCGAGAACAAGAAGGTGTCAGGGTCAGGAGAATGCCCACCCAGACCTCGCTCGAGTGTCAGCGTCAGGCCCCACGCTGGGCCACAGAAGGGGCTCTCCGAGGACGCGGTCCCACCCAGCACTGCAGCATTTTAAGCAGACAGGGCGGCGTACAACCCCCCGGGATGGGGTCAGGGCCACGCTCAACGCTTCCCGCACGCGAGGGACACCTGAAGCCACGGCGGCCGTGCGGGGCTGCATCCGCGCCTTCCCGCCGGCCTCTTCACGCCGCAGCAGCGGCAGCCGCGGCCCCGCCCGCAGACCCGGGGCGCCGGCCGGGCCGGGCCGCGCCGCGCCGGCAGCCGCGCTCAGCACCACGGACAGCGGCGGGACCCCGCCGCCTCCCCGCCGGGGCCGGGGCCGGGGCCGAGGCCGGGGCCGGGGCCGCCCCCCCCCCCGCCGCCGCCTCACCTTTCCGGATGAGCTCCTCGCTGTCCGGCTCGTAGCCCGCGCGGTGGCAGCGCCTCCAGAGCCCCGAGACGGTGGAGTTGAAGCGGCGGCCGCAGTGCGAGTCCAGAGCGGCGGCGGCGGCGGCTGCTGCCGGGGCGGGAGCCGGGGACCGCCCGGGCAGCAGGGCCCGCGGGGGCCGGGCGCGGAGCGGCAGGTGCGAGCTGGGCGCCGACATGGAACCGGGCGGATCGCTGCGCTTGTGGCCGAAGCCGCGGCAGCGCTCGCGGTGCCGCCGCGCGTCCGTCTCGTACCAGGAGTCGGTACCGATGGCCACGGCCAGGAGGGCGAGGGCGGCGGCGGCCAGGAGCAGCCCGGAGCCGCTCAGCGCCTGAGCCGCGGCCGCCATCTTACCGCGCCGGGGGCGGCAGGGGCGGGCGCTTCCCCTGCAGGCCCGGCTGGGGGCCTCCGCCCGCCGCGCCGCCCCCGGAAGAAAAACGGGGCCAGCGCCCCCCCTCCCCTGCCCTCCCCGGTCCAAGCTGGGTCCCGCACCGGTGCAGCTCCCCCCCCCCCCCCCCCCCCCCGCCCCACAGGCCCGGTCTCAAGGGGTTCCCGGGTGCCGCTCGCCGCCTCCCGCCACAGCGCCCGGTGAGGGGGACCCGGTCCGGGCTCCCGCGCCGCGGCACGAGGCCCCTCAGGGCCCGCGCGCGGGGCAACGGCCGCCCTAACGGCCGGCAACGGAACGGCCCCGGGCGGGGATGAGCGGCCCCCCCCCCCACCACCGTGTCCGCGGCCTCCTCTTGCCCGGTGGTCGCCCCTCCGACGACGCCGGGGCTGGCGGCGGCCCCCGAGGGCAGAAGGGCAGAGGTGAGGCCCGCTGACCAGCGAGAGGCCCCCGGGGCTCGAGCAGTTTTTCAAACGTGGGTGAAATACAAAACACCGCTTAGCAGCAGCGTGCGTTGGCGTTTCGATGACGGTTTCTCCTCAACCCTTCGTTATCAGTTAATGGAAAATAAGGCCTGAAGAGCTGAAAAAAAAATGTCAATCTATTTTATGCAATGAGAAGCAGGCTAAATCCAAGCCATTAGTTAAATGCAACATTTCCAAGGGCACAAAATCCCTTCTGATCCTGCTTGTTCTATGGGACTCGTTCCTCCGGCTGCAGCACTACCAGTCCCCAAAGCCAGTTGTTAGGGCGTCGTCTTTTAATTCCGGCCTCCAGATAAAATGATATAGTAATACGGTAAGTCTAAATTACAAATTTACCGTCCAGTTTTAAAATCCTTAGTTGTGTTTGTTAAAAGTACTTTAAATTGTTTCCCAGGAGCAAACTGTTCAACTGCAGGACATTCAGAACCCACGTCGCTTCTTGCTCTCTTGGCCACACCGAGCGCAACCTGAACGCCCTCCCCAGCACTTCTCCCACAGCGGAGTACTACTACTCGCCCCAGAGCACTATGCGTGGTGGAAATGTGCAGCAACCACAGACAAAGTTTGTTTTAACCACATTTCAGCATGATCCTCTTCAGCAGTTTGCACTGGACAGATGGGATTACCATCCACGCAGCTGCACATTAGTGCCTTCAAGGCAGACAAATTGAAAGGGCTGCTGTCAAAAGAATTTTCTTACACATACCAGCTAAATTAAGTCTTCCACATCAAGAATGAAAAAGAATTTTCAAATACAATCACTGCTCTAGATAACATGGAAAAATCCTTCAATTATAACAGCTGTTTCCTGGAAAGATCCAAATATTCACATTTCCTAAATCTGCAATCCTATTATGTCACCCTACTCTCTACAGCAGTTCCTCAGGCTATAGTTTCAGAAAACAGGGGCTTTGGCAAGACCATCACCTTAGGAAGTTCCCATGTACAAGACTCCCTCGTATTGTTCTCCGCTCTCTGCTACTGCAATTGTGTCAGAGACACTCTCTGTGGAGCCTGTGAACCAGGCAGCTGATTAATCCATGTTATTTTTTATTACTTTTGAGAAGGACAAAGGGATGGGGGAGGGAGGCTCACAGCACAGCCAAAGAGTGCAGCATGGCAAAGCCAGGGAGAGATTCCAAAATGTAGATTGCTGGCAAAGTCCCCAGACCATAAAAATCATGCCCTTGATCACCCACCCGCCTTCATTTTCCTCCAGCTCTTGGGTTATGGTTTTCTTTCTTCTTAAAGAAGACTTCTGGTAAGAACCGAGAGCCACGTACTACCATTCAGTATTTATAGGCTGAAAATCTTTCAAATGAAAAGTGGGATAAGGCATGGTCTGAACCTGTGGTTTTGAAGGGTAGAGAAAATCCTTTTAGTAATTTCTGGGCAATTCCTACATACGTTTGATGAGCACACCTTTGTCCCACATGGCAAGCAACCAGCTTAGTGTTAATTGATACCAGATAGGCCTTGAGTTTTTTAGATTAAAAAAATAACTGATAACAACAAAGCATGGTTGCAAAGCTCTCTGGATAGTCAGTTACGATGCAAGCGCTCCCCTCAAAGAGGAGCGGCTCACTTGGTGATGCTTTTCAGGGAACCCAGACCAGCAGCCGAGAATTAATGATCAAACCACACTGCTCCTGGCCCACAGTGCCATGGCAGCAGGAACAGGAAACTGGATTAGAAGCTTTTCTTTCACTTGTGAAAGCCTGAGGAGTAGAAAGGAAGGCAAGACAGAGCCCAGACTTCTCTAGACTAACCCAGAGATACTGCTCTGTAATTCAAATGAAATTTGAATTGAATTTGTATTGAATTTATAATTCAAAGAAAAGTAGTAGTTTCAACAACAACAACAAAAACCCAGAAACCCACATGGAAAACCATTTATTTCATCTCTATTGTCTCCATGCAGAGCAGACCAATACAGATGAAGGGGGAAAATGCATAAGAGCAGCTGAAAAAATAGAGCTAGAAAATACAATTCTCTCTGCATTTCCAAAAGTGACAAATATGGTGGAGTGATGCTCCATTTCCTCCCAAGGCTCTCCATCCTCAGGCCCAGGGCTGATGTAGTGGAAAACTAATGAGCTCCCCCCTCCCACAAGCCCGATGCTACCTCCTACCAGGGTATCTTCCCAAGAACCGCAGACTGTCCACGCCTGTGGTAGCAGCCAAGAAAAACAACTCGGAAATTCTTTCTTCAGCGTCACCCACTTCACATTCCTGAATGCTGAGCACAAAATCCTGACTGTGGTTTTCAGTCTTGGCAAGGCTCCGTGCTGACGCAACAACGCCAACTCACGGGCACTCACCTGGCGCTGCCTCAACTTAAATGCCAGCCTCATTTTGAGAAAGTCACCTTGGGAAACAGCAGGCACATCTTTCTGTGCAAACCTGCCTCCTCCAGAGCCCTACTACAGGGTCTGCTTAGCTGCAGTCCCTGGGCTGGGGGCGGGGGGAACCCCCAAAGTTAGAGCTAGAAGGTTAGCATACTTCCCCAGTCCCTGCAGGCTAATCAGGTTAATCCTCCTTCCAGGAAAGCAGGAAGCGGATGCTACCATGACAATCGAATGATAGAGGGAGTAGTTGGCAAAGGAAGGCAACTTTGTAAAGAGGAATAAAAAAATTGCACTAAGCCTCCCTCGTTGTTGCAGTAAAACTAGTTACTGATGTAAGCCTGGGGTAAGGAAAGCTGAAAAAATTTTAGAGAGCAGTTCCTGGGCAGGGAGAACTGCAAGCATGAGCTCTCCAGAGCTCTCTGAAAAGTAGGACAGGAGCTGTCATAAAAAAAGAACTGTGTCAACATTTCAGGAATCTCTTAGGGAAGTAAATGCCTGTGCTGTGGGCAGCATACCTGCCTCATTGCTCTGACCCAAATCACCCTTTCAAGGGATGAGCCCTCTTGATAAGGCCCTGTGCAGACTGGAGAGCTGTACTGATTTACAAAAGCTGTTTAAAGACAGAGCCAAGCTGGTGCAATTCACATCGTGGCACCTGTTTTGTGTCCAATGACTCTGCTAGTTCAATTAGACCTGTTTTTAAACAGATTTAAGCAAAGCAAGGATAAGCTCTGCAGAAGGGGTGATCTAGTAATTGTGCACATCTCTGTGGCAACAAAACATCCCTGTGGAACGATGGCCTGGTCAGTCCCGTGAGCGGGGATGCAGGAAAGCAGCAGAAATGCCATTTATTTTATTAGTCTCAAATTGCCAAAAATTTTATCCCAGGTATCACAGAAGAGAAAACTCTTCTTAAAGCATACTTATAGTCAGCCTTTCATATCCCTTTGTCTCCTTACTTAGCACACAGCTTTTCTAGACCCATTTTTTAAAAATCTTTTCACCAGCAGTTTCACCCTTCCCATTTCACCCTCCCTCCAGTATTCTTTGCTGCTGTGCCCCTTCCTTTAAGGGCTGTCAGTATTATTTCTTATCCATTCATCCCCAACAGACTAAGTCCACTGTGAGGTAAGAAGCCCAGAAATAGGCTACCATCTATATTTTTGGTTATAGCATGCTCTTCAATAGTCTGCACTGAACAGAGGAAAAGCTAACTAAGGGTTATCGGCTGCTGACCAGGCTGTAGTGTTCAACTGTTGCCCAAACTGCCCAGACCTCTGCCATGACAGTCTGGGGCTGCTGTAGCATGCCAGGCAGGGCTAACATGCTACACCTCAAGAGAGCTCTGAAACGTGGTGTGGGGCAGATGGTGGGTGTTGGGTCTCAAGAGCAGGCTCAGAGCTGTGTTCGGCTAATGGGCAGGAGGAGAGGGAGCTCGGTTGCAACAGCTACATGGCTTTCCTTCCAGACGTAGGTGAGCTGGTAGTATGGCGATAGAAGAAACATTTACTGACCATTTTTCAGATAAAGAGTTAGGCTGTGCTGGCTATTGGAGTGGTTAGGGCTGAGGCGAGTAATCTCCAAGCTGAACCATTTAATTGTTGTGACCTATCCTAAAGTGCCTCATGCTTTTGGCTCGATTTCAACATAAACAAATACAAAATAGACCAAAGAGGTGGACTGCTGAGGCTAATACTACCTTTAGGAACAAGTGAGTCAATGAAAAGCTGGAGATCAAGTTGGAAAGGGTCCTCTCCCCTCTATCTCATAGCACCGTTAACTTCTCATGGGTAGGGAGTTCTGGCTAAAGCTGTTAGTTTATTGTTGTTTTGCCATCCCTGTTGTGTCTCCAGCCCTTAGAGTGGTAGGAAAAGTCCTTCCTCTTCATCAGCTATAGGAATCGCCTCTGTTGTTTTCACACAAGAGCTTGGGAGGTGCAGTTTCATCAGAATGAACTGAATGAAACATTGTCCATTTGCTGTGGAGCAGCTGTTCAGTTCATTTCTGCTCACTGTATCTTTTGCTCCATAAAAAACAAAACAACAACAACAACAAAATGGAAGCCCTGATGTGTGGATTTTAGCAGAACAGGGATAGGAGAGCCAGGGAATGAAGTCCTGCACATCCAGACCTCTTTCTCACCTGCTTCTCATACTAGCAGCCAGATCTGCACACACACACGTAGGAAGTAACAATAGTGTTCCTTATTGCTTTGTAACAGCTCAGAGTCACTGTGGTGGCTCTGGGAGGCATCATGAGGTCTGCGCAGAGGTCACTCAGTTGTGAGCGAGAGTAGCACCATGACTGTAATGCCTGTACACAGGAGTAGAATTTGCTGCAGGGAGTTCCTGGGAAAGAAACAGCAAAATTAGGATGAGCCATAGACCAATCCCAATAGGCAGCAGTGTAGAGGCTCACAAATGGTTTGTTCTTTGCCCTTCCAAATCTACCACAAGGAGAACACAACAGCTGTATGAAGTCACTAACACAGGTGAGAAGACTCTTTCCCAGCACCCCAAGCAAAGAAGTTGTCTATAAACTGACATGTATTTGTTCCACTTGGCTGCAAGGCCCAGCTTCAGGTTTTAAAATCAATTTTGACTGATTAAGTCATCCAGCTACCCAGGTATATTCCTGTCCTTTCCCTCACAAGAGAACCAGCACTTCTGCAGCATGTTCACAGACACTTTAGGGAGCTCATCCAGCTAACAACTATAGTTACAAAAATTTTAAAAAAAAGCTGATTAATTTTTCCATTCTTTTAGCACCATCTCAGGTTTATGCTGGACTGAAGTGACTATGTACATACCACCTCTGCATAATTTGCCAACAGCTCTGCCAGCACAAGAGGCTACCAACCCAAAGGCAAGTTCCCTACTGGTCATTAACATTTCTTCACCAGAAGTTCCTGCCTCCTCAGATATAACTGTGGAGCTGGTTTTTGAGCACTTAACTGTTTCAGTCAAAATTAATTAGGTGAGCCAAGGCCTCTTATGTAAACTACTGAAGTTACCTGTCTCATTACAACTGAAATAGGAGGGAACGTTCAGGTGCAGCTCTGCCAGAAGATCTGAGAGGGCCTTTGCTGTGATACAGCTAGCTTTGGACCTGCTACAGCCTTAATCAGACTGCAGGAAACTAGAATAATACAGATGAGGGAAGACCAAATATACCAGAATATATATACCAGTTGTATTGGCTTTGTGTGGCAAGGTTTTGGTAGCAGGGGGGTGGGGGGGGGGGGGTGGGTGTGTTACAGGGGTGGCTTCTGTGAGAAGCTGCTGGAAGCTTCCCCTGTGTTCGAGAGAGTGCCAATACCAGCCGGCTCTAAGATGGACCTGCCGCTGGCCAAGGCCGAGCCCATCAGTGATAGCGGTAACGCCTCTGTGATAACATTTTTAAGAAGGGAAAAAAAGTTGGGACAGACAGAAACAGCAGCCGGAGAGAGGAGTGAGAACATGTAAGAGAAACAACCCTGCGGACACCAACGTCAGTGAAGAAGGAGGGGAGGAGATGCTCCAGGCACCGGAGCAGAGATTCCCCTGCAGCCCGTGGGGGAGACCATGGTGAGGCAGGCTGTCCCCCTGCAGCCCAGGGAGGTCCACGGTGGAGCAGATCTCCACCTGCAGCCCAGGGAGGACCCCACGCCGGAGCAGGGGGATGCCCAAAGGTGGCTGTGACCCCGTGGGAAGCCGATACTGGAGCAGGCTCCTGGCAGGACCTGCGGATCTGTGGAGAGAGGAGCCCACGGAGCAGGTTTTCTGGCAGGACTTGTGACCCCGTGGGGGACCCACGCTGGAGCAGTGTGCTCCTGAAGGACTGCACACCGTGGAAAGGACCCATGCTGGAACAGTTCGTGAAGAACTGCAGCTCGTGGGAAGGACCCACGTTGGAGAAGTTCGTGGAGGACTGTCTCCCGTGGGTGGGACCCCACGCTGGAGCAGGGGAGGAGTGTGATGAGTCCTCCCCCTGAGGAGGATGAAGCGGCAGAAAATAACGTGTGATGAACTGACCGTAAACCCCATTCCCCGTCCCCCTGTGCCGCTGGGGGGGTTGGTAGAGAATCCGGGAGTGAAGTTGTGCCCAGGAAGAAGGGAGGGGTGGAGGGAAGGTGTTCTGAGATTTGGTTTTATTTCTCATTACCCTACTCTGGTGGATTTGTAATAAATTGAGTTAATTTTCCCCAAGCTGAGTCTGTTTTGACCGTGATGGTAATTGGTGAATGATCTCTCCCTGTCCTTATCTCGACCCACAAGCTCTTTGTTATATTTTCTCTCCCCTGTCCAGCTGAGGAGGGGGAGTGATAGAACAGCTTTGGTGGGTACCTGGTGTCCAGCCAGGGTCAACCCACCACACCAGTGTAGAAGAGAGATGACTGAGGTGGGATACAGTAACAGACCATGAAATACTGAATGACAAGGAGAAGAAAACTATTTTCTACTTACACAGCAACACAGTGACATCTAATCAAAATTAATAAGCAAGAGGCTAAAAAACAAATAGTAAGAAGAATCATTTAACACAGTGCAGTCAAACTATGCAAACTTGCTGCCAAAGGGAGATCACAGAAGCCCAAAGTAATGGATAGGGTCGAAAAGGGATGAGAGAAGCACGTGAAGGATAGGTTCACGCGTGGCTATCAGACATGCGCACCTCTACGGGGCCCTGGTTCAGACAGTCCCTAAACCAGTACGTGCCAGAAGCTGACAAGACAGACTGGGGAACGGGTCACCTTACTGGACATGTTTCTGAGCAACTGCTCTAGCTCGTCATGCTACATACTGCACTAGCACAACCTTCGGGACTGACCCAGTTGAAGATTCTCATGTTTTATAGGGCCTTTGTAGTCCCATAAACGCAATAGCTTGCACAGCCATCTATCTAGATTACAGCCTTGCCCATGGGAATTGGAAAGCTGGCATTCACGTGCTCCCAGAACAGGCATGGGTTAAGGGTTATATCCCTGCTCCCTGGCAGCAAGAATTGCTGCAGCACAACAGGAGGGAGCACTTACCAAGGATTCTTTTCCTCCAGGAGATCAGGCACAACATTTACCAAGGCAATATACAGAAATCCTCCAGAAGTGAAAGGGAGGATCCAGGCTACCGTTTCCCCTGCACAAAGACAGAAAGCTTTTGTTATTACTGAGACAAAGCCATGGGAGAGAACAGAGAAGGGAAAAAAGATACACACATGGGGATGACAGGCCCCCCCACCTATTCCTACAGAGGTCCCAGGGAGCCTTACCTGCTCCTTTTGGTGACTGAGCACATATTGCAAAGCAGGCTCCTAGAATACCTCCAAGAGCTGTGGAAAGCTGCATCTTGGCTGCACTCCAGCGGTCAAAGCCAGCCCGAAGTAGGATTGCAAAGTCTCCAACCTAAAAAAGCCAAGAGCTGACAGTTAATGAATATGAATGTGAACATTCTCAGTTACGACAGCCATCCATAACAAGACCAGTGCTTCAAGACTGTTTCTAGTTTTCCATGTTGCCAGTCTCCCAGAGGGAGCAGCTTTCAAAGGGCCAAGAAAATGTTAACCCAGCCCTCCTCTTAGTAGATGAAGCACCCTTGCAATCCCTCGTGATGGCAGGATACAAAGGCCTCTCACCTCATGTGGGATTTCGTGCAGGAGAATGGCCATTGTGGTTAGGAACCCAACCTGTGACAGAGGAGAGAAGGTGATTAGGAAACAGTCCCCAACTCTTGAGAGATGACACTTTCATCAGGATGTCAAGGCCCCCTTCTCCAAGTTAAGACTTGTTACTCAGAGTTTAGAACTATTCGATGAAAGGGTAGATGAGCTAACCCTTCCCCTAATGCCAGTAACAAAGGACTAACACGTCCCAAGTTTGAAGCAGCTCTGCATCAGACGGTCAGGATAGGGTTGGTTTTTACTGTAGCCTCCATTTTCTCAGAAACTTCCAGAAAATAGGAGGCAACTCCTCACATCTTTGGGTTTTTTGCATGTTGCATCACACGTGAGAACAAGCCTCTCCAGTTCAGGACACAACTGGGATGAGAAACCTTACCTTTCTGCTAACCAGGAAGCTGGCTGCTACTGCCAGGCCGTGTGTGAAGTTATCAATGGTGTTGGCCAGCAGATTGAGGTATCCACTAATCTGCAAAGAGAAGGAAGAGCCCCTGATAAAGGAAGAGACATAACAAGATAAAAGAAAGCACATGGCTCAGACTCAGATACAGGTTATACAGAGTCACGATCGGATTGGAAAGGTCAGGATGTGGCACTTGTGGTGAAGATCTTAAACTATGTCAGTGCTCAAGTACAAATTAAATGTTATGTTCAGTTTTAGAGTAACTAAGGTAGGCAAGTGTTGTCTGAGATTAGGATAAGCTTCTTATGCAAATGACAAAGAGCTCTAGAAACAGAAAAAGAGAAAGGAAAAAGAAAGCTAAAATGCAAGAATATCTGATTCTAAATTGAACCAATTTTAGGTAACACTGACTAATTTACACAGGTGACTGCCTTCAGATATGACCTGACCTTGTTTTCTAGTCATGTACTTTAATATTCAACTGTTAAATATCTTCTCTTCAAAAGCTGGCAAGAACAATGCAACAGAACAAATGCTGCTGAAATTGCTTTTTATAACTAAACAAACCTTCAAACATTGTACTAAAAAAGCTTGTGCTTGTGGGTTTGCTTTCCCTTAACAAAGAATAAAAAGAGAAGATAGTGATGACAGTCACCAAAAAAACACCTACTAGAAGGCTGGATAGCATGTATATGCATTTGCATATAAACACATTTCTTAAAATTATAAGCATAAAGCAGCTTCCTTCCTTACAAGTACATCTCCATGTTAGACCTCCCTATCATGCTAACTATGGTCATCTCCAGGCACATTCTGAGTATTTGATCTAAAGTGATTTATGAGGGTACCATCCCAGCTCTTTTGCTCAGAGGTTGTTTTCCATGAGATTTAACAAAAACTACTGCATGTGGGTCCTGAGATACTGTAGTTCACTATACGGCACTGCAGTTTAAATTATTATCAAACCAGGTGTTAGCCAATACATCAGGCCGTCTCTGGAATGCAGGAACTAAGCTGACATACATTAACTACAGATAGATATAGGGCAACATCCAGTGAGTGGAGAGACAGCCTAGAAACTTGAGAGGCATTAACCTCTTACTTCACCATAGCATCAGATGCCAAAGTTCAGCTGGAAAAACACAAGTGCTAATGGGTTTCATGAGCCCTTTCTGGTCTTCCCCTCCTCCCTGTTTCTATCAAACTCTGCTTGGGGCATCTTTTCTTCCTGCCATCTGTATGCCACAGCTCAGGTAGGGCTTTCTGTCAAGTCTCTGTCCCTTCTGCCGGGCACTTCTACTGCACAATCTCAGGACATCTTTATAGGCTCTAAACTTTTAAAAGTACATTGATGATTCAATATGAAAATGAAGAATTAAGCAAAGCCTAACTACAGATCACATTTAAGTAATAATGTAAGTAACATCCCCACAATGGATGCAGAAGTTCCCTCCATGTTTTTGTAAGAAGGGGAACACGTGCAGGCAGACCCATGAACACAGCAGTTTTATTTCTCATTCCTCATTTTCGGTCAGATATGACTGTCTAAAATTTCTCCTTTTCACGATGGGATTTTATGCGATTGTGTTTTCCCCCACAGGCTAGTAATAATTATTCGCGTAAGTTTTACACAAAAATGCTTTCCCATGCCACCGTATAGGGAAAAAATAGACTTCATGATTAAAACATTATGACTTTTTCTTGTCACTGGCTTGGGCAAAAGCTGTCACTGAAAGAAGCAAAGCCTGGGAGTGCTCAGAAATAAATTGAGTTGATTTGACAGTTATGAGCCTCTGACATTTACATTCTGCAAATTCCTAATAGGATGTTCTCGTTGCTCATAAAGAGCACAGCCAGATGAAGCGTTTATGTTCCTGCTTCAGAATTAATGTCACTGTGCAATAAAACATACTTCTACAAATCAGCAAGGACCCCATGTGCCACAGGGAAAAAGAAAGAATAAGCAAGGCAAAAGTCCTCTACAATGTTTTTACTTGTTGAGGGAATAAAGGCCGCGACGGAGGACAGAACTGATCCATGTTAGGGTGCAAAGGAAGCCTCCCACCTGCAGCTTTCAAGCTAGGACAAATTATTACAGCAGCAGCTAAAGAGCAAAAGTTCTAATATACATGGACAAAGGACGACTGATTACAGCTTACTAATCATTAAGCCCTGAAGGGTGACTTTGTTTGTTTAAATAGTATCCTTCCCTTTTTGTTTTCTGAAAAAAAGGGGGTTACTGAGTGAACAGTAGAACCAAAGAAGTCTGGCTTGCTATGGCTTTCTCTCTTTTCTTCGCAAGCACCTACCTGGCTCACTTCCAGCAATGCTGTTTCTCGGCACGTCCTTCCCCACCCTGCACTGCACGACAGCCACTTCCCCACCAGGTAGGGGCAGGGAGACTTACCTGCTGATCTGCCAACCAGGCAGACCTGGCATGCAGCATGCGGCATGTAACTTCTGCCAGAGTTTTTTCAATAGGGGATTAGTTTGCATTCCTCCTCTACTGCCGTGCTGATTTTTATGGAACTTGCAGAAATTTGATTACCCTCAAGACTTCTATCCTCTCTTGAACTCCAGTAAAATTAATTACGGGTTCAAAAGTTATTGAAAATGAAGGGCAGAACAGATGGACAGACAGATGGAATGACTGCTTATGTTGTTGCCTAAGGAAACAGGCTAACAATGCAAGAATATCTTGGTAGTTTTGGTAATTTCCCCCCTACCAGAAAGACTATTAAAATATTCAGATTATATGCTCAGAAGGTAGAAAGTTAAAACTACACACGTTAACTTGTTAGCTTCTATTTCACGCATACTGACAACAGCCTGTAGGACTGAATAGACATATTAGGGTTCTAAAGATAGAAGGGGTCTCCATGGTTGTCTAGACCTTCTACATAACACAACTGAAAGAATCTCATTCAATTTCTGCATGAAGCCCATTGTTTCTTCAGCTATAGTGTACTTCATAGAAAGCAGCTTAAATCACAGCTTAAAGTCCACAAGTGACAAAGAATCTACTGTTTCTAAGGTAAGTTGGTCCACTGGCAAGTTACCCTCAGTTACAGAGCCATCTGATTTCTAGTCTGCTACTGTTTGGTATCAGATTTAGTCATGCCTCTTACATGGGCATTTGTATACTTTAAGTCGCCCCTGATCTGTCATGTCTACAGAGCTGAAGACTAAAGAAAACCACTTCTTATCACGTACTGCAAACCTAAAATAATTATTTCAGCTCTTTCCTGACCCCTCTACAAATTACCAGTAGTATTTTGGATATTGTGAACAACACTACCGGAAAAAGTCAGACAGGTGTTTCACTACTGCTACACAGAAAGAGGAACACTCGCCTCTTCTCTTACGTAGTATTTCCTACTCACCCATCCTCCTGGATGTAGCATCATAATGGAAGAATGCGTTCAAACAATTTCCTACTGTGATTCTCATATCTTTTTCCAAGGCATTGACTTCCTAGACACTGTCCCTATCCGGTAAATATGATCTGCATTCTTTCTTAATCTATTCTTTAATATTTGCATGTATCAAAACATGTTAAAAATTCAGCTCTTTTGATGAAGTTACTCAGTTTAGCCAGTATCGCTGACCTCATGCAGTCACAATGTGCCATTTAAGTAATATAGTAGTATCTGCAAATGTGAAGATACACTGGTTTTATAAATAATCACTTAGAAAAATCATAAGCCACCAGTGAACAGATTTGAGGGGAGCTGCATTAATCCAGTCCCTGTTGATATTATAGAATAACCGATTTTTAATACAACTAATATTAGCAAAGTTGATTTCGTGCAGTAGTAGTTTTATTAGAATGCGGGAGAAAATTATGTTTTATATACGTTTGTCAATGTCATTCCCTGTATCAAACAATCTTATGACCAAATAAAAGGCAGGGAAAAAATGTCTGGTTGACAAGAATTTATCTTCCATAAGATCATATCAATTAGCATTAATTACATTATTACTTTTTACATTAGGACCAGGCCCTGAGCAATTGTGTCCCCCATCAGTGTTTCATTTCTACTTGAAATCAGTGGTAGGCTAACCATCCTCTAATTCCATAGTTCCTTGTATAAACCTTTCTAAAATAATGGCACAATGTTTCATAACCCCGTAATACTGGTTTCTTCACCGCTATCACCTCTAGAAACAACGCGGCGGCACCTTGCAGTTTGTGCAGTGTTCTGTACAGATTACATGAATGTGACATATCAAAAATACCCAGTGACCTCAGCATATCTTTCACATTGTGTAGTAAGAGCTATAAAGTTACAGCAAAACTGATTTAAAATAGAAAGACTGAAGAGCCTCTGACTGACCACATATCCAGGTTTGGGCTACTTCATGCAACCACACTTTCTGTTCATAGTTACTCTCCTACAGTTTTGCACATTTTTATGTGCTTTCAGACTCAAATTATAGGGCCTCTTCTGCCAAAGCGGTCGTTTACTCTCTTGCTTGTAATGCTCACCCAGACAAGGGTTTCTGCAGTGCAAAGACAGTAACATAAAACTGAAAGCGAAGCCAATCTAAAGGTTAGCCACTGCCCAATGGTACAGCACTCCTTTTCCCTCCTCTACCTCCAATTCTACGAACTTGCTGATCTCCCTTATGCCAACACTACAGACTGCTTGTCTACATGCCAAGCTGATTCAAGAAGTTAAGTTAGGAGAGAAATAAACGGGCTGTGGGGGTGGAGAAAAAAAGAAAAAGCAAATTCTTTGCCTGTTTAGCTCCCTGAATAGGCTCACTGTGGGGTTAGATGAGGTCCAGAGCACAGGAAGTGATGCGAAGTACAGGTTTGGAGGCAGAAGTGGATAAGAAGCCCTTTTGGGCAGCAGATAAACTGCTAATCTGAGAAACTGAACTTCTAAGTTTTACAGTGGATAGCTTCAACTGTCAAAATGCTTCCAAAAGGTGCCTTAAAAGGAAACGTGCAGCTCACAACTGCTACAATGCAGGCACTAGAGAACAGAGAAATCATGGCCCAAAAATTGAAGCAAATAAAGATATAATGACTATAAAATATAGAATAACAAAATGTGAAAGTACTGTACTTTGGTCTCGGGATTCAGCCAAAACACACATCATCAGACTTATGCCTTCACAATAGCAACTTTGCCTCTTTTGCATAAGCTGCAGTGCAGATTTTCTCCAAGTCCGCTACTTCCTCCCTGCTGTGACCTGGACAGACACTTTGACAGAGCAAAATTAAGCACAACCCACTCAAAGACTGAGTCCCCACTCAGGCACCGTTCTTTCTGCAGACAACTCCTGACTGAATGTTAAAATATGTGCCTTGAAAATGTAAGATGTGAAGGTCAGTTTGTGGGTCTCTTACCTTGATTCTGTTGTCTGTCGGACAAGACTGAAGAGAGGAGCCATTACACTGAGTTGAATCTGTTCCTGCTCTTTGGGATTGGCCTGCCACCTTTGGCAGGGGGTAGCCACTTCCATTGGGAATCTTTCCAGCTGGTGCTTTGGAATCACAGCCCTAAATTAGGGGAAAACAACTTGTCACTGCCTTTTTGTCAGTGATGTATGAGCAGGGTCAGAAATCCAATCTTCACCCTTAATCCTTTTGTCCTTACAATGCAAATCAGCAGCTTTGGTACCCCAGTTTAATAACAACAACTGCCAGAAATAAGACAGATTTCAGAGAGCATTTGTGACATCTGCTCTGTGAGTTAACATGAACAAAGACTTCCCCAATCACCAAGAGAAGGAAGGTATAAAGAGAGAGGAAGAATTGGAGTCACAACCCCTTGGCACGAGCCAGGTTCACTGGAAAGACGAGGGAGTGAGCCTGCCACTCCTGCTGGCAGCTGCGGCCCAGAGAAATACAACTCCACCTGGGCAGGGGATGGGGGAAAAAGTCTTGCTCTCCCCAGTAAATCAGAATAAGTCTAGAGAATTATTCTATAGCTGGGATTGCCAGCTTCCAAACAACAAAATGTTCATCTCAGACTTTAGTGTCTCTCTGTAAATGAGAAGATTAAGTTCCTTTCAGACTTCTAAAGTCTCATGAGTCAACCTAATTGCTCTTATGCAGTGCCTGACCTGCAGTTTTACCTCTCAAAAGTCATGGCACAGAAAGGACTGAACAGTCTATAGGAGCTGCTGCTAGGAATTGTGCAGATGTCTGAGGACTAGCTGCTCTCCTCTATCTTGGAATTACTTTCTGGCCATCTACATTGCACATTTGCAGCTGGGTGACCCTCCTCTGAACCATTACTTAGTATTACCTGGCCAACCATAAACCCCTTCTACCACAAAGTCACCTGAAAAAACGCCTGGTCCAGGCCATACCCAAGAAGAAGGGGTAGCGAGGAACACCTTCCAGAGAAGGCTGGTCTTTGTCCTGACTGAGGACCGAGAAGGGGAGTGAGTCATGATGGCTCAGTGGAACATGCAACAGCAAGCTGTCATCCCTCAAAGCTTACTTGAGCAAAAGCCTCATCTGCAGAGCACTCCGGCTCCTAGTCCCCATAAAAGGGGAGCTCTCTTTCACACATACCACATCAAGAATGAAACCAGCCCAGAGGTGAGAAATCTCATCTAAAACCACAAACCCAAAGCCTGGAGATGAAACACCTTCTTCTACAGCCCAGTGTCAAAGAAGTGGCAAAAAGCTCCCAAAGGGAGGACGAGCTACTCACAGCTCCAGGATCATTTGCTGAGCCTCTCAGATAGGGCAGATGAGGTGTTTAGTACAGTGCCCCAAACATAACAGCACTCCCTCCCCTCTGGCTGCTAACTTACCACACCAGGGCACTCCTTCTCTTCTTTCTCTAGGAAGATCTTCTCTAGCACCAGGAAGGTCAGGAAACCAATGATCACCCAGAGACCCAGAAGCTTCTGCTGCTGGAAGCTCTGCCCTTCTCCTGAGGGAAAAGAGAGAAATCTTCATATCACTATCAGGTACGCAGTGTTTCGAACATGTGAACCCACCACACCCCAGACAGTTTAACAAGCAGTTCCAAGACAAAAAAAAAAAAACAAGAAACAACAATGGAAATGCCGCCTGCAAGGAACAAGGAGCAAACATATCTCAAAGCAAATTAGTTTAACTTGCTCATTCTCGATCTAACAGATATCCTCATCTCAGGACACTCAGAGTGATATCCCCACCCCTTTTGCTTCAATAGTGCAATCCAGAATATTTCCTGACAACACAGGGAATTTCCCTGAGCTCCAGAGGCAAGTGAAGATTACATCAACAAAAATCCTGCAGCTGTATCTACTGAGCAGCAAGCCCTGACATGAAATCTGCCATTGGTGGAGCTACAGACTCACCTTCCCCTTTCTGCCACACCTGGGCAAGTTATTAAGCCCAAAGCTATAAACTTTTCAATTACAGCCAAGCTTGTGAGATAATCATCCATTCAGCCTGGCTGCAGAAATGGAGACTGCATTGCAGTAGAAGAACAGAATGACTCTGTAATGGGGCTTACATGAGTCAAGGAAACATTTATGCTTGAGGACAGTCTGGCAGAAGCAAACAAGCTAGAGCAGGAAGAGAGAATCGTTTGGGAACCACTGCAGAAAAGGTAAAAAAAGGACAGGAGGTTCTGCTGGCAGTGCTAGAGCCATGAGGAAGAAGAGGACTAAAGGCCCAGCAGATTTGAAATCCCAGGACATAGGTGCAAGGAAGTCTGGGAAACCCAGGGCATCCTTTTTCCCCCTCTCACATTTTCAGCAGGGAAATGATTTCTTGATTTCTCAACAGGTGGGATGCAGCAGCACTTGCCATCTATGCTATCAGTTTGCTGAAGCAGAGCGATACAATCACTACAGCTTTCAACAACCCTGGCTATCTGAGGGGTGAAGGAGATACACTGATACTACAAGCTCTATCCCAACCCAAACAGTGTTTAGTTTGCTGGCGAACACAGGTTTCTGTTACCTGCATTTCCTTTTTCTCCCCATGCCCCTCCCCGCACCCCACACCATCTTAGTCACGGTTCTACGGACAATTTTCCATGACTTCTCCTTGAGCAAAGATTGAGAGGGCAACACATTTGGGCTCCCATAGATCGAAGTACCCAGCAGAGGGGCCCCAGTTAGTCCCAAGAAAGAGGCTCTAGCAGTAACACTGTTATAGGGACAGATTTAGAGACAAGATGCATCTGATGGGGCAGAATCCCCACCTGAGATGGTGCACATGTTCATGTACCAGACCACACACGCATTCATAACTTTCCATCAGGTTAAAGAAGTGTTCCTTTTCCTTACAGAAAGGACAAAGGGAAATCAACAGAGATTTACAGGAGCCCAAGGCAAAATAGGAAAAGTTGATAGACAAGAAATCCATTGCAAGTTACTAAACATACAGAAACTGCAGCCAAGTCAGGAAGCCTCCAATCTCAAAATCTTTGGAGGACTGCAGAGTACAAAAATGAAGTATTACATGTGTTTTTATTGTTGTTATATCCTTCCCTAGGCATTTGCTTTTACATGTTGTTTGAAAGTGAATACCAGCCTAGACCAGTTTTTGGGCTGACCCAGCCTGGCTGGTCTTGTTTTCAAGACTGAATGGACTCAAAAAAATGTACCAGTAGGCATAGCACAGACTGCTTCTACGCACATAAGGCTTTCCTACCTGTCGTTGCACTGCACGTGTAGGCCCAGGCTTCAGGAAGCAGGTGCAGAAACACATTCCCCAATAGTCCACCAATTGCAAAACTCAGTAACTGCTTCAAACGGTGTGATCCAGCTAAAAAAGAAACAAACAAAACCTGATCACAACTCAGCCAGGAGCCAAAACATCTCCAGCTGAGATTTTGCACAAAGAGACCTAAATTGGAAGCATCTGCAAAGCAAGCTTTCAAAGAAGAGAGCACAAAACAAATAGCTGCAGTGCAAGAAAAAGTCCTTACACCACTTGGCTGGCACAGCAGCACGTGGGAGGGTCCTGGACCAAGCAGGGTGCAAAACAAATACTCTTTGTACAAGGTCCATCCAGGGCTTGCATTTTTCCAAGGACTCCCTATCAAATTGGTAGGTATGGACTAGAGCACCAGAAATAGACTATTTTAGAGGACAGTATTTCTGTGACAAGGTCCTGTTCATCACTGTGCCATTCAGTCCCAACCCAGGACTTTTGGCTTCAGAAAGGCTAATGCAGGTAGCAGGCTTACCTTCTGACTGCAGAGCAGCTCCCGTCTCAAACGGGATCACCAGCAAGGGGAAGACCCCACTCAGCCCCACCATGAATGAACCGATGAGGGAACAGATCCAGGCATCCAGCCGCTCGCTGCTGAAAAGGTTTCCCCAGGACTCTGCCTCCTTCTCACACAGAGGACCAGAACCAGCAGCAACATGACTCCTCGGGAGCTGCTGAGCTTCACAGGCCACGATCAGAAACAAGGAGATCGTCCCATCAAGCAGAAGCTTTTGTTTTGTCATCACTAAGTGGTCTCAGCCAGGCTGGCCGATCTCTGAAAAAAGCATGGGAGAGCAGTTCTGAGAGTGTGCCCAAGATTCCCTCCCACCACCCCAGAGGAAAGGACTCGATCACACCATCCCCTCCCTCAGCATCTTAGCACGGATTTCAACACAGCACTAAAGGAACAGAAGCTGTTTATCATCGGGTGCATGAAACTGCACGAGGCATCTTATGAAGGAGTCTGGCTTTCAGCATCTCCTCTCAGGTGGACTGGACAAGGACTCCGAGTACCCTTGTCCTTGCCCTTCAGTGTCCCGAGGCTTCAGAGAAACGTATTGACCAGAGACGCTACCCAGACAAGCCTTCTCCTCTTTACCATGGAACAGCATCCATGTAACAAATTAGGATGCAAGACAGGCAACATAACAGAGGTCCGTAAAATCATGAGCGGTGTAAAGATGGTGAACAGGGATAGATTATTCACCGTCTCTTCAGACGTAAGTGCTAACAGCCATCACATGAAGCCAGCGAGGGTCAGCTTCAAAGCAAAACAAACAAATGTGACTCTTCATCAGCAGGTAGATTGTGTGGTAGTACTTCTCCAAAAATGATGGAAAATTTTACATGGATTCAACAAAAGACATGACAAGTACTAGAAAGACAAATCTATTGATTGTTCATGGTTAGGCAGCTCACATTAGACTCAGGAAATCCCCTTATCTGAAAGGAGCTGGAGGGTGGAAGAGTAGTTGGAAAATATCATATATACTTGTCCTATTTTTATTCTTTCCTGGAAGAATACTGGGTTAGATGGTCTCTTAGTTAAAATCAGCACAGCTGTTACTAAGAACTCTTCAGTCACAAGAAAACCGGAGAGATGTGGGCATGTTAGAAGAGGAAAATGAAGATAATTACACTCTCACTGGCAAACAGAAAAGGAAAGCAAATGATGCAAAGGCTGAAGTACAAATGCTCCTTCAGTCTCCAGAATAAAAAGTGAAATGTGACAAGCAAAATTAATTTGGAAATGGGGGAAAAGAGTGGGTTAGAAAAGAATGGCTTAACAAACGTTCACAAAACAGCTGTAGATTGAGAGGGAATAATGGCAGTCACCTGAAAGCATGTAAGAAACCAGTCAAAGTAATCTCTGAAGCGTTAGTGACCATCTTTGAAAATTTACAGGAATATGGGAAGGCCACAGAAGGCTGGAGAAGCATCATGCCTCACCTACCTTTATAAAAAGAAAAAAAAAGTTGGGAGAAGACTTAAGAAGTTACAGACCAGTAACTTCAATCCTCTGAAAGATTCTTGATCAAGTTAAATGATCAGTTTGTAGTTACCTATAAGATAAGAAAGTGATAAATATAGCAAAGCATTAAGTAACAGCCAGACAGAAAGGGGCCTGAAATTATCAAGACAAAATTCAGGGAGTTGGAACCAATCTAAGGGCTCACTGAAGCTGAAAAGGGCAGTGTTGCCCCTTGTCCCCCATGCCCTCAGGAAGCATCCCCTCCCCATGCTCACACCTGACTCCATGAGTGAGTGGAGTCAGAACAAACTAGCAGGAAAAGCTTTTTTTTTTTTTTTTTTTTTTTTTAAAGGCTTGGCCCTTTTCCAATTTCAGTCCCGAACTAAATCACTGCAGGAGGAAGGCCCAGCTGCAGTGAGCAATCAAAAAGAAAATTAAAGGACAGGGTCCCATGGCTTCTGTGAAGGAGAACACTGAGCTCCAAGCACAGTGACCATGGACATCAGGAGCAGGGAGGATGCAAGAAGGAACCAATGAAGACACTGGCTTGGCTAGCTGTGGAAGAACCACTTAAACTTTCTCTGGCAAGATAATGTCTGATCAAGTGTAAACTCTGCTGACCCATACAAAACCCATCACTTTTTTTTTTTTTTGACAAGAAAAAAAATCCCTCATAGCAAGTTCAAACCAGCTCAGGAGTTTGTGTCATCTTACTGCAGTGTTTTGATCTGGCTACAGGAACCCTAGACCTACCTATAGCATACTATCAAACCAATCTCAGTAAAGATCAGTACAAAACAGTATACTAAGGGGAAAACAAACAGACAAACAAACAAAAAAACCCCAACAAATGGACATGACAAACAGTAACTCTGATGTGCCACAAAAAAAAAACCAAACCCGCATACATGCATTACATTGATTCAGGAATTAATTCCAAGCCAGCAGGCTTATGTTGCTACAGAGTAGGCAAATGACATCCTGGGACATATTAGTAGCTACATTGTAGGTGTGACGCAGAAGCAGAGATTCCATTCCTCTCCACACACCTGAGACTTTAGCCAACAGGCTGCACCCAACCTCAAACGCTCTTCTTCAGAAAACAGATGCAAAAATCAGAGACATTGCAGTGGAAAGAAACAAAAATTAGAGTGTAGAAAGCATGACCTGGAAAAAATGACTGAAGGACCTGGGTGTGTTTAGTCCTAAAAAGATAACACTGAAGGGAACAGAAGAGTCTGCGTACATTAAAAGTCACAAGAAAGGGGGAAAGGGCTCAACTCTTCTTTCACAATGTAGCATCAGCTTAAATGGTAAACAAGATTCAGCAGGGATACGAAGAAACAAATTTACATAGTGCCAAAGTGGTGATATACTGAAACAGGTTATCTATGATGCAGAATCTCCAGCACTGTTTTTTTCTTTTTCTTTTGAGAAACAGAATAAACACCTGATGCAGATGTTATTTAATTGCAAAGTCTAGGTCCCTTCTTGAAGTCTCTCCAGCCCTGCACCTCTAATTCAATGTAAGCCAGTAAGATCCTTGTTTTAGTGGCAGGACCCTAGGAAAGGGGGCAGGTTTTCAGGCGTAAATCACTATTGGCACAACCACTTCAAAACAATCGGGGTGGGGTGGCAGCAAGGGACATCTTCATCTCTCACAGCACTCCATGCACCAGTTCAACTCAGGCGCTGAAGTGAACAGGCACTGGGCTGATGCCCAGAGCGCTAGTAACAACTGCAAGCACAGCCTGATGGGCCAGAGATGCCGCCCTTTGCCGAGCTCCACCACACCAACGTACCTGGGATCCTGCCAGACCCTCTGGCTCCCCTCCCTGGGATTCAGGCTCCCCCCACAGCTATGCAAACAGACACACACAACTATGGTAAAACTATGCCACAGAATCCCCCAAATTTCTCCTTTGGTGGTGGTGGTGGGGGGAAGATGGGAAGCTTTTAAAATGTTAGCTGTTCCCTAACTGAACAGTTTCTTCTGTTCCGAGTACCCATACAGGCTGAAGCCATCAGCCACAGAGGCATCTGCACAGGGAGGTGACAGCACTCTTCAGGCAGATTACACCAGCCACAGCCTTCTCTCTGCTTACTAGCTGCTGCATAACAACCTGCAGTTAGAGAATTTCCTGCTTTAAAAAAAGACAGGCACCCCTTCCAACCCCAGCACAGGCCTGACGGATGTCCTCTTCCTTTATGACAGGACTGGACCTAGAAAATAACCGAGAACAGCTTCTTTGTGAGGAACAGAGGAAAAAAAAAAAAATAAATCAGGATTTATACAACCACCATATGCCTATGAAGAGGCAACAAACACACACAGCGAAACAACTGCTCTCCACAGCTTGGCAACGATAGAAAGTGGCACAGACTGGCCTCTTCTGCAACACTGTCATCACAGCTTATGAGAATCAGTCTGGAAAAGTAATCACTGCAACTGATCCAACAGGTCCATTTCTTCCATCTCATTCTCCACACTCACAGCCCACATCTGCCCCAAGGGACACCTGAAAGGGTCTTTCAGACTAAGTGACCAAAATCCTGGAGAGAGGCAGTAGCGCATAGGACAAAGGGCATGTCCAGGGCTCTGAAAACAGGCTGCATACCTGGCTTCATGTCCTTCTTCCAGCAGCAAAAGGGACCAGGTCACCCAAAAAGGGATGGTGGTGGACAAGAAATGGGCATAAAGGGGTAGAATACTGATTCCCCTAACTCACATTTGTGTCAGTCAACTTTCTGTGGCCCGCGGGTCTGTCTTCTCTTGTCACTCACACAAGGGAAAACCAGTACATTCCTTTGCACCTGTGCTGCCTGACCATCATCACCTTGTGGCTCAAGAACACCCCCATATCTCATGCAATACATTCCTGATGCTTATAAAACATCTATGAGGAACATACAGGACACATCCGATCCTTGTGCCCAGCTAATTACTTAGACCATATTCCCAGCATTTGCTTCTTCCTAACGTATCGTAACCACTTGCTCTAAAAAATGCATTTTTTATCTCTATAGCCCCTTTGCTTCTCTATCTCATTAGTACTTGCTCCTCATGAAACATTGTTTATTTCATGTTTGTAAAGTCTCTAAATTCAAACTGCTGCTCCTAAGACAAATATTTAAGGTGAAGAAAAGGAGCAGTCAAGATATAGTCCTAAGGAAAAAAAAGCTTAAGAGAGAAAATAATACCCTGCCTTTACAGTTGCAGAGGGTGGAAGAAGTCTTTACGTACCCCTAATTTTAGACAACAGCATCTGTTTTAGGAATGCAGCTAGAGAAGGTCTTGATAAATTTCTAGAGAAAGCACCTGCAGGTTCTTAGAGAAGTCTGTGGTCACTATGTGGCAGAGGCGTTAACCAGGTTATAGAGATATGTTTTTCTCAAGAAGGGTATATGACCTATTTAAGAACATGCATGGGACAGAAATAGCCAGTGCATCATTTACTCATCAGTTTTGACAACACCACCATTTGGGATCACAGCTCGCAGCCATGCCAGATCACAGCCTGGTCACCATTACCACTGGCAGCACTCTCCAGAGTACCACGTCTCCCTTGCAGGTCTCTGAGCCAAGCATTCAGGAGTCAGGTCTGCTCAGCTCCTTCTGCAACAGCCTCAGGACCGGAATAACCATGAGGTCTTCCCAGCTCAGAGAAGAACAAACAAAAAAGAATTTGCCATTTACACACCCCTGAGTGGGGCAGGGGGAAGCTGCACATCAAGCCAGAAGAGCTCCTGCCATCCTCCCAGGAGGTTCCCCCACCTCACAGTGCTCACTTAACACCTCTGTAGCAGGCAGTGCCTGAGAAAACATGGACAAAACTTAAAATGCCAAGGCAAAAACCTATTGGAAAAGAGAAAATAAAATATTGACAAGACGACGATTCCTGCAGCAACCCGCCTCCTCTCCTCCTAGACACTCTGCCTTTTCAGACCACACAGCTTCATCTCCGTCTCAGCACAGTTGCTCATTGCCACACAATTGACATTTTAGATGTTGTTGGGGGAAAAAAAAAAAATGAAAAAAGGCTTTTTTACAAGTGTTTTCCCTGGAAGCCAGTTGCCCGGTCTTACAGTTGCAAAAGAGTACTGCATGGAATGGAAAAAAGTTATTTTCCAGGGAGGAAGCATAATTTTCAGCCAAGAAATTCTCCATGAGCCGCCTCCCTCCATTAGCCCTGTGGAGAGCTTTGAATTCCTCCTGGACACCCTGACCTCAGTGGAGGCACAAAAGGTCTCCAGCCTCCCCCCTAACCCCCAGCACTCCCTTCTCTCTCAATCGCTGCCCATCTTTAGGGAATGCGCTGTTCTGCTGGGACCCTTGCCCTTTCCCCCACCCCTCTCATAAAAAACCACGTTGCACAGAGACTCGCGTTTCTGCAAATCACCCACATCGCAGCATGCGCAGCTAAAAGCTGGAGATGCACAGGGTTAAGAACAATGGGGTATCGGGATCAGAACAGATTACAGACCCCGCGCAAACCTAAGAGTTGGCAAGGAAGGCAATTAAAACACTGATCGAACGGTTATAAACGTAGTTCGGGAGACAGCGGTTCCTTCCCCATCCCACCCAGGTTGAAAGAGCAAAGTTTGCGGATCGGGCAATGGCGTTCGCCCCCTCAGGGCTAGGTGGGATTTCTCTCCTCCCAGCCCACTCAGCGTGGCAGCCCGAGGCAGAGGCCGGGCAGAACCGGCCCCCCCCGCCTCCCCGAGCACTCACCGGGTGCCGCAGCCCTCGCCCGGCCCGGGCCAGGCTCCGGCACAGCTCGTATCTACAAGCCATGAACGCGGCGGCCCCGCTCTTGTCGTTGTTTCTAACATCACCGCGGACCGGGTCTGATGGGACAGACAGCGCGGGTTTTCCATTAGAGGAATGCTGACCAGTGCAAAGTGAGACATGTTCGCCGGGGGGGGGGTGGCGGCGATGGTGGAGCGTGTGTGTGCAATTAACCCTCTCCACGCACCTTACAACTTAGTTGCCCCCCAGGGTCCACGCAGGGCCCGCCCAGGAAGCCGGCTCCTCCCGCGGGGGGAGGGAAGCAGGGAGCGGGGCAACCCCCCCCCCCCCCCGCCGCCGTCGAGACCTTCCCTCCTTCCCGGAGAAGCGACTTCCAAAACTTTTCTCCGCGGCGGCTGAGCTCCCAGCCCCGGGCACGCCCGCAGCGGCACCCCCGGCAAGCTGCAGCAAAGGCGGGCTGGACCGGGGCGGGGGGGGGGACGACACACACGCCGGTCTCGGGGGGGTGCCCACGGTCTCGCCGGGCCGGGGCACGGCTGCCGGCAGCAGCGGCCGGGCCAGGCGCTGCCCCCCCCCCCCGACGCCTTTCCCAAACTTACCCCGCTCTCGGCCGGGCCCCGCCGGTGCCGGGACTCGGCTCCGCGACGGGCAGCGCTGCCCTCACCCCGTCCCCCGCCGTCCACGCCTCGCCACCGCAACAGCGGAGCGGGGGTACCGCGGTCGACCCCCTCCCCCTCCCCGCTCCCGGGCCGCGAGCCGTCGTTACCGTACGCCGCCGCCTCCGCCGCCGTGCCCCGGTCCTCCGCTGCCATCCAGCCGCGGCTCGGCGTGGGCCTGCCCCGCCCGGCGGCCCCTCAGCTCCGCCTCCCCCGGCCGGCCACGTCGGTCCCGGCCTCCTCGGCACCAGCGTCGCCGCCCCGGCGGGGACCCGCCGCCGCGCAGCGCTTCCGGCCGCCGCCGCCGCCGCCGCCGGGGAGGGGAGAGGGGAGGGGGGAGGCGGGGGGCGGCCGTGCTTCCTGCCCCCGCCTCGCTCCCCGCCGCGGCCCCGATCCCGGGCCGGCGGGGCGGAAGCGGTAGCTGGCCGTGCACGGCCCGGGTACCGCGCACTTCCCCCGCCCCGGCCGAGGAAGGGGAGGGCGGCCCGAGCTCCGCCGCCGGGGCCTTCGGTGCCTCGGCGGGAGCGGAGTCCTTGCAAACGGCGCTTTACAGCTCGCACCTCGTACGGATGTAGGGGAGATGTTTTTAACGCATCGCCAGGCGGTGGGACAGAAACACGCGTGCTGTGGAAGACCGGTCTTTCTAGAATGTGCTTACTGAGATCTTTTCACTTTTTTTTTTTTTTTTAATCTGTCTAATCGGATTATAAATTCCTTGGGCTGCAGATGTGTGAAGATGAGCACAGTGGAAACCTGGTTTTGAGCAGGATTTCTGGAAGTTGTTAGAGCAGAAGAACGTATGGCAGCCTCCCCTAGGACTTGGCCTCCAAATGTTTTAAAAGTTACAGTAGTTTTTAAACATACTTGCCTCCTCCTTACAGGTTCATTACAACCTTCGTGATGACACTTAAGTAACACCAGAGCTCCACAAGCACTAGTGTCCTGACTCTTAGTGGTGAAGAATACCCATGGTTCTTACAGAGATTTGCAGAAACTGCATGTGCTCAAGAAAGTAGGTCAGAGGAGGACAAAGATTTACAAGCTGAGCTAGTTTGGAGCTACATGGTTTCCAATACAGACATTTTCCAAAACGTACTGATGTACCTTTTAGTTCCATCTCTTAACTATTTTCCCTGAGAGACAGAACTTGTTTCCCACTCCACTTTCCCGAATGAATCCCATTCCCCAAGGAGACGCTGCTGATGCTGACGCTTCTTTCTACAGTTTCGCCCTAGCCTCATTACATCATACCAATGTCATGCCCTGGAGCAGGAGCTAGGAATTAAGTCAGCCACAGTCGCCTGCACTGGTTTAGCTGCTCTTTCTGCATTCATGTAACGGGAACACAAGCCTACATGCTACTGCGCCGCAAATGCAGTTTAAGGAAAGTTACATCTTTCTCACTTGCCAGCAGAATGTTTATATAGGAAGCTGAATTCTGAAAGTGAATTTTTAAAGAAAAAGTATTTTGCATTTTGTTCTCAAGTTGGAAGATTTATGGTTCTTGCGTTCCACAGCCGCCTTCCTACTGCCTGAATAACTACCATCAGCCTTCCTGAGCCTTGCTCCACTGGCACAGTTGCCTCTGCTGATGGATCATACCTGTGATTATCACAGTTACAACAGGCACCTCCTCAGGTAAACCAAGCCACACTGAGAATTTCAGACTATTGCAAGCAATAGTGTTATGATCTCAGAGAAATGAGTGGGAATTTGCTTTTGACTTCAGTGATGTAGGATTTTACTCCAAGAGTTTCCGTTTTTATGACATTCTGCTGTAAGCCAACACAGGAAGAATTCTGAACAAAATGTGCACCTGTGTCATCAGGTGGCAGCTGCTAATACACCGTGGCCAAAAGCTGGTATTTTGTCACAATAGCAACTAGACGACCGGAGCAGGGATCTGGGATCCCCCAAGCCACAGAGCCGCTTCAATCTGATTTCTCTGAAAATGATATTTAGGTTTCTGTATTCTTTACTGAATTATTTCCTCAGCTGAGGCCAAAAAAAAAAAAAAAAACCCAGATCACTTTTTTAAAGGCAGATTAACAAAACCAGTCACCATATATCCAGTTCTCTGACTTGTAACTGATCTTCTTGCTCCTCTAACATCTTTACTTGGTGTCTCCAATGCTTACCCTTGTTTACAATCTTTGTGGTCTCTTGTGTCTTTCTTGCCAGAGTGGGGCAATGATGGAACTGAAGCAGCTTTCCAGTAAAAAAATGTAAACCCATTATAGGTCACTGGCACCCATGAAGACAGAGGTGTGGGGTACACCTCGTGCACAGCCCCCGAAGACTGGCGTGTTGTGCATCCACAAAAGCCAAGAGATATCAGTGGAGCTTGGCACATCTTTTGGGCAAATAATTTTTTTACTGAAAAATTCAGTCACTCAAAAGTATTAGTCAATGAGAAATGCTGCAAACAGATTGATTTCAAAAGCACTACTTTTGATTTTTTTGATTTTTTTTTTTTTTTTTATTGCTGTTGTTATTTTTTGAAGTCCTACTTTGATTGATGAAGTAGTACATTATTGGCTGGGTCACCAATCTGAAAAATCCGTTTAGAGCATTCAGGCTGAAATAAAAATATGGAATAAGTGTAGAAGGAAAAATGGAAAATCAGTTATTGTCACACGCCTCATTGCTTCTTGAGGTTCTTGGAGTTTGTAGCTCACAGTTGCTGGGGAGCAGCTTGACGCCGTGCTGGGCAAAGCGGCGATGCTGGTAAAGCTGTATTTCTGCAGAGACACCGCACGGAGGTGCTACCTGCCTGCAAAACGAGATCGTCGGGCCCGGACCAACTTCCCCTTTCCCTAAAGAAGCTAAAGCGTTTTTCAGTGGGGAAATCGGGAATTTCACCAGCGTCAGGGCAGGGAGGAAGATATAACCTGGTAGATTGGATCTGATCTTTCGCACAGCTACTGGACACAAGCAATTAAACCCAAGGGTAATACTACATGAGTGGCCTTTGTAAAATACCCAAATGCCGCAGGGAGTTACATGGCACCTCACAGCGAGAGCTTGGTAATGACTTCTTTTGCCATCGCAGTTTACAGCTCAGCGCGGTACCTGGGCTTTGTGTGCAGTCAGGGTTGGGGAGTGATGCTGGTACGGCTGTACCGCCGGTCGCCTCTCCCCATGAAGATGAGGTGGTGTGCTGGCAGGATGGGAACACCCCAAGCCCAGGGATGGTACTAAACCTTCCCCTGGTCACTCCAGCGCTGTGGGAGGCTTTCCTTTAGCCAGGCACAGCCTCAGTGGGATTTAGGCCCTGAGTGTCTCACGAAAGCCTGGCAAGCATCTGCTTTGGTTGAAGGAGGCGACCCTCCGGAGGAGTCTGGCTCTCTAGCCACCGCAGGGGTGCGTTCTTTCCTAGGAACACACTCTGGCAGCTGAATTTCCACCATAAAACTTGCTAATAAAGGGATCAGAGTGGCTTAGTAAATTCATGCTTCCTCACACCTAATAGTGCTCTCTGCACTTTGTCCCCAGGACATTCTTAAACTTATTTTTTTCTTGTGGTACTGTCAGAAGCTGGCTTTTGAAGAAGGGTAGGACATGAATGGTGCCCTGAAAGTGCACTAACTGCAAAGAGAAGGTAGCAGAGCCTCAGCAAAACCTCTGGAAAGGGCACATAAAAACATCTCTGGAGAGCCCACATGTGTAAGACTAGATGTTAAGCACTGACAGATGGAGCACAGGCAAGCAGAGAACAGGGACAGACCATGAATATGGATAGGGCCGGGAAAGAGTTCTTCCCAATAAAGGTGGTCAGGCACTGGAAGAGATGTCCAAGGTTGCTGTGGTATCTCTTGGAGATTTTCAGAAGTTCACCCGACCTTGACCTTGAGCAACCTGATCTAATTATGAAGCTTTCAGCAGGAGACTGGACTAAGTGACCTCCAGAGGTCCTTTCCAACCTAATGTTTTCTATGATCCTACGATTGAGAAAAAAACAGTACCGAGGGATAATGAGTGAGTCAGAGGGAGAGCCCTCTAAGTGTATGAAAGGACCTGCGAGGCCCCAGCAGTAGGCATTTTTTGCCTCCTGTTTGGTGGGAGCCAAATGCAGTAATGCTACTGCCTGGAAGTCCTGCTCTGACTCATCCCAGGACACATTTCTGCAAGGCAGAGCAGAAAAGGAGAAGTGACTGCTGAGCCCTGAAGGGGGGGGAAGGGAGCTAGCCCCATGGAAGCTCAGAACAGGGAATTTTAGTCTTACTCATCATATTATTTTTATATTTGGTTTTTCAGATGTAAACCTCAGTGTTTCTGCCAGCATATTAACTCTGTGTGCACCACAAGTTTGTCCGCTAGCCCCAGTGACTCCTTTATGCTTGCCTGCATGCACAGATGCACAACTTCCAGCTGGGAGCCCAGTCTGACCCACTGCACTTTACAAGTGTTTGTAAGGGATAAACGGACTGCCTGGTGAGTGCTATTTAATCTGGGCAGATTTCAGTGTCATGCTGGACAAAGAAGAAAAAAGATGGGCCTGGTCTGGCAAAGATATAGCCAGAGAGCAGGTTAGGGCTGATGAGTGAAATGTGGCAGACGAGCCATAGAGGATTTACAAAAGTTAGAACTGAGATTTATCTTGAAAAGGTGCTCTACTTAGTCTTAAGAAATGTAAGCGAGAAAAGGAAGGGAAATCTCTATGACCATGAACAACGAATAGTGCTGGAAGGTCTAGCAGAATCTAGACCTCTAGCAGAAGACCAGCATGGGTTTGTTCTTTGCTGAGGTTTCAGACTTAAATAATGAGGCCACAATATTACCCTGTATGTGTTGTGTGTTTGATACACGGTCTTTATCTTATATCTAAATGTAGTTAATGCTGGGTTCTGAACATGAAAGAGGGTTTTATTCTGCTCTCCAGTGCTCAGTAATGAAAACCCTGATTTCTACGGCCTAACACATCTTTTTCATGTCTCCAGGGTACAGCCTGCACAATGGTTCCTGCCCTTCAGGTGACAGAGGGCAGGCTGCAGGTCAGTACGGATGTTTCAGTATCAGTGTTGAAGGCATACACATACCTTATAACCAACATTCATACTTATATTCTTTGTGCAGAGTGAGATCTCCATCCTTCCCTAGTGAGGTCCGTATTCTGAACGCTAGTGCCAAGGTTCACACTCTCAGCTACTGCGAGTAGTGAGACCTGTGCTGTCACTCACCCTGAGTGCTGCAAGCTCCAGACTGTACAGTGCTACATACCCTGTAAGTGGAGTAGCCATCACTTGGCAGAGTTGTAAGATTAGTGTAAACACTTTAAGGCAAGGTGTGCAGAAAGGGTTAAATATCAGGCCCCTGTAATGAAGGGGTTCGTGGAGTGCAAAAGGATCTCCAAAGCAGTAATACTGTGATTCAGGACAATGCCCACCTCAAGCCAGCAGAGACAGAATTAAATCCTCTAGCTTCTTAAATGCAGGAGGATCCATTATTAGTATTCACCACTCAAATTTGAAGTCCAGGTATTACAGCCTAGTCCAGTTTTCTTCTAGCGAGGAGGCCACAACAGTGTAGAGGTCAGTGGTTTACAGTCTCATTCCAGACTCTTGAATAATCTATGCAGTCTCCATTTGGGTAAAATACAAAACTACTCAGTAGGTTGGTACAAACAGTTCTGTAAGAAGACCAAGGAGAACATCTCCTGCTATGTTTCACTCTGACATGCTGCATTGTGGGATATGTTCTTAAAGACGGAAGAAAACTATGAGATCAGGGTTTTTCCATTTCTGTTTGTCTAAGGTGACAGAAGTTGTATAAAGCTGGTACTACAAAAAGTGCAATTGATAGCGAAGTTCATCTGAGGTACTTCAAAGTAGGTGGGGGAAGCCCTTTTTTTTCTTTTCTAGTTGGCGAAGAAACCCAGGACTGGAGCAATAGTGGGAGTGCCACAGGCAACACTGAAACTCAGCAGCAGACATTATTATGGAGGAGGATTCAGAGCAAGAATAGCAAAGAGAATTGCCACTGAAGCTCAGCTAATGTTGACTGTTACCAGTAATCTGAGTTATGTTTTGGTTAAACAGAACAATTCACACACTACACCCAAGATGAGCAAGCCAGTACACAGCAATGGTGTCCTGGTGCTGTGATCAATGATGAAAAGGTGTGGGCAGAAGTAAATGTAGCAGAGACAGCAAGAGGAATGATTAGAAGAAGGAAACAAGCAGCCTGGGGCAAGAAAGGTTGTGTAGACACCAACTCAAAGTAAGTCTTAGGAGAAAATTGGGATGCAGGCATAGCATCTCAAAGATCAGGCCTAGAAAACCGATCCCAGTGTAGTTGGATATGGACAGTATCAGATACAACAGTGATAGAGAAAAGATAGCAGAGAAAAGTTGTGAGATACAGTACCGCCAAATCCTTTTTTCCCCCACAACTTCACACTAAGTGTTTTGTATTTTATCTTTTCTTTTGTGTTCTCAGAAGCCAAACCTCTCAGCATACTGAGACGTCCTGTGGAATCCCAGTTTTTCTCTTTCTTTCAGAAGATTTTATCAGGCAGCGTGAAAAATTTGAAAACATGAAACTGACAAAATTGAAAAATCTGAACACAGAAAAAGAGAACCCCAAATTAATAATGCAAGGATCTAAAAATGTTTTAACCAACCATTACATTTTTAGGTTCATCGTGTATTTTTGAGCTTCACAAATTTTGCACTATCAGAAATGGGGTATGCTCTGAATAGTGCACAGCGTGGTTTTTCCAGCACAGGCATTTACTTACACTGAGCAAATGTATCTGCTGGTTGACAGACCCAGTGGCCCCACAAAGATCACAGATCCTGCGTTTGAAATCTTATCTACCACCCTCATTTCTTGCTCTTGCCACAGACCTCTTCTCAGCAGTCTGGGGCTTTGCTCCCCTAATGCCAGGCTTGTCCTACACAGCTGCCCACCCCTGATAACACAGCTGAGGAGCCCAGAGGAAGTTGTACAAGATGCTTTTGTCAACACTCCTTCCCACACAGACCATCTCCCGTCTCCTTTGTTACTGTAAATTGACATCAGAGCTGCTGAATCATGATACGGGAGTCACAAAAATGTTATTTATGCTGTAGAAACAAGGCCCCCTCCCTCTCATTGTTTCCTGCCTGTGTCAAAATGGAGTCACTGATTTTTGTCCTAGCTTCTCCTGCAGTGGCACTTTGGGTGAAGCAGGCTGAGCTCTCCTTATTCGGGCTAGGATAAAATGCATGTACAAGCACAACCAAGATTTGATTCTGGCCTGCTAAAAGACAGCCTTGCTGAGCAGACACTGTCTGGACAGTTCACCATGAAAAGCCATTTGGAACCAGTTTCTAAGAGATTTGCCTACAAGGTCACAGCCCCAAGGGAATTTTTCAAATTATACACTGCGCATTTGAAAAGTTGGCCTCCCACACGGAGGACTTATTTGCACTGCAAAAATATTTTGTTAGGGTGCTTAGTTACAACAGGCTTTATTCCTAAGCCTGTAGATGGAGCTGAACTATGGCTTGCCTTTTCAGCACTGTAACTAGATTCCTAACAAACCAGAATGTTGAGGAAAGAAAATGGTGCAGTACATGGAAAGGGATGCATGGAATAGAATGACTTGGAAAGTATTCAACAACAGAGAAAGACACAAGAAGGACACAGAAAAGAGAAGAAAGAGGCAGGGGGAGCCATGGTTATAGTCAGGGAGACAGTGATGCCCAGAGACAAGAAGCTACAGAGATATGAAATATTAAAAATATACAAGGAACGAGGGTGAGTTATGTCAAAGAGGAAGTCTGAGAGGCCTGGCAAAACACAAGGAAAGGAAGAGATTATTACCCAGCCACCCAAGAAACTTCATATGGATCAAGATTTTCTATGTATAAAGTCATAAGTATTTAAAAATTTTATGTGCAGATAAAAGCTTTTCGAAGCCATATTTTCATAGCCCAGTGAGATTTAACTCTCCTACTTTAAACTAATACATAGACTCCATATAGATTTGCTAAAGTATGCAGGGGAAACTTCCAGACTTTGACTGTCTGAACAAATTTATCAGGAAAAGATACCTATAGATCTCTTGCAGAAATTAAATTTAAAACTGTGACATCAGTTAGAAAAATCTAGGAAAACTCATAAATGAAAAGAACTAATTTCATTCACAAATTAAAAGAAAGTTGTAATTTCTTTCACTGGAATATTGTTTCTCTGCTGTTCTCTTCCAAATTCTTATTTTACAGCCAGCTAACAAAAAGACAAAGCTGTACTCAAAAAGAAAATATGGAAAAGCAATAAAGATTTCAGTTCTTCATTTACTGACAGTCTTCCCCACTAACTATGACTCACCGTAAGATTATCAAAATACATAATAAATTCAAAATAACAAAATACTCTGGAATTATGAAATACTGTAGCTGACACAAATAATGGATTTTCAACACATTACAAAATTGTTATTGTTGCTATTATTATTTCAGCAGTAGGTGAGAACAACATTTGGATGAAATGATACATGTGCAAGAAAAATCTTGTAACCTAACTTCAAATCAAATGCAACAAGTGAATGACAGAACCTAGAGAAGAAATTACTGGAGAGAAAAGAAGATAAATTAAAAAAATACAGCTAGTGACTTACATTAACTGTGTGACTTAGGTCATGTGAAAAACTTTTTTAACAACAAATGAAATCATCTCCCTTGCTCGGTTCAAGGTTCATTGTTTGGCTCATAGCACACTAAAACACAGCACAAAATTAAAAATACTTACATAGCCATTACTAAGTGGTTAGTTAAAAACAGACCTTAAACCTGCATAAACTTCCCTGTCATGTGCTTTATGTATCACATAGTTTCAAACATATCCATCCCAATTCTACTGAGAAAACATCCTGTTGTACCAGTATTATATGGTTTATAGAACTGTGCTATAATATCATAGGCTGTTGAACTATCCCCCCCTTTGAAAAAGTTAGCATATGCTTAGTAAAGATGATACCACTTTTGGCACCATATTTCCATTAAAAGTAGGGCAGATTCAAGACCAAGTGGGTGATTTATGCCCCATAACTGATAAAGGGTGAGTGACAGCAGTGACAGCGGGAGTAAATCCTTCCCTGTATTTTTTTTTCCCAGATATGTATGATTTTAAGCTCTGTAGAACAGTTCCAGCTGACTTCTCTTTGTAGTAGTAGCATTTAGTGCTTATATTGTTGGTTTGTTGGGTTTTTTTAATCAACAGATCTCAAAACATTTTACTCTTCTTTAGACACAGTATTTTACTTCAAACAAGGCACTGAACATGTACCCCCCCATGACCAACAGGGAAAATAAAGGCACAGAGAGTGCAAGTGGCTGGCTAATGAGCCAAGGAGCCAGAAAATTAACCCAATATCCTAGATTACAAGCCAGACCCCAAACAGTTGATCATACTCTCCTACGTCAGCATCTGCAATTCCATTTTCTTTTAGGAAATCTACCTTTCCACAAAAGTGATTCGGAGGTTACAGGTAATCAAAGTCACATTTTTGCAAGTATTTGAGGAGTAAAAGAGAACACCAAATGTAGTAGGGTGACATCTCAAGAGAGAGGTGGTCAGGAAAAGAGCACAGCAATGTGGCTTTAATACAAAGACAGGTAAAGGCAAAGGAAAATTTGGGGGGGTTGGAGGGCAATGTTATTGGCAGCAGCAGATTAGTCACCTTTCATGTTGGGGAGGAGTTATTTATAGCTCTTTGTTTTCCACATGGTTTGCTGTGGGACTTTGACAGAAAACACATGGTTTTCTATGTTTGGCAAGATGGGGCAGATGATAGACGGTGCTTAAGAGCCAGACGAGACTTCAGATCTCTTATTTTGCCAATGCAATTAGCAGTTTTCCAGCTGTGGCTCTTCAAAAAACTTCCATTGAGTAACTTTAGTAGTTCGTAATAGGATAAAACAAAAGGTTTTAATTTTGGATAGAATATCCTTGGACACTGAATGGCCATGAAATTTATCCAGTTACACATAGAACATTTACTTTGGATTCTTTCCTCAGAATTAATCTGAAATTGGTCAGATTATCAGCAGGAAATCAGGATGACCCAAGTGCAGACTTGTGAAAAAGTCTCTAAAATTTGAACTTGTGTTTATCAACTGTTTAATACTCTTAATTTCTAAGGGACTGAGAGGATAAGCAGATGGTCTGCAAAGCAAAACTATAATATTTGAGGCCTGATGTGAGACGTGCATTTTGGCCAAGAGGCATGCACAGTCTTGCCTGCTATTTCCTCTAGCATTTAAAACACACATCCATCACTTAACAAATTGGCTGCAAAATAATGTTCCTAGTCATCATATGCCTATCCTAGGATGGGCTTTGTCACATAATTAAACCTGGTGTAGAACAACAAAGGAACAGTCATTATTTGGATAATACAGAGCAAAACGGTAGTTTGACAGGTCTTTCAAATACAGAGGATAGGCCTATTTCTGCTGTAGGATGGACACAAGTTCAAATAAGAAAAGGTGAGGCAGAGACTGATATATGAAAAGGCTTTTTCCCTGAGAGGTTATTTAAGAAGCACAAAATCTTAGTGTCACCCACATCTGTCATGAAGGAGTTGCTTTTTCAAAGTCTGCTAAAAGGGGGCTGGCCCTGCTAACAGGCGAGGAGATGGTCTCAATGCACTAATGGTTCTTTCCATCCAAATTTCCTGTGTGTGTCACAGCTGTTGGTCTGTGCAGCTGTCTCTGGTTTTTTTTTGCCTACCCCATCTCATGTTTATAAACGGCTTATCATTTTATGTTGCAGATCAGGGAGATGAAGAGTAAGAAATACTATACTGATTTCTGCAACATATTGATCACAAAACCCTCAACAACCATATATCTGTCCTGTTTGTTAGTAACTAAATAGTAAATAGCAATACATTCTTACTCAGACAGACTTTTACCCTTGGGCTTTTGACTTTCCTTTGTTTTCTTTTTGTTCTCCAGGCGCATATGCTCATGGATTTATCCCCTGTCAAAGGCTTTAGAACGCCTCACTCCTTGTGAACGCCAGTAAGCATCACTCTTCCCCCGTAGAGATGATTTACAGGAAATGCACGGGTACAATCAGTTTCCTTACTTATTCGCAGGGTTCAACAAATTTCAAATCAGATGTAGGGTGATGGGGCCCTTTAGTGATGGAACCTTACGGGAGCTGCCACCAACCTATGGGTACAATGACTATATCTGCCTGGGCAGGGGGCACTGGTTTTAGTCATGGGTGCCTTCCTGCAGGCTGAAGCGGGTTCTATCACCCTCTGATTTCTTCAGTTTTCTCTCATTTCGTTCAGCAGTTGTTAGTCAAATTCACTTCTCATCACCTAAAGTTGAAGATAACAACTTGAGACAAAATGAAATGGCTGATGAAAAGCCCATCCCGACCACTCCAGTGCTCACACACTGTGGCAGGTGGTAGATTGGTACTGGTTTGTAAGAGCGTTGCTCCATAATTGTTAGTCCTCATGCTGCCCACCCATCTTGTGTTCTTGTCATCCTCCTTTTCCCTTTCCATTCTTTGGGCAGATAGACCTCAGTTGCT
Source organism: Aquila chrysaetos chrysaetos (assembly GCF_900496995.4). Classification (NCBI taxonomy): domain Eukaryota; kingdom Metazoa; phylum Chordata; class Aves; order Accipitriformes; family Accipitridae; genus Aquila; species Aquila chrysaetos. The sequence continues at coordinate 45,357,765 of NC_044005.1, read as the reverse complement.
GAGTGTTGCTTCAGTGTAAAATAACACGTGGTGCTTGTGGTGTGGGAAGGAAGCTGGCTGTGAGAGATAAAGGTTGAGGTTAAGAGCAGACCGACTGTTATGCTCCTGGGGCTTTGCTGCTCTTTGTATAACCTTGGTGTGGCTGAGTGATACAAATCAGCACTACCTTTTCTGATAAAATCCATCTACCAGAGGCAAGCAGCAGCCATACCTCCACATCTTTTTGTAGTTTATTACAGCCCTGGCATTCCAAAGGGTCTGAATGGGTCAAAGGTTAGTTTTCCACGATATTACTGAAAGAGAGCAACCAAGTTTGGTTGGGGCTCAGAGACTTAAGAAAGAAACTGAATTAAAAAATATATCAGAGGAGCTGCAAGAAACAAAAGCCTTCAGGGAAATTCCAAGATTGCCAAAGAAAAGAACAGTCACTGAAAATGTTCGTGCAAAACCACCATCTTCTCCTTCCTTCCCACAAGGACTAGCGCAACTCACTTTGAAAGAGAAAGAAAGACTTGAGAGAGCAAGCATTTCACCCAGCTGTCCCACTCTGCAAAGCCCCACTGCTTTACTTCACCCAAACCAGCAGGCAGGCAGAAATGCAAAATCATGCCATTTGTGACCCACAGAAACAAAGCTCAATGTTTGCATGGGTGGGGGAGAGACACAGTCAAGCTTATCACGAACTGGAAAAAATGCAGAGTAGAAATGTGCTGGTTGCTTTATCTTCCCCGCAACCTGCTCCCCCCCATCCCTTTGCCTGCCCCCCACCCCCCCCCCCCCCCCCCCCTTCATGCAAGCCTTAATTATTTTTCTTCCCAGGAAATGCAAATCCGAAGTGAAGCCCAGCTTCACTGGACATAATCATAGAGACTGAGACTGATGGTTTTGAAGGCTAGAGACTGAAACTAATGGTTCTGGAAGATGCTGCACCAAAATCTATCTTTAACTCCTTCGTGGAAAACGGTAATTAAAAATAAGACAGGAAGCATTGAAAAACCACAGAAGATCTGAGCTGATCTCCTCAAAGTGGTCCTTAACCCATCTTAAGGAAAACCTTCTACCCGATCTTCTGAAGTTCTGAGCAGTAACGAAAGTTCTTACATTCCTGAGGGCTATAGAATAAGCAAGTGTTGATTTACCAGGTAGGTCCATGTCAGCTGCAGTCTCTCCCTTTGCAATGTCCAGAGCAGAACAAACATTGCCCTTGGACAACCTTGTCCAACCATTTTGTCATCTGATTCAGACTCAAGCTCTCTGCTCAAAGGGAAGAAGTACTGTGAGCATCTGCATAATTGAAACCTGGGACAAGCGTCATGTTAAATAAGGCTAAAACTGCTAAAAAATTTCACAAAGAAGGGAAACAAAAGTCTGCTCTTTCTCTGAGGTCAGCTCTATCCTGAACATAGCTCTAGCTCTGTCACATAATCCTGACATAAGGAAGTTACTCCCCCTAAGAAAATTTGGTGGAACCAGAATGGAATTGGCATGTAGAAACCCTCTGCCACTCAAAATATACAATTTGCATATTTTAGATACTGATTTTATTAAAGCAAAGCTAAAGCGTTTGCTTTAAGCAATAAATAAAGCTAATGATGCTTTTTCCCTTAAGCTCTGATTTCATCAGGAAAAGCTGAAAATTTTTTTCTGCACTGGTTTAGCTTCAAAAGTACTACTGGTCCTATAAAATACTTTATAGAACATATGCAGCTCTGGAGAGGATTAGATTATTTATTGGTAAAATATCTAGTAGTGTAAATGTTCCAACAACTGCAGCTGAAATCAAGAGAGCTCAGGCCCTATGAAAATTAAGTCTTAAGTGTGTAAGAGGAGGAAAAACTGTTTCCCTTTCACGCTGTAGAAACTGTAAGCAGAGTCAGAGTTTGAATTAAACAAAATTATGCCTCCATTAATGTAATAAAAAATATGTTTTGACCTAAGGTTGAATTGAGAAATTGATGGACTAAAATATATGTTAGTCTGAAAGTGATGAAACTGTGTTTTAAGCTTTCAGCCTTCCTTTCATTTTTCTCTTTCTCCATTGCTCCAATTCTTTATTGGTCTGTCAGTTTTGTCAATTAATACAAACAACCAAACAACAAAATAATCAAATAAACCTGAACCATATTTCACAAAATGAGTTCTAAAGAGTTATAGCTTAGCAAAATTAGGTTATGAGGGGTTAAAAGAAGCTGCTGACTGCTGAAAATACAGAATAGATACAGAACAACTAGAGTGATTACCTTGCCAGTGTATTTAAGAGAACAAATTTAAGGGACAGGGTGAAGCGTGCAGAATAATTTTCAAATTAAAAAAAAAAAAAAAAAATCAAACCAGATGATTTTGAAGTAAGAAATATGTGTTATAGAATGGCTACTGGGGAAACAATGCTTCCTCTTGCTCTCAGTGAAGGCCTATAAAGCTACGTATTTATGGTCCTTACCTGAGGCCTTCTATAATCTTGGTAACAACAGCTGAAAGGAAAACTAGAGGAGCCAGCTCAGAGACTGCCCAGGCAGAGTCACAGGCAGGAGGGATAGCAGCAGCTTGACATTTTGAAAAAGTTCTCTCTGAAAAAATAGTATGAAATAACTGATTGAAATGCAATCAAATGTAACAGCCTCCTGTAAGACAGATTTTGTTCTTCAAAACACTGACCATGTCCACATTTTAAAGACTGCTTTCCATTTTCCATTTTCTAATCTGCACCCACATGATACAGTTTAATACAAGTTATACCTTTGCTCACAGAGGGTGTTTTTCCTAGCTTTAAGGGCAATTTTGTACCTACTTGACTTGCAAAGGGCTATGTCAAATCCAACCAATCAATGCTTTCTCCACCAAGAGGCACAGAAAAAGTCTTTCTGACTACAAGAATCTCTCAGCTTCCTAAGCACTTCAAAGTCACTAGTCCTGAACACTTTCTGAGTTCATTTGCATAAAATGCACCCCTTTCCTTCTATTTCTTGCCTCACACATCAGATTATTTTCATACTGCATATTAGACCACTAATAAGGTACAAATTTCAGAGAGCATGATCTAGTCTAATAAGCACACAAAGTTTAAGAGGACTGAAAACCCCTGGTTCCCCTGATCATCTTCATTGGCTCTATGTTTTAGTGCAATGAATTAGTGATAATGTGTGATTTTTTTCCTCTCAGAACTTAAATTTTTATCTGCAGAAGTTAATAATACTCATTTTGGATAGGTCATAAGGAAAAAATCAGTCTCAATAAATGTTAAGCTAGAAACAGGTTGAGACAAATCATCAGACCTCTGGAAAACATCTGGAAGCAAATTGTGAGTTGTAGTCAAAGTTGAATAAAGTACATGAGGAAGAACTGGTGGAATAGTTTGTTTCTGAATGTTTGGTTTCCAGAATGGATTTTCACAGTAAAAGGCATGATAAGGATCTCTTCCCTGCTCAGGACAGGTTATTTTTCACATTTACATGGCTGGGAGATGGAGTCCCAGAAGTCCAGTCTTAAGTACATGCACAATATTCCCAAAGGAACAGAATTCAATGCAGACCTCAAATTTAAGTGAGCTAGTGATTTGTGCGTGTGTGTGTGTATGCAGAGTGGTAAGACATATCTTGGAGTTTAAGGATGTGCTGATTTGTACCAAAAAACAAACAAACAAACAAAAAAATTCATTAAGCCCTCCATGGAAAATCTGTGACAATTGCATGAACTGGGACATTTTACTAGAAACAAACAGGATCAGCCATATATTTTGCCTAGTTTGCCACCAAGAGAAAAGGATGACTGTATCGTAGTTTTCAGGACAAAAGACATGAACAGCAGTATTCTGTCCAGTAAACTTCATGATTTTATTAATATTTTTAGAACTTTGAAAATAGCCAACGGACAGAATAACCAGCAGGAAGAGGCAGATGTTAGATCAAAATGAAGAGAATATGGATGTGTTAATATTGGAACTAGACATGTTGCTAATCTCTGTGCACACTTGAAATGAAAATGTATTTCATGGCAGGAAAAAAAAACACAGTTATGAGCTTTAGAAAAATTCCGAAGTGTGTGCTGTTAAGAGAGTTAACGTAATGAGGGGAGTTACAAGACAAACTGAAGTTGCCTGCTAAATGACTGTGCAGAACAGAAACAATCTGTATAGAATGAGTTACTTCAAAAGGAAGTATTATGAAGTTTTCTTCTCAGATTAAGTATTTTCAAAAGTCAGCTGTGCTGAAAGAGTTACAAACTCCATTCTAAAGCAATCTGGAGAACAGAAATCTGGATAGAAGACTCCCCATAGTAACAGCAACAGGTAAAATATTAAATTTATTTTTGGTAGAACTACATTTCCATTCACCATAGAGTAAGATCAATTGAACTGTGGCAAAGAAAGAAAACACTTAGGAGCTAGTGCTGAGAGACAAACAAATAAAGCATTTATCCACTCTGCTGAATAAGATATTTGTCTGTAATCCACATCCAGACAAGATCGCTTAAAGATTCGACATACAACTTCACTGCTTTAGTAAAACCAAGCCAACTTCCTAGGGATATTTGTCTAATGTTCTGATGACGTTGTCTTCAAATCTACATTTACTCTCTGTATAGGAGTTTCCGCACTCTTGTAATATAGCTCTTAATATTCTCCATCTTCCAGTAATGCTGAAGACCAGATTTTAGGACTCTGACTGCTTTTCTCAGTTTGGTTGGAGTTGTGGGAATAATTAACTTTTACTGGCTGAATCAAAAAGAGGAAGGCGGGGGGGGGGGGGGGGGGGGGGGAGAATGCTAGGGAATTAATTTTCACTCTGAATAATTTTTACAATTTTCTTACAAAAATGGAAATCCCTCAAGATTTAATTATGAGTTGAATGAAACATTTGTTTCAAAACAAAATTACATACTTTTTCATTTCAAATTTTGTTAAATTTTGAAGCAAGAAAAAATTCCAGCTTTCAAAAGCTTGAACTGTTGACAAAACAATTCAGAGAATTTAACAAGAATTTACAAACAGTTTGGTTTCCAGGACCAGATTCTCAAATCTGCATTGATTGGACGAATGAAACATCTAGCAGAAAAATAATGCCTAGATCTAGTCTCAATAGCTAACATCATCTTCCATTCCTGATCCTCTCCTGCCTCTTATTAATGGCACTTCTTTTGCAGCAGCTTCTCTAATTCACAAATCCTGCTTTTTTTAATTTAAAAGCCCCTACTAAAATTTTACTTGCCCATCATCCAGCATATACATTTGCATTTTTTCCCCTTTGATTTTGCAGAACAAATTTTCAAGATTATTTTAGTACCCAAACACAACAAAAAACCTTCTCAAATTCCAAATCTCTTTGCATGTTCTATCTCTATTTTCACTTTTGCTTGTTGTGGAACATCCTGTTCTTCTCTTTCAGCCATTCCTAGTTCTATTCCATGCCCCACAGCACCCCCAAGGAATGGTGTTTCCTACTTAGAGCAACTCATCGTGCTCCTCCTTTTATATGCGGAAGGCACCTCTATCCTCTGAAATGTTATGGTACAGGCCTTTCTCTGCAACCATGAGAGTGAGAAAGATTTCTTCTTATTTAATATGAAAAACATCCAAATCACAAGATATATATACAAATCTCCACCCTAAAACCACCCGTTTCTTCCATGTTGCCAAGGAAATGAGTACATAGTTAATCATGACGAACAAAACACAGCCCTCTCCACCTTCTCTATTTTTCAGTCTGTCAGCCCTCCAGACAAGAAGCTTCTTACTGCATTTCTGTACAAATCTGGGGGATGACACAAAATAATTAAGTAGAAGTCTCCACATTCTGGGTAAGAGCATCCTGGGGGTTTAAGCTGCAATGACTGAGAAACACAGGACATGTTGGTAACTGAGTTAGGCTATAGGCCTGAGAAACTGAAGCCAGGAATTGCACAGGCACCCAAAGGTCAGCAGATTTCTCATCTCTTTCTCTGTGTACCCTGCAGTGTTCTGTTAACATTTTGCAATAGGTTCAGCAGCTAAGTTTTTGGGGTGGGTGTAAGAGCGCACCACTTCCTGTGGTGGCCGTTGTGCTTCCTGTTTTCTCAAGGCTGATGGAGACGAGCTGGCGGGGCTGCTGATTTTGAAACAGGGGCAGCTGCATGATTGTCTTGTGAGAGCTCAGAATGAATCACCATCCCATCCTTATAGAAAAATCCCAAATCTTTCCAGAGTTGGAACTCTAACTCTGGTGGCATTGCGCTACCTGCTCATGCATTGAGACAAGGGTGGGGAATGCCCAGAACGCCAAACAGTCAAAAATCAAGAGCCAGACCACAACAGATCATGAGATTAGTTCAAAAATCATACAACTTTTGGAAAAGATTTTTTTCTGTTCACTTAATTTCCATTCTTTGAGATACATCCCATCCTCTGCAATAAGAGCAAGAAATCTTTTCTTTTTTAATATGAAAAACATAAAGTATCACAAGACTTAATAAAACCACAAGTCAGTAACAGTAGATGGACAGGAAGGTTACTGAAACATGAAACTACCTTTATACAGACTTTTGACCAATAAACATTCAAACCATTGGAGGGTTCAAGGATATACTAAATTCAGTATGTTGGTAAAAGAAGGGAACTTTTTGGTAAAAGACAGGAAAGGAAGGGAAAAGAAATTGACCAAAAAAATCCTCTGATGTAGGATAAAAGATGCAGAATAAATCTATCCTGTTACAACTTTATCCAGTTATTATTATTAAAACTCTTGTATCAATATGAGACATTCTTCATACCTATTTACAAATAAGTACAACATAACGAGGATTACAGAACATGCTTCCCTGGGCAGGCCACTCTCAAAACTGAAATGAATATTTGAAGCACCTGCTTGCAAGAACAAAAAAAAAAAAAAAAAAAAAAAAAACAAAAAAAAAAGGGGGCAGTTAAATTCATACTGTACTTTGAGGTCCAGACTCACATTGGCCCCTAGATTGTCTAGAAATTTGAGGCTAACACCTGTTAGCTAACATATGCTAATAAATATGCTTGAGAAGTCTTGCATAGACAAGGCAGTGTGCATTTTACCATGCACTAAGCTCACTGAATTAAATACTAGGCTTTCCTCTATGCTTTAAGCTATCTGTCACAGCACTAGATGTTTTTGGCAAACTAACATGATTTTTTTTTTAACCTGTTTCAGTTCAGATCCAAGCTCCCCAGCCTGCTCCAGATAGTTTCATGATTAAAGCCTTAATTGATTGCTGTTGTCTTCAGTGTCATGCCCAAAAGCAGACCAGGTCTACATTTTGGAAAAAAGACCTACACAAAATGAAAAGGAGACAGTGAGAAAATAATAAGAGCCTAAAAAAATCTCTCTTAAGGCTGAAAGGAGCAGTGGTAAAAGGAAGGACTGGCAGGACTCTCCTGGGGAGACACGTGTGGTCATTCCTGACATTTGGAGCCAGCTCAGAGAGGAACAGAGACTACTATTTCAACCAAATAGCTCTGTTACTCCTTGATACGATTGTAAGTCTTATGCCTCAGAGTGATCATATGTTCAACCCAACTGACTGTCAAATGTTTACATTGTGCTGGATGCATTTAACACACATACTGGAGAATGCTTTTATGTTCCATTACCTGTATGCTAACACTTCTGCTTTTAACCATCTATTTGAACCACATGCTACATTGTCTAAAATACTCCCAAATATTTGCACATCATTTTCCACTTCCTCGACCTTCACACCCTCCTACTCTTGCCTGGTGCCCCATAATCCTAGACTGGTTTACATAATTATTCAATATGGATATATGTCCCTTTGCTTTCTGAATTCTTCTCATGGGCCTGCCCTGAGTTTTCACAGAGAAGTAAATACGAAAGACCTTGAGTTCCTCTCCCCACACTGCATTTGTTTCACTTTCTCCTCTTTTCACTCACTGAAGTTCTCTGAGCTCAAGTGTAGGGTTCCTGAGTTCCCAGTTCATAGGATGAAGACATTGGCACTGCTGGAGGAGGCAAGAAATGAAGACACGCCATTAGGTATCTTCCTGATCTGGCTCAATGGCTCTACCTTCAAGCGTCCATTTCTTTACTCACATTCTTATCTGAAAATCTCATCAAGCCTGCTTAGCAGTATCTACACAGGGTTTTGCATATAAAACACTAGCATAAGAAAGGGCATATCCCAGTTTCCCTACCATATGACTGAGCAAAACTCTTCTGAGACTCAGTCTATGGTGCATTATAAGATAAATTATTTATTTTTCGTTCCTGGCTTTAAAAGTAGAATGACTGCAGTCCCCAATCACATACATCTTTGATGGTCTGGCATGCAGCTCAGTCTGCAGCAATATGGAGCTAGCACGGTTCTTGTGGAGCAATTCCTTATAACCTCAATTGAGGTGTTCACAAACTGGAGAAGCAGTGTAGGGAGGTGCAGACGAGTCTTGGAAATTGAGAGGAAATGCAATGCTAAAAGACGTGGAGGATGGTAAAATGGAAGTGCATGGTGGTAAAAAAAGCCAGAATCTAGGGATATGTCACCTATGGATTTATCAGTGTCCATCATTTTGCATGACATGATGAATGATACTAACTTTCCCAAAATGTCCAACAGTGTTTTCTGGAACTGAACTAACACAGAGGATCAAATCACATCACTTTGCAGTTTCTGATGTACAACAGCAGCTCCAAAACTTCTGCATAAGGAAGCAGGCCTTTGCAGACCTGTGTGATAAACCTGCCCAGTCCTTTGGAACAGGAGTGACAGAGCCCGTACTGACCAGAAAGGCAGGCTGCTATCTGGAAACTGGCTACCGAAGACTGCTACAAGTCCGTGGCTAACCATCAAGTCAACTGTCGGACTGTTAGGTGGGGGGGGGGGGGGGTTGCAATGTTGTTATGAAAGTTGTTTATCCACTAATCATCAACAGCAAGAACGTACATGAAATAACAGCAGGCTTTTACAGAAAGAGCCTCTAAATTGCATTATGGTAAGAGATGATGCACTGTGTCCATGGTTTGTACTCTAGCAGAAACCCATAAGTTAACTAAAAACAATCCTACTTCTCTCTTCTTCAAGGCTTGATAAACACAGACTGATCAACACCAATGTGGACAGCACTAGCAAAGTGCGGGATGTGGGAGTTCTAGGGAAATCATGCATATGCAATATTGGGCGATCTGGAACCTTATTCTTTCCCATAATCATCAGCAGAGTTCAGTCCAGACACTGACAGTCTGCAGTCTTGTCCTTTCACATAACATTGGTGTTTTTACTTCAGATGGTCAGGTGGTATGGGGATGAATACAAACTTGAGCTTGTAGCTATCAGTGAGCTAAATCTTAAGTCTGTTAAAGAGAAAAAGTTGCGGTGACAGAATTTCCCAGAATTTAACAAATTCATATCACTGCATAAAAGAACATATTTGTGAGAAGCTGCAGGGCTGGACTAGATGACAATTCAAAAAGAAGTAGTTAGGAATTCTGGGCCCAATTCTTATTTTCCAGATAACACCTTTTCTCTGCTCAGGGCCAAAACCATGTATGTATATCAAACCTACAAGTTTTTTAATTTGGATAAAATGGTACGGAATATGGAAGAAGAACAAGACCTTCTATTCTTATGTAAGAGGCCTATAAAAAGATACTACTACTTTTAAAAAGAAAAGTCCTTTTCTTCATCTTGTTTTCACTCTTGTTCTTCAGGTTCCTTTCCGAATCAAACTGGGAGAACAAGTAATATGCTTTCAACACTGTAATAAGAAACTAGTAAAAAAAATAAAAACTTTCTTAGCCTGAGTGAAACGTCTTTGACTCCCTTCTATATATGAGCGTAAGCATACGCTGGAGACAGACATAACCAAAGCTACTGCAAAATATGAAAGGAGTAGCAAAGCTCAGCAACAAACTGTTCCAAGGTATGTTTTCTGATTGTTTTATGAACAGTTTTATATGTAATTTTAAGAAACTGCACCCAGGGGAAAAATGACTGAAGAAATACTTTGCAGAAATTCCTTGCATTTCCAGTCCAGTCAAATACAATAAACATGCTCCCCTGAAATATATACACAAAATCTAAAGATAAGTCATCTATGGATTTATCAATATCCAGAGAAGGAGAGGCTCTGTTGTAAGAAAGAAAGAAAATTCCTCACCTGTGCAAGGCTGGTGAACGTAGATGATACTTGTGGTGCACGCGTATGTGTGGGAGGCCTTAAGTATTTTGTCTGATAATTGGTACTGAACAGGATGTGTGCCCTTTATCCGTATACAGTTGGAAGAAAAATAAAGAAAAGTAGTACCTTGTCCTAATAGCCATATGTTCCACAACAAATCCTACATCCCATTGGTAAAAGGCATATAACAAATGTGAAGGAAGAAAGTGCCTTGGGGATCCATGCGCGCAAAAATAGAAGAACGAGAAACTGCGGAAGTACTTCATACCTTTACAACTTCTTCAGATGTTTTGTTCATACTGATTCCAAGTGGATTCCCTAATGACAAATCAGCAATTTCTGACTGCTAGGAAGATGACCACTGGAGTCCTCACCACAGATTTATAGAAGAGGTCTCCCCCAAATCTAACATCTAATCTGTCAGTCAGGTCACAGAGTAATGCAATGCAAATGCAATACATTTAAGACAGGCTGAGAAAACAGTTTTAGCCTCAGTGGAGTGTGCTAAGATGCTAAAATAAGAGGAAGGTCCTGCTGGCTGATAGGATTTGTGAGAAAATTGTCCTAGGATTAAGACAAATTCTCTGGGGGAGATTTTTTTCAGTGTGCTATAAACTCTCACAAAGTATGTCTATCCTGAATAATATATTATTGTGCAGAGATCTTCAAAGTGATGCCTGGGGGAGGTATGTGACATACAGTGGCATGGCCAGACCCATGGCTGAGCTGAAGTTTCTTCTTAGTGCCTTACTACTTTGTAGTTATACCAGTTTTTCTGGAGGATCTTGAAGATGCTGCTGCACTCTGGGGTGCGGATAATCCTACTGTGGCCCTCTAAACTGTTTAGCGTTATTTTGAGAATAGAAGGCCCTAAATGTCTAATGTGCATGTTTAGCATCATAACACATAGGAATAACCCTTAGGGGAAAATCCCTGAGAGATTGTAAACTCCTTGCTTTTTAAATTAGCAGCTATTTTAGTTACTTTTGTGTAAGGCTTTATTGTCACAAGATCACCCTGTAAGGAGGATCTTGCCAAGAGAACTTATTTTCAGACAACTCGCCTTTTCTGAAGTGATAGCAACAATAAATAGTTTATGATGAAAAGGGGGTAAATAAGCAGAATATCACAGATTTGACAAAATTTGACTCATCAGATCTTTGGGTTTCCAAAATGGAGGTGGTTCTCTATAAGAAAGTAAACATGAATCAGATTTAAGAAGAATATATTGCCTTTTAAACTTATGAGAACTACAGGCTAACATATCTAGTTTCAAAAGTTAAGTCTTGATTGTTTCAAGAATGTAAAGAATAAAGATTTTGAAAATTAATCTGGGATGGATTAAGCCTTTACCTGAAAAACAACACTGAAAATGGTTTACATTTAATTTTGTTGAAACACCATGATGACGACTTCCTGATTTGGGTTATTTTTTATATTTCAGTCAACTGTCTTTCATCAGTGATGTTCCCAACACCATACCAGTTGTAGTCCTGTGGGGTCAAGGTGAAAAATTTGTCCTTGTTTCTTTGAAAGCATATCTAGACCATTTGGTGATGACTGACCATGAAGGTGTTGAGGATCTGTTCGCTATTCTTGTCTCAGGAATCATGGTTTTATGCGTAACTACAATAGCTGCATCCAGTTTTGATCTTTCTAAGAACTGATTGGATCAGGAGAATAAACAGAAAAATAATTAGGAAACGTTCTTTCCATTATAGCAGGAAGGCAGCAGCTAGGAGTGATCCCAGGCTTATGCACATTGCAAAAGAAGTGTATTTGTTGGATGGAAAGGAAGCTACACAGTGTCTCTCTCCAAGCCTACACATACCGGCCATAAAGAAAAGCCTGGTCTCTTCTGACCTCATGCAAAATGAGAATGGAAAGAAATGGGGAATGTTCTCTGAAGGAGATTCTGAGGAATAATACATATCCATTAGGCCATCCTTTCATCATCAAGAGGTAACTTGTGAAAGGAACTAATTTCAGCATTGCCTCTCTTGAAAGTTTGATGTTAATGTTTCAGCAAGGAAAAAAAAAAAAAAGCACTGCATATCCCACCACCAACTCATAACTGTTTGCTAAATATGAAGGGCTCTGGCACCAGAGCTGAAAACACCGTTGTATGCTGCTATTTCAGGCACTACAAGCAAATGTGCTAATAAGTTTGGTGCCAAAAAGTCAATGATAAAGGGAAAGAAATCATTATAATAAAGTTTGGTGCTTAAACAACCTTTTGCAACTACATTCAGCATTCTAGCAGCCGGGAAGTCATGGGATTCACGTGTTCTGTTACTGCCTTTTGCCTCCCTCTTACAGAGGAGAGTTGGCTAGTGCTGTGACCCATACTGCAACAATATAGGTTGATTGCAGAATAAACATGTCCTCAGTTTATCCTCAAGGATCATGCCCAAATTTTCTAGGGCATGCCAGTGGCAGCCCTCTTGCTAGGAATAACACAGATGCTGAAACAGATTACAACATCTTTGTATGTTTTTCATTTTGATTCTTTGTGTTCAGATTCAGAGCAATGAACATGCAGAGAGACTCTGCCAGGTCCTTCTTTCAGAGAGCTAACCATACAGTGTAACACAAAATGCAGTTAACCTGCCGAGCCCCTAAGGTCTTTCCTTCTGCAATGTTTCCTTCTTCCTGAAGTCCTCTGACTATCTCTACAAAAATTTAATCCCATCTCAACTAAAATACACAGAATCAAAGCTGTGATCCCAGAACGACACAAAATAAAGGAGACTCTGATCTAACTATTTTTAATCATCAGCCTTTCTCACATTATTCCTCTGCTTCCTGGGCTTAGCTTTCCACTTACTCTCCCTTTGATGCAGCGTATCTTCCATCACCTGGCTTAGCACTTGCAATAGAACCCAAGATATAACCTCACAGGAGGCTTGCCTTCTGGCTACAGAACTTCTGATCAGCTAGACTTCCTTCCCAAAATAAAAGGAGTTAGTCTGTGTCCCAGTCCCCAACTGAGCTCTTCAAGAGCACCTTCCCATAGTCCTAACACCCAGTACAGGACAATGCAGTCAGTAGTGCCTTAAATGATTTCCTGCTACTGGTGGTTTGAGAATGAGAACCAGTCTTTCACTTTTCATAGGACAAGAACAATCAAGTGAAATCCACAGCCTGAAGTGGATGGGAACATCAGGAAACAATCTCAGGAGAATAGCTCAGCATATCGTGCAAAGGAGGAGTAAAATGGCAAAAGCTGTTCTGGTAAACTTCTATTTACTGGCATGCTATTGAGCAATAGTTTTGGTAACATGGTATATATTCATAGTTACATACATACACAGTTTCTCACATGTATGCACAAAAACATAAAGAAGTCCCTTAGAATTTGGACGTGATTTGCAGGTGCTGTTCAGAAAGGGATAAAAATTGTGGGGTGCTCAGTTTGTGAGGTTATCGCTGTTCTTCACAGCACCCTCAACAGCAATTTAGAGCCAAATCTATTTAAAAACAGTAAAGGCAGAGAAGTGAAGTTGCCTTTGGTTGTGCTTTTTTTCTCTTTCCCGTTGTAGCTTCCTCTTTCTCTTCACCAGCTCAGCACTGCTGGCAGCTTTTTATAAACCACGATTCCTACTGCTGTCAGCTTGTTTGGAAACTACATGGTGAGTTCAGTCCAGCAGCTACTGCTGTGGGTTTGTGTTTAATTGCAGACCGGATTTGCTTTAAATTCTGTACCCACCACCATAATTTTCATTCCAAACACTCAAAGAGCTCTGCATATTCAAAAGTATTCAGTACAAAGCAGAATTTTACTACTAAATGTATGCAGTTATGTAGCATAAACTAAAAGTGGAAATGAATTCCCATAAATAAGTAGTAAAGAACTTCTGCACAATGCATAAGGGAGTGATAGCCTCTGGAAGGTTAGACCATGGCAGGGCAGTCAGTAATGCTGGGTTATTCTAGGTTACCAGTAATCTGCACTGAGCATGCAAAGTAATATCATGACCAGAACAACAGCTGTGAAGCAAAAGGCAATATTGAGATCTTCGTTTGTAGAGGAATCTTCTACAATACCTCAGACATCTTTAACACCAGAGTCAGGGTGGATGGGTGAGTAGAGTGCTGTCCAGAAAGATTATGATTACATGAATGATTAGGAACAAAACAGTGAAAAAGCTTCATCTAGCCATAGCATCAAGGACAGATTACTAGGAAAGCAGGTAGAAGCAACAACGAGGAGGAGCAGGAGTGGGACTGAGGAAACATCGTGTGTTGGGACAGTGAGATAAACAGCACCAGCACTCCTGAAGTCTTCGTCCTCTGCCTGGTGCTCCAAAGGCAAACTTTGCCATTAGTTTGGTGGAGAAACTAACTTGGGACAAACACATTATAGTTCTTCTCACCACAGCAGAAATCCTACAGCCAGTCAGGGACTGGGGGATGATGGCAAGATCTTGGCTGGAGGCAAACAGTACTCAGAAGAAAAGCTAGACAAAGAAAATAAAATCGGAGGTTCCTCTAGGTCACAGAGTTCAAAAACTTTTTTACATGCAGATCTCTAAAATGCTTCCATGTGGGTGCAAACATACATGCAATTTACATGGTCAGTTTAAGCCCACTGATAACAGGGTTACTTTTTGTTATTTTTCTCAGATCCCTCAGAAACATTCCATGGAGTCGCAGAGGCCTACAAACCATGAGTTGAAAAGTCACTAAATCATGACTGGAAAATATAGGTCTAAACATGGTACTTGTACTAGTTAAACTAAATTTAATTTCTGTATTGCTGAATTAAATGAAAACAACAACAATGGTAATAGCATGCTGCAACTGTGAACTATGTTAAATTTAGTCACTGTTTAAAACACACAATCCAGTACTTCAATTAAATTTTCAATGAACAGTTAAGGCTTTGTCTGTAGGTGAGGTCTGGGACTGAAGAGACAAAAAACTTGAGTAAGCCCAGGGGCATAGGAGTGGGAATAAGGTGACTGCAGAAGAATTGAAGCTCCATTTATCAGCAGAGCACATTTTATCAGCAGCTTTACCTACATTTGCCCATGCTGTACATAACTGCATGTAGTATTCCTAATACAACTGTAACTATCTCAGTGATAGTGTGATAACTGTTGTGTTATCAGTCACAACGGGTCACAATGGCTACTAACAAGACCCCCCTCAACAGATAAAGCCGTTGGGAAAGTCTGTCCCCTTCTCAGCTGGCAGGAATCCTGCAATCTGGGGACAGAGTCAGCTGAGTTATAAATACTCAGCCGTGGCTCTGTTTTGGTGTCTACTCCTCTGTCTCCTACCATCTCCTACTCAGAAAAGAACCATTTCCCTTTTCTTAATGACCACTGAAATCATTTAGGGAATTTCCAGCACACGGTGTACAGATTCTGATTCACTTTAACCCCAGAAAATGTTTAACTCCTTCTGGGAATTATTGTGAATTGATCCAGTCCTACAAACTAAGATACCCCAAGTTCCTCTTTCCCTTTTTCCCTTGCAGCCATATACAAGCACTTAGCATCCAAAGCATTCTGCTCCTCTGCACCCCTCTAGTCACTGCAGTGAAATCTTCTTAGTCACGAGACCTTGGGCTCTCCACACTGTTAATTGCATCAGATTCGTGGAGGTCTCTTCTCCTAAAATGGGAAGATAATTTCATTTTTCTCATTTTCTGAGATATAAATACACCTCTTAGCTTATTCTTCTGTAACATTTTTTAAAATGTTTCACTGCTACCACTAATATAACATGGTCAGAACAAAACCTCTCTGTTTTCCTTCCCTTCTACCTCCTTCTTTTAAGTAAAGCTATTCTTCTTACTCTCGCTGTCACTTGGGTATTGTCTCTGACACTATGCCAATCTGCACAAGCAGGGTTTATCAAGGATGTGCAGCTTCCTCCTGCAGGACACCTGTAAGATCAAATTTTTTCACTTTCCTTTCATTGCCTAAACTCTCACCCACCAATGGCCTGAACTGTGGCAGTCTCCTTCTATGTGGCCTTCCTGGCTTCAGACTCTCTTTTCGCTTTCTCTCCTTTCGCTGGTGTAAGGGGGGATCAAAATGCTCTCTTTTGTATTTCTCCACTATATTCCTCTCAATTACCACATCAAAAAAAAATTTTTAAGTCCTTTTAATACCCGTCACACAACTAGTCCTCCTTAGTCTTTGTTTGTTTAATGTATAATATAATACAATAATGTAGTTGTTTAATGTTTGATGTAATACTTCTGGCACAACAAGAAGAAGAGTTAAATACAGTTCAGTACAGTCAAATACTGGACTGTAGGTACAGAAAATTGCTTGTATTAAAAAAAAGATTGCAAAATTAGGAGACCAATAACCACAGTTTTGAGAACAACGGGAGGTAGGAAATAAAGTATCAACCCATAAATTGTTAGCAGAACAACTTCACAAAAAATAGTACCAAAATATGGAGCAAAACAACTGCAACAAAACAAAAAAAGTATCAACTCCTTCAATGGGCCTACAGTCTTTGCATGGCTGATGTAGCATTTGTCAAAGCAGTAAGCAAACTGTGCTTCTAAAAAACTGAACAGTTTAAGATGGAGCTACTTATCTCTAGACTGCTAACTTTTTCTACCAGAAGATTAGTGAAAGATGTCAGCTTTTTACCAAACCCTGCAGATTTCAAGGCACCCAAAAAAACCCACAGCAAGAAAGCAAAAATGAAGACTAAAGAATCTAACTGCATGTGACATATAGTAAAGATCGTCTAACATTACAAAAGAATGAAACGTAATTAATTCAAACACAATTTTTCTTATCAGTAACTACTTCCGTAGAAAAAAATTTCTATAGATAATATACTAAAGAGTGTGTCATACACGTCATACACACCTGTCTGCATCATGCACATAAAGCTGTGACATAAGGCTTGCATGCATGCTTTACCTCTTATACAGCCAAATGTCTACTGTGAGGATGTATAAAAAGCACTTGCTTCTAGTACTTCAGTTCCTCTGTTCAGGCAAAATTCCAGACACAAAGTCCTTGTGAAAGTGGTGGCAGAGAACAGGAAGTGCAGTTGTAAACCTACCTAAAGACACATTTATTTGTGAACAGTGTTTCTCTCTAGAATTCTGAGATATTACTAAGAGATCTAATCCTAATAAGATGCAAGTCTGGAAAGCATTATTTACATTAGGAGAGCAAGACTTCTTCCCAGATACAGCTGCACTCTCAAGAAAGAACTGCTGCCTAAATATCCAAATCAAACTCCATACAGCAGAACTATTTCTGACACAGCTTGGCAGAGGTCACAATGGACCCAGGGAAAGAATTCTCTCTAATGGTGGGTGTAGATCAGCGATTTAGTTCAGATCATAAGTGCACTTCTAAAATTAATCTTCTGATCCTTTCCTCTTACTGTACTTTAATTTGCACCACATAGCAGTATTAGAGCGCATAAACTGGATTCTTTTCAGATTAAACTGAAGATGTTGCTCAGGACTCCAGCTGCAAATGGGAATCCAGTCCATGGCATCAGACTAGAGCCGGTCTGAAGTGACAGCCTTCAAAAGAAATACAGGGTGGTTGTTGAGCCTTCAGCAACAACAATTTTTTTCTCTACAGATATGCTCTTATTGAGCCGTATGTCAGATGCACCTCATCCTTATGGTTTAATTTTGACTATTCAAGTATCTGCTTTTGGCAGGGGGAAACCTCAGCTGGACTGGAGGATCAAGGCACAACTCTATGAAGGGATGTTAGACAATACTGCTTGCATCTTACTGGTGCTACTGACTGTATGTAGTACATAGACTGGATGTAGACTTCAAGAGTAGATGGTATTAAAGCATTCTTCCATGTTAATTGCTTGAAATGATACAAAAGTTTTGAGAGATTGGATGACTATAAATGCAGGAATGTGTAAAATTGAAAATCTGTTGCTTGCAGAATGCAGAAGATCATCAAAAACTGACATGAAATCTTGCAGCTATTTGAACACACCTTAAAGCCAAAACAAGTTTTTCCAAATACAGTAAATAATAAAATGTATCTGAGATGCAAACAGATCTTGAAGCCATATGAATTGCCAAAGAAAGATCTTCTTCTTTGCTGAAATCTGCTTTATGGACAGTTTAAAAGTTACTAATAAAGTAAGAAATTAAATGCTTTTCATTTCTGTAAGTGATTGAATATCATAATGGTTCTTAAAAAATCCATGAGGCTTTCTGGATTAGTACTGACTCAAATTACTCCTCTTCCACCCAGTGAAAATCGTTATCTTCATTCTGATATGGATTTAGTCTAGTCTATGCTTGAAAATCTTTGCCAATATAGTGAAGTTAGTTAAGACTGTGATATTTTAATGACATTTTTATGATATTTCCCACTGGCAAAAGTCCTTGTACAGGTGTCATTACACAAAACTCAGGAACTCATGAAAGCTGGAGGGTCAAAAGCAGGTTTTTGCCACTAGGAACTGCATCAACTCTAGGAGGGGATCCCCACACAGTAAGGAAAAGTCTTTGTTCAAATGTAGCCATGGTAATAAACCTGTGGGTATCACAAGGGAACATCAGTGAGTGATAACGTTTCACAGTGGAAAGGGGAGCACATATTTCAGTGGAGTCTACATTCGGACTGTTAAGGATCCTAAGGTGAAGCTCCACATGAGAAAAGGTGGTAACAAATTCTTCTCAGCCAGTAACTTGCAGCAGCCATTTTCTGGCTTCTACTCTCTCATTATGGAAAAATGCAACAAAGATATTTCAACTCATACCTTCAACTCAGTAGCAGTATATGTAACAAAGAGTTAAATGCAGAGGATTGTGCTCTAGAGCTCCAGACCCCACAGGTTCCACAGTCAGAGACCCATAGGCTCTCTTAAGAGAAGAGGGCAGACTCCCCTATGTCGTCTGAATGGACATTCAATGTTAAAGGACGGTATACAAGACTCACAAGCCATATTACCTCTAGATAAAACAAGTTCAATGGAAAATGTAGCTCTGGTAAGAATATGGAACATACAAGGGAATCCCTTGCTTAGAGGTCTTGTTTCACTGTTACAAGAAAACTCAGTAGCAGAATCTATGTAAACACCTATTTCTGAATAAAAGACTCAGGATGAGTGATGTTGTATGTGGTTTTAGTAGGGAGAAAAATTACCTTTCAAGCACCAAACAAGGTTTGAGGTAACGGGACCTCTCTGTGATGTGGCTGCGAGTTGAAACCCTTTTGCTTTGGTAGCTTGTGGTTAGAAATAGCTTGAAGAATAAAGGGGTAGAAGTAGGGGAAGAACTCTTTCAAAAAACTGCGCACAGTGAGGTGATGCTTAGAGGGAAAATCTCTCAGATTAATATGAATGTTAAATGTTTTCAGAAATAATCTTTCAGAAACTTAATCTTTCAACTTAACAGGTTTTTCTCTAGTTCTCCAAATTCTCGTCATGGAGAAGGACCCCTAGCCTACTTCAAAAGCCTTTTTGAAGGTCAGATTACACGCTGTGAGTACCAGTTCACGTCATATGCCTCTGGAAATCAGTTCTCTACTATAAAATTGTTTGGTAACTTCATTTGTTTTCTGCATGTAAGTCATCTAATAAGGTACTGCAAGGATGTGGGCCAAAAGTATCATCTCTAGTAGGCCTTCCTTTATGAGTGAGAAGATTCTGTGATTACATACATAGGATAAAACACCAGTTATATGCAACAGTGAGAAAGTAATCTATGTTGAATTTTAGCAAGATTGTTACTAGTGATGTTGCTATATAAATATGATAGTCTAAACAAGCATTTTATTTTGCTTTCAGCATTTCTATTTATGGAGATACTCTCCCTCCTAGGAAGCTTATTCAACTTCCAGACTTCCTGCTGGTCCTCAAACTTTATGGCATATTATTTGGTTCTAATTCATCATACAGAGAATCAATTTCATTATTTATATTGATAACCTTGGTGTGCTTATGATTACTCATATGTGAAACATGGCTGATAATGCTGGTAATCTAGCATTCCCTGAGTCCAGTAAGGCTGGTGCAAAATATCTATCCTTATTGGTAATTTGCTATGCTAAGACACAGCACAGAAATATCCTCCAGCATATGAAATATAGTTGCATTCCACTTTAACAGAAGCCTCTCTGTGTAAAACACTACAATTTTAAACCTTCCCATAGCTGCTTAAGCTATCTCTCAGTTTATGATGAATCAGATAGCATATCTTCTTTGTTCTGAATAGCCTTTTTAATAAACACACAATTTCCACAATTACTGTTATCACCTGTTATCCAATTACCCACTTTAAGATTTGTGTATGCTATTGTTCGCTCCCTTCTCCTCTGTTTGCACTGAATTTTATCATCAGGGCTGTGCTTTGCGTCTCTCCTTTTCCCCCAGGTAGTTCTGAACACTTCCAGGCTGGTATCCAAGGGGAGACTTGAGAGCCATCTCAGAGACAGAAGTGGACTGTTTAGCAGCTTGCTTATTTCTAGGTTAAAGTCAAGATTTCACGGTACTAATAAAATAAGAATGAAATGCTTATGTATTAACTGATGCTGGTGAAATTCAGTTTGGGGCTTCAAGAGTTAATCTCCCATCATGTTCTTAATCTTATCCCATTGCTAATATGGTTTGCTGGTTGAGTTCCTTAGGGTGGGGAATGAGAGGAACTTGTGAGTGGCCTCTGGTTTTACCAGTGTACGAGGGAGGAAGTCTGTAGTGGCTGAAATTCCCCCTCGCACATAGACCCAGGTGAGTGGTGAACAGGCTACTTTCAAAAGCAGAACCTGTGGCACATGGGCATAGATTGAAGGGGAACAACCCAGACAAAGAAACTTCACTTTTCCAAGACATTAGTAACTAATTGCAAGCAAGAAGGCATTTTGCAGAATGAGCGTGTTCTCCCCTTGTAGCAAGGCCCCAACCTCGACATCCTGCCCCATGGCCCACTCACCCCTGCCCCTACCAGAACTTTAGTATGAAGGGCATTTGTTCAGTGCAGCCAAATGCAAGTAAAACAGCAGGATAAAGAGGAGAACACCATGTGAGAAGAGCTAAAGCAAAATCTCTACAAGAAATTTCGGCACCTGACTCTTAGATACAGCTCTGCAAATCTTCTTCTCTACTCACTGTTAAAGGCACTCAGGATCTGAGAGAAGTCAAATCTTTGCATGGGACATGTAATACTTTCTCCTTTCCCCCACTCACTTTCTCCTTGCAGGAGCTAGAAGAGAAAAGACATCACAAGAAACAAATAAGAGGACTAAGTGTCTTTCACTGAATCATTTTGCTTTACTGCAAAGTTTATGAAGAAAGTCTCATGGGCTTATCTTCAGTGTTTTGCAGAAACCTAAGACTGTATATTTGAAACTGCATATGTTTTTTTTTCCTTTCTGCTATGTATTGCCACCTAATTCCAACACAGGACTACTATGAAAGCAAGTCTATGCCACTGCGCCGTCCTCACAGAAGTTGTCAGGACTATGTCTCTATGATACATCATTAAACCAGAAAACAGCACCATCGTGACGGTTCATCTACAGTGGGAAGCACATAGTCTTCCACAAAGCACTGCACCCGTATGCTTGTTTATTGGTAGCAGGCCCAAGCTCTGGGCTGCTGATTACACAGTAAGCACCTGCCCATGGCAGATCTGGCTCACAAGCAGACTTCCTGCTACAGCGCCGCAGCTCCCTGAAATGAGATTTATGCAAAAGCTGTGATGTCACAGCGGTGATAGACCCAAGGGCTATCTCCCTTCTACAGACATTTGATAAAATCAGGAACTTCACATACAACTCGGGAAGAAGTTCACCTCAGAACCTATTAGGGCAAACTATGAAAACTTGTTAGGGTCCTTCTCCTATCCTGAGATCCATCAGCAAAGGGACTTCACGGAGTCCGAGGATCTCACTTTTTTCTTGTTTTTTCATTTTTTTCTTTTTTTTTTCTTTTTTTTTTTTTTTTAATGTGATTTTTTCAAGTCAGTTATTCTGGATGTTTGAAAACTGAATTAAGAAAAATTCACTCAGAAGTTGGCTGAATGTTGCAAGCTTGCAAAATGGAAGGATTTCCCCTCATTCCCCCTGTGAGTATTGGGGTTTATTTCTAATATGGATCATTGGGCTTAGTAGCAAAAGGTTTTATTATTTGAGAATATCTCTATTTTGGTCTGTATTTGTAATGCCAGGAAGTTGGGCTTAGGTCAATATATAAAGCTAGTGACAACATTGAAATGAATGGGAAATTAACATTTCCTCCCTAAACTTGTATCTGATTTTGATCTCCATTTGTTTTCACAGATTAAATGTATGGTATTTTTGTTCAGTATGTGTACAAGTCAGTAAATTTTTTTCTTCAGTGCTGGCTTTGTGATATAAGGTCGAGTCTTTCTTCCAAGTTGTAATTCTTAATAATCTGGAGTCTGACATACTTTATGTGTTTAATTATCTACAGATCTGTGACAGAAGAGTTGCTGAATGCTGATTTTATGTATTGCAGATTTTAGGACTCTCTGCTCTTTGTTATTACGGCATTTTAGTTTCTAACTTCAGCTTCTCTTGAACTGAATTCTCTTGAATTCACTTGCTATGAAAAGCAATCGGTGAATGACGGGAAAAAACGCACAGCCTTAATGGGGTCTTTCAATGTTTTCTCTAAGATACAAATTTTTCTGTATGCTTATGAGGCTGTTTCTATCCTTTCTTTAACTCTGAGGCATTGTTACACTGCTGTAATTTATTGTACGGTGAATTCGGAAATTATTATTTATGAAGAACATATTGCCACTAACCTGTTGTTCAGAAACAAACCTTAATGGGAAATCTCTAAGCAGAATGTGTAAAAAAAGGCCCTAACTAGATTTTATTAGGTTTGTAGAAGCTGAAGAGATGTCAGATAAGGTGTTTTACTTGGCTTTTTATGTGGTAGATGACTTACAGTAATTGCTATATATGTTCAGAAAACAGAAAGAGACAATGAAGATCCAAGAGTCCTTTAAACAAAACTTGTATCGAGTTTTCTTTTTGTCTTGTCCCATGTAATGAAGGTTAAAGACATGTTTCCTTATCTTCCACCCAGAAAGATGGCCCTTTGAATTCCTTTCATGTTTGGTGTCCATGTTGACTGAAAAAATATGTCTTCTTTTTGGGAGACCCTTTATTGTAGCAGTTTGTCATCAGTGTCCCTGAAATCCCCTATCTACCCAAAGGGTGAGAAGAACTGAAAAATCTTTTTTCTTTTTCTTTTTCTTTAATACACTGAGTTGCCCAGTGGATCTACTTTAAATGCGTCAGGATCGAAATCTGAAAAGAAACTGAGAAAACGAAAAAAGTACACAGAGATTTCTCAATACGTTACGCATTGAGCTTAAAAAAAAATTAAAAAGAAACCCAAACCTTGTCCTCAACTACCCCAGAAACCAGCATTTCCATTTAAAAAAAAAGATATAATTGTTAATTTTCTGTCCACTCATTCACTTACAGCCAAGTTTTCTGGACTCTTTTTTTCAGTATGGAATTCCAGTGCATACATTGAATAAAGGGGTGAAAATAACACAGTCTGGCCCATATTGTAATTTGCGTTGCAGTTAACATTCTGGCTGAACTCTGTTCAGATGAATGATACAACAAGCAGTGAAAATACAATTACGTCTTACAGGAGCACTTGCCGGGGCAAATTTTTTTTTTATTTTTGTGATTAAAATGTCCAAAAATTAATAATTTTGTGTTTTGTACTTTCAACATTGTTTTAAGTGTGCGTTGAGCACCGCCAGTTAGAGCCCCACATGGCATCGTTCTAAATGTCTGTGCCTCCTGGGACTTTTTCAGAGGGGAGACAGAAGCCTGTTTCTAGACAGGGGTTTCTGTGAAGCAATACTTCCCTCCTCTGCCCCTCCCCTTTCAGTTGAGGGTGGGTCAGTAACTGCCTTCCTCTTGACTATGCTAGGAAACTCTTACCCTTCATTTGGAAAATGCTGCTCAAATAGTTTAGGAGTACTGCATCTTTCTCTGAAGATCAGGAATTTTATATGGAAAAGTTCTTTGAACTGGGCCCATGTCTTCCAGCGCATGATAGAATCCAGTTGTGCTACAGGGCGAAAAATTATTAACGCCTTTGCCTAAAGAGGACCCCAGTTATTTGTGAATCCCTAAGTAGCCACCTGTAGAAAACACAGCTTTGGAAGTATATTTGTATGAGAGCAAAAATGCCCCATAGAAGTGCTTTGTTCCACATAACTGTGTTGCCAGCATGGGCCAGTCAGGCTGGCTCAATGAGTGATCATGCTAATATTTTTACTCATCTTTTCTAAAATAGTTATACTGTAATTTTTTTCCAAGGAAATATGGTTAATCTTGGCCTTAAAACTTGTCTCAGCAACACATCATTGGAAATTTTGTGGAATATTTCTGAATCACATGTCAGTGAATAGTTATGTGAGGATAACAAAAAAAGATCAGCATTTAGTGAATTTACAATCACTTGGAATCATGTGACAAAGTCTTAGTGAATAACAAGAATTTTCAGATTGCTATTCAGTTGAGTCCTCTGTATCTCTCTTAACCAATGCTAACCAAGCTTTCTCGAAGTAGTTTTGTGGCTTTTCCCTTGATTTTCAGGGCAAAGAAGGATGATGGGGGCAACTCTCCATTTATCAAAGTCTGTGACAGATAAAGTATTGTTTGCTGACCTCTTGCTTGAGGTTGGAATACAGTTTTAGATAGCATACTGCACCTCATGGCATGTAGGAAAGGAGATATCAACTTCAGACCACAGCTATGAGTTGCTAACAAAGCTTTCTGTCACTCTTTTACATGAAAACAATTGATAGAACAAATGGCCATTGACATCAGTTAAACATTAAATTGTAACATAAGCCATTCTTTGCTTTTTGTCAGGCAAAACAAAACAGCTCAGTGTCATGGAAGTGCTATTAGTAAGACAGACGATGAAATGGGTGTGTGGGTGGGGAGGTTCCAGAGAAGGACAGGGCAAGTGGGTAAAGATTGGTACAAGAGGCAACAGCAGCACATGGTGAAACCTCTTCTCTCTAACTAGAGAAAATCTGTTAATAAAACTTAAAAAAACCCAACACAGATTAAAAACAGGTTCCTGGAAATAGTTTCTCTAATGAATAGAGGAAAATATCCCACCTTTCCATATGATAATCAGAAAGAATCCATGCTGCACTGTCTCCTTTGACCACCATCTGATTAAGTGTATGATACATAAACTTTTAAATATTTAATATACATCTTCCCATATTAGTTACTGTACCCTTGAAGATCAGATACCAAGACAGAAAGTAGTGCCAATTCAAGTCCTTTGTGGGGATGGATTGGTGCAGGTTGCATGAGTTAACAAGGATATACACATACATATTTGATCAAATGGATCACTGAGCAGAAAACAAATTCAAGGAAGAAAATTCCCACAATCCATAATAAAGAGATTTTAAGTCCCAGACTTTCAAAACAGAGTATGTTAAAAAAACAATGATCTACGTAAAAGCAGACTGGTTTTTACATGTTGAGTATCTGCAACTCTCTCTGCAGTCAGCCAGATCTGTAAATATCAAGGGAATCACTTTTTAAAGAGTCTACTTAACATACCTTCCTTTAGCTCTGGTCATTGAATACAGATCTGAACTTGTAAAACTAGGTTTTGAATGGTAGAAATACTTCATTCTCAGCTCCCGGACTGTGAGCCACTATTGCCTGTTACAGTATATTGGACTGAAATGGAGGAGTTTGGAAAATCTTAGGGAAGAAGAGACAACAAAGGAAGAACACAACTAGGAAAAGTCAAAAATCCTTTCCCATGCCTAAAATATGTATTGTTTATCTACTTTTGGACTGATGCTTGGCCTTCCTGCCAAGCTATACCTCTGTAAAGATATGAGTGATAGAGCTTTTGTTGTAGCAGTGGAAATTTTATATATAGCAAATTAAGCCTAGATTGACAGGACACTGATTTCTTTGGAAATTTGTTTACTTTTGGCTAAATATTTATCAGAGCTACAAACTTTGACGTGTTTAGATACAGAAAATTTTTATAACTTCAGTCTGTTTCTGGTATTTTAGTTGAAAGGAAGCAAAGATTTTTCTTTCAAACTATATACATTTATATGAGTTTTTTAACCTCCACTTCTCCCAACTTGTTGGGATGATTTTCCATTTGGATGTTGAGGTCTCTCCTTTCACAGAATATGAATGCTTTCCTTTGAGTTATGACAAATTAACAATTCTGAATATGAAGGCAAAAACTTCAAACATTCTTCAGTCTGATGTGATTTAACAGGGAGCATATATTTAGGGAAAGGAAATGGGGGAGTGGGGTGAATTAATTTGCAAAGATAATGAAAAGTAGAAATTCCATTCAGAACTTTATCCTGAAGAAAGCAAAACACAGTCTCATTACTTTGTCTTATCAGAGATCAGAGTACACCAGAGGTCTAAGGAATAGGGGTGAGTGAATGCGTATAAGCAGTCATGGTTAGAGAGAACACAAAGAAAATATGTAGAGGAAAACCAGAAACATCAGAGAGAATCCACGCTGTACTGTCTCCTTTGACCACCCCCCTGAAATCTAGAAAATAGGTTATACTTCCCATTAAATCTCTGTGTAGATGAAGGGCAATTGCATTGGAATCATATTTTTGTGGAAAGGGAGACTGCACCTATGTCCTCAGTAGACCAGAAATAAGAGGAATCCCTTCACTGGTATCCCTACTGCGGATACAATTAAATGATGATTTGATCCTTTTACTTAGTCTTTCCCTTCGATTGTCTTTATTGTGGGTCACCATCTTCTCAAGATTTCCCCAAAACAATTATGCACTGCCACAGATTACATTGGGAGCTGACAGCCAGGCAATGGATTTGCTCCTGAGGCTTTGAATATTCCATGGATCTGATGGCCAGTTAGTGTGTATTCTGGAAGTCATGACATTTTAGGCAATCTTACCAGTGCATTTTAATATCATACACTAATACAGCATGCAGCTGCTACTAAGTATCCACCAAGGTCCAAAGTAATTTCTAGAAGTATTTTCTTTTTTTGTATGTGTTCTAACATCTTAATCCTCTGGGAATAAGTCTCTCTCTTTCTTGATCTAATTTCTTCAATGTCATCATAGAAATCACATCCCTGGAAAAGGACAATCTTTAAATCCCTACATTCCAACTGAATGAACTGAAGGAGTTAACAGAGTTAATGAGCAATGGTAACTCTGATGTAGTTTTCACCAGAAAAAAAAATCTTTTCCTTTTGCCAGCTGCTTATCTACCACCTCCAACTGGATTTTAATGGCAGCTACTGCTTTAGGTTTCATGTTCTTGAGTAGTCTAGAGGAGGAAGAAAAAGAGAAGCTCGCCTGCATTTCTGGCATGCTGTCACCATAGCCTAATCTTACAAAATGCTGGTGTTCCAAAAATGAGACAGAGTTATGGAGGGAGATAAGGATTTGGGACATGCAGATAGGCATATGAACATATAAACATTAAAAATATGTCCATCATGTAAGTTATCATGTTGTTTTAAATATTTGTCCTTTAAAGTTACTTATGCTGAAGTCATTAACAGAAGAAAAATATTTCTATTAGTACCTACTAGAAATAACTTCCTTTCAGAACAAAATGCAAGAAGGTGTTTGACTTCTACATTGCTGTTGACACTGTAAGAATTTGTTCAGATTGGAAGAAAATATTGTAACGAACTTAATTGGACAAAAGTTTATCAAAGCCCTGCTCTAACTCTTCATTCTGGAAAAAGACAAAACTAAACATTAAATGAAGCAACAGAATTGTGCATAACTAATAATAAACAGACCACCTATACTGAAACAACGCAAGACGTTAAACAGCATTAACATTGGAGTACTAGGCATGGGAGGAAGACAAGTGGGAAAGTTACCCTATGTCACCTGTTTTAAGATGATAGAGAGGACTTTAATTCTACAGCTAAGCATCCAACAGGTCATGACTCAATATCTGCCCCACATTTGGACTTTCTAAGTCTTCTCTGTGCATACCTAACAGCCCTGTGCAGCTGATTTGAACCAGCAAACATTTACTGTTCACCTTGGACAAAAACTGAGAAAGAAAATGTTTTCATGCCCCCTGTCAATGTCATTACCCTCCTACAAACTGCCACCATTTAGTGAGACCTCCTAGAAATACTCATAATAACATGCTTAGGCAAGACAAGTTTCTGCTTTCTCTTTTGTGCACAGGGGGAATACTAATAATAAATGTCTGTCACTACCAAGGAAAAGGTTTCCCTGCCGTGCTGGTGTGATGGAATTTTGGCTTGGGCCTGATGTCCTCTAAGTAGTATCCACAGAAGGTTGGAGGGCGGGATGTCAAGAACTTGTGTAGTACCACAGGACAAGTTCTGCTACACAGACTGGGCCTGAGGAGATCGGATTACTCTTTTTTTTTTTTTTTTTTCTTTTTTTTGCAAACCAGTGTTTGGTGTCAAGCATTTTATTCCTGCTGATTCAGTAAGAACTTGAAGCCTCCACCTTCTTTCCCTAGGCAATGTAATATGTGTTGGCATCTCCCCTTCACTAACTATACGAATAATTTTGAAGGGATTTGTGTAAGCTTACAGTTCTAAAAATTCCTCTTCTCTTTACAGCCCTCTGAAGATATGGTACCCTATGAGTCAGACCTCTACCGACAGCCTCATGACTATTACCAATATCTCAACAGTGATGGAGAGAGTCATGGTGGTAAGTTAAAAAATATCTCCTTGGAGCATAAAGTCTCATGGGGTACCACAGGAAAGAGATTTAGGACATTCAGGAAAAGAACAAACATGTTGCTGTGATCTATAATGTATAGGCACATATTTTGAAATCAATTTTTTATTCAATCAATTCAATCAATAATCAATTATTATCACCAACAATATTTTATTCTGCTTAATGGCACTGTTCCAACCCCGCAACTGCAACACAGTTTCTCTGAAAGAGAATTTTAAAAAGCACTGAATGATGCAAGGAGCTTCCAGTACATTCAGTGTATTGCCAGGAAGGTGGGATCTCATGATCTCTATCCTTCATTATCTTCACTGTGTTTCTACTTTCCTCTACAGATCAAAAGCACTCTTGCTTATTTCAGAACTCTTTGAGGAAATGGATTTGCAATATTGTATTTCTCTTCTTATGTTCCCATCTCCAATTCCTGTTTGATTTAGGTCCTAGATACTGTATTTGTGCCTTCAGTTTAATTATGTTTCTTTGGTATTTGGCCTTTTTTGACTCCATATATTTATCTCTTTCTTTTGATCTCTTTTGCATGCTGCCACACCTAGCTTTAACTTTCACTCTTTCTCCAGTATACCCAAGTACTTCCTCTCTCTAAATCTATGTAAAACTTCCTTGTAGCTGTAGCTAGCTACAGCTTCCTAGCTCAGCATAAAAATACTGTACGATTATTTATTGCTTCAATTTATGTATGTGATTTCAGAGCTTTGGTGTCTTTTTATTTTCATGTCGTCTGGGCACTGGACTCTAAATCAATGCAGAGGGGAGAGTCTTGCTTTGTGAATTTTGTCTCCTGTGCAATGCAAGGGTCCAGCAACACCACCCTGGAAATATTAAAGTCAATATTGACTCAGGAAGGAAAAGCACCGTTCTACTGTATCACTCATGGCAGTCCCTTCAGATCCTGGAGTTTCCCTAAAAGACTCCCGCTGATATAGCAACTAGACCCATCACTGCTTAATTTAAGACATCTAACAACTTCACAACATGGCACTGTTTTATCTGTGGCAACAGAAGCTACCTTAAAGGGACAGCAAGTTACAGAATAGGATTGTTCTGAGCATTTAACTGGAAAAGATTGCTACCTAAATTTGTTCTCTACATTGCATTCAAGAAACACCTATTATATCCTTAACGCCTGTAGACAAAGAATTAATTCAGTTTTTATAAGTTATCTCATGGCATCTGTCAAGTCACATTAATCAAACGCAGCAAATTCCACATGGAAATTCAGGGTTTTTACATTATAACCTGTACCTGTTTACACACCCATAAAATGAGGATAACATTTATTATCTCAAAAGGCAATTGTGACAATTAAACAATAAATATAAAAGATGCTATGTAGGAAAAAGCACTGGGAAATAACTTTTCTGTCATTAAATCTAGGCTACCTCAGGCAACAACATCTCTTTCTCTTTCATAATCTTATCATCCCATCTGGTTTACTGCCCATGTTTCTGGTGGAAGGCTGTTCCTAAGCTACACCGCACAGATCATTAACATGTTTTTACTCATCATAATGAACACAACAAAAACTCAAAAGTCACCTATGTGGGTTATGGCCTAAGCAATACCTAAACACCCACTTTGGACAGAAATTTGTCTCTTCCAAAACTTGTGTTGCACTTGTCCTAAAGACCAAAAAACCCACTGTTTCATGTTTTAACTCCTACAGTAAGTTTTTATGGAAGAGGCAACTTAATCCCAGCCTGCACGTTTCAATCAAATTTTTATTTATGAAAGCACCTGTAATGTAGTTAGTTGTATCTAAATATCTAATATTCCCTACGCTTTCCTGAATTGCTCACAGTCCAAAAGAGCAATGAACAACCAAAGAATACAAAGGGGAGTGAAAAACACAAATTAACACATTTTGCTTCTCTCCTATAGATATTGAGAAACCCAACTTTGGCTTTCATTTTGTTAACATGACAGAAGTAGTGGGTCTTGAGAAGAGCTGTGCAGAAGAGCAGGAAAGGGATGTCACAAACTGCTTTTAGAAATATGTACTAAGTGTTCAGAACAATGTAGATAAAAGCACAATGATTGAAAAATGGTGGGGGGAAAGAATAAATAAGGTGCTGCAGTGACAGCAGTCAAGTGAAAGAGCTGAGAACATGATTAGATAGGAAAAAAGAAATAAGTAGGACAGAATTGTGAGAGAGGAGTTCAGCTTGGCGTACAGTGAGATCACTGGTGGAACATAAAAAATTATTTTGCAGGTCTATTCAATGCTACTATGGACCTCAGAGAAAACCTACCAGATAAAGTAAATAGATACAACATGACAGAATAATACTTCTGACTTTGCTGATAAAGGACTGCTAAAGAAATAGAAGGACTTGCTCAGGTGTCAGACTAGCTCTATCTCACTGCTAGCAAATTAAGTTTGTGAAAGAAAGATGGCAATATCTTAATCTGTAGATCTGTGCTACAAGTATTACTGTCACTTTTCTAGATCATAATGCTGAAGGCAACCCTTACTCCATGCTTACATGAGTAGGCAGTAAAGTACACACAATAGTGTGTCACTAATTTAATATGTAGGATATCATTGCCAGTAAGTGAACACTAAATTTAACAAGCAAAAACACACCATAAAAATATCCATATGTTCATAACAACATGCATTGTTTGCATTTATTTTGTATACTGTAGTTTAACTGTTTTGTAAATACTGTAATAAACACAGAGACACAGTCATGAAGGACAGAAGCTACTTCAAGTGATCATGTATTAGTCCATCTCCCTACCCTGAGCTTGTGTGCTAGTAAGTCTGTAAATGTAATACAGCATATTTTGTAACACTAATGCAATCTTAGTAATTACAAAATTCCACTGCAGCTTTGTCTCTAAGTTATTACTAAACATTATTGGTTTAGTAAAAATCACTTTTTGTATGAAGCTGAATGCTGACCCTTGTTCACTTTGTTGGTAGCCTCATGGAACTCACCAGATTTCGTGATTTGGGATTTTATTTTCATCCCACCTCCTGGAGTAATGTGATCATTTAAAAATATCAGCTTTGATTTTGTTAGGACTTCACCCCACACAGAAGTGGAGGAAAGTCCAAACATGTGAACCTTAGTCTTAAATGCTACATGGAATATAGAATTCCAAACTTCATGAAAAAAAAGCCCCTCGCTTCAAAGCCATCTTCATGATTTGCTGGGGTCTGACTCGTAGATTGTCGAACATTTGGCTTTATTAAAATCATGAAGTTTGTAAAGTGAGAGCTAATGAGATCCTACTGGCGTTATAGATAAGACTGCTGCACTGCCTCAGAGCAGAGCATTTCACTCAACAGAGAGCGATTCTGTAGGGAATCAAGACATTCATTTTCCAGTGTCCTTCAATATTTTTGTCATTTCCTCTATGGGTTTTTTCTTGGCTTGTTTTTTGAGATGAGCAAAACACAGTCGGAACATCTAAGCTGTGCAGTGTGGCACTGTGTAAGAAACCCTCTCCTAGTTCAAAATTAGTTGGAAAATCTGTACAGCGAGAGCAGAACCACTCAGAGACACTGGCTTAGACCTCACAAGTGCAGCCATGTCAACACAGTCACCTCCTTAGACCAGGCAGAGTGCTGTGCTGACAGAGCTGTCACGTTTCCGGTTCAAGAGCTGGCTCATGAATTTCTGCATGGTTTTGCACTCCATGATGCAGATTTAGCCTATTACTTCACTTTATAATAAATATCTTCCTTAAGCCTCTTTCATATTCTAACTGCTGGTTCTAACATTATTCATCTATTAAAACAGGAGCAAAGCATTTTACATTGGTCAAAAGGTGACTGAGGAAGTTCAGTTATGTTTTCTCACTTGTAGAGTGAGAATCTACCTCCATGGTGAATATTAACACAATGCCTTTAGGTCCGCTATTGCTTCCCAACAGGCTAACATCCTCTCTGTCATGGGAGGGAGTTCAGGATTCATGACTGTCCTTCCTCTAACCTTTCACTACATACAAGACCAAAACAAACATGATCTCCATGTCTCTATAAGAGAGAATTTTTTTCACATCCTCTTTCACTTCACATGAAATTTCTCATAATGACTCCATTGTGCAGCTACAGCTTGGCTTTTAATGACATTTTCCTTTACCCAAAGAACAGACACTTTCCATTTCTAGAATTTTTCTCTCCTTTCTTTTTTCTTCCTTCCACCTTTACGTTCTGAGAAAAGAACAGAATTGCTGTGTGTTACTGACATAACACTAACAAAGAACACAGAAGTTAATAGCTGCTGATAACTCTAATAACTGCAGACACAGATATTTAGAATTTTTTTATATTTTCAAGTGCAATATATTTAGCCAGCGTGGTTAACTGCAGAGGGTCTTGTGGAGACAGAATTTGGAATTTCTCTTTTAATGTAACTAAACCAATATTGTTTTTCCTAAGCATCACTGTCAAATTATAGATAATTTAGAAAGAAATATGGACTTTTCCTCCTGCCACAACTTCAATATTTGGACACAAGTTTGTGTTGAAGTAATTTCTGACATAGATTTATTTTGTAATATATTAGTATTATGTGGTCACTGTAAGTCCCTAAATGCTGTGCTATTAGTACTATTCTATTATAGTATTTTTACAGCAGCACCTAATTCCTTAAAAAAGGAATTCAGTAAAGACTAGGCTAAATATTACATAATGATTAACATGAATATGCATAAATAGTGTTCCATAGGTTAATTTATTTGCTAAGAAAGAGTTTAAAAGAACAGTTCTGGAAGCAACAGGAACATTGTCATAGGCTCCAAAAAACTAAGACGTATCTTGAAGTATAAAAACATGACTGTTGATAAAAAAATATTTAAGAAGAATCAAAAGCAGACCACTGAGACCATGCACAAATACTCATGGCTATGCATGTTGGAAATGTACTATGTTCTCCCTTGACCACCATAGTTACTACTAGTAAGACATTCCACAGCTGAAGACCTGCCTTTGACAGCCTCAGAGACTTTTGCCTGGGCTTTGTCATCCTCACAATTATGCATCGATGTAATTTGCTGTAGCAGATTATCAAAGACAAGGGACCTTTGACAATACACATTGCCATCTGACAGAGGACTTTCTGCACAAGGAGCAGAGCCAGATCATTCTAAGGAACGAAAGTATAGATTACTGCAGCAATGTATTCTCAACAATTTATTATACAGGGCTGCCCATGGTATATGGGGCCTCAATGGTTGGCTCTACTTAGAGAAATCTGCAGTAATTTAACCCAGAAAAAGCATGACTTAGTGTGGCTCAGTCTTCCAACTAACAAAAAAGTTTCAGATTGAAAGTGCCCAAAGCCTCCTACCAGGACACAGCCTTAGATGACCTGTGGATTCAGACTCACACACACTCTGCCATCTCCTGGGTTAGAGCAGATGTGAATGTAAAAGTACCTGGGTACTTTGCACCCATAAAACCCACTTTTTTACCAGAGAAAACAAAATTTTTCTCTAGCACTACAACATGAAGAAGTGCTACTGTGCACTGTAATTATAACTTTGGGCTATAAAATCCATATGTAGCCCACAGAAAGCGCTATACAACAAAGCAAAGAAATTACAGAGTATTGCAGCAGCTCCCTGGTGCTTTTATAAGCACCTTTCCGTCCCTTTCACATGCAGCAACATGGTTTATCCATGAATCAGAAAAGCAGGAAGGGCAAAAAAGTAAGCACTGCTGTGGCAAATGGTCTGATAGCGCCTCCAAATAAATTTCTACAGGCCTGATCCATAAAGGCAGCTAAAAGAGCTTACAACTTCTCAGGTACAACTATGTTTGGTATAAACATATCGCTGAGTTCCCTCTAAAGGAAGCCACATTCAAAGTCACTATCCCGGATTTCAAATCCTCAATGAGATTAGACCTAATTGTTTGAAACATAAGTGGGGAAGGACGAGGAGATAGAAGCTGAGAGAAAGAACGAAACTGGTATTTAAGAAAAAGTATTTACAGCACATTAGTATCCAGATAATGTCATACACAGTAACATCATATTGCAGAACAAGACAATTGCTCTTCTATAATTCAGTACAACTACACTTGGAACAACATGTTCAGTTCTGTCCATCGCATTATCAGAAGGACGTCAACAGCTGGGAGGAAGCTTGGAGAAGTGCACAAGTATGATTAGGGGGGTGAATATACTGATTTATATTGAAGGACTGAGAGCTAAATACATGCAGCTGGGTTAAGCGATAATTAGGAGTAGATTGTAAGGGTACCTGACAGCAACCTGAAAACACATGAGGGGTAGGACAGAAATTATTTATAGTCATACAAGGAAGAAAACTCAGAATAGTAAGATAAATTAGAACTCTTACACTGAATATCAAAAAGAAATTTTGGGCATGCATAAAATGATGCATGAAAAGTTAAACTATGGAAGATTAGCTCCTGGCTCAGTCAGAGCAGAGGGCGTGGTGTTGACTTTGATTTTAAAAAACAGAGTGCACACAAATGCATGCATAATTAGGCATGCAGCTACTGTATGTAAAAGAGAAATAGACTTTGCAATGCTTCACATTTCCTCTAGCAGATTTTAAATTTTGAGCAGCAAATATGAAATTCTAAAAATGTTGGAGGATTATATTGAAGTAAAAAAACAGAAATCTAAAACTGAGAATGATACAGAAATTAATTTCAAAAGTAAATAAGTCAGGAAACAGGATAGTGGTTATCTGAGCACTTTTTTATGTTTTTGAAAAAATCTAAACTATCACAGAAATTGCAAACATACTAAAGAGATAAAAAAGGTAGAGAAAGAGTCTGCATCAGAATTTAGCCTCACTGTAAACAGTGTACACCAGACTGCTGCAACAGTTTATCCTTTTATTCTCTAGTACTGGTACTGAAAAATGTGTGACATACCAATGCATGATTACAGGAAATATCTAGCAAAATGCCAAGCCTTTTCTGCAGCATTCCTGAAATTTTGCTAGAAGAGTAAAATAAAGACTGAAGATAATTGCAGAATAACCTGTACATTTTCTCCATCTCCTCATTTCCATGCCATGAGGAAGAGTGTAATGAGAATATGACAATATGTAAATCAGTAGAATTTGTTGCCTCAATAATGAAAATGTAAGATTGTCATGGTCTCTTCTTGAGAAAGGTGCCAGCATTAATGTCTCTTGGATCTTGTACTAAATTATCATCGAAATCCATCTCTCCATCTAAGAGTGTTCTCTTAATTAAAGTGGCCTAAGTATTACTTTCCAGCCACAGGCATTTATGAGATTAGGAAAAGAAACTTTACAGGGATCTATATAGAATGTCACCAGAGACAGGTCAACAGGAATGGTGTGGAGAGGTCAGAAAGGACAGTGACAGAAGTAGGAACCAATGAAAGACAGGTAAATCCCATGTTTTGTAATCTTCTAATGACAGACAATCTTTTTTTATTTTCTTTAGATCATTATTGGGAATATCATCCACACCACATGCACAGTGAGTTTGAGACCTTTGGAGACAATCACTTCACAGAACTGCAGAGTGTACAGCCTCCCCAGCTGCAGCAGCTGTACAGGCACATGGAGATTGAACAAATGCATGTCTTGGATTCTGCAATCCCAACCACACACATTGGACTCAACCATCAGGTATGGTTAGCAACCCTTACTCAGAATTTAGGATGACAGTTAAGGGTAAGGAAAATAATGCACCAGGGAATGCATACTGTTATGTGAAAGAGATTGCTGAAATGAATTACACAAGTTCCTACTGCACAAGCACTTGATACAAAACTCTTCATTCTCAGGACAAATGTGGTTTAAGCATTCTTTTTATCTGGATAATGAGGAGTCATGTTCCTCAAACTGCACCTAAAAAGATAATTGCATTTTATGGAGGTTTTCAAAATCTTGTTTAATTTGGAGTGAAAATCAACTGTTTTGAAATTCTGCAGAGGAACTGGACCTGAGAAGCTATGCATTGTCATAGCAAGGGTATCCATGACTACTGGGAAGTATTCTGAGCCTCAAATTAGTAGGAAAGTTTTAAATATTTCCATGCAACCCTGACAATTTTACATGACCTGTTCAAGAAATGCTAACAAAGACAAGTCACTGGTAATTTTACCGTAGTGAAACGGACTGAGGACAACCTACTTGTGTTTTTACCTGCAAGTAAATAAGTCATGAGCCAAAACACACTGTCTTGTCTCTGCTCAGATTTTACATGAAGCCAGTCATGTCCCTGTAAAAAAAGATAGTCTGTTGTGCAGTAAAGATAGTCACAAAGTGCCAGTGAATTCCCAGTAAAGCTGAAATTATAAGGGTTTCCATCATACTGCAACAATACTAAGCAAAGTGGGTGTGATCACTTCTAACTCTTGATCCTACAAGAATATGCCCAAAGTCATTACTGGGAGCAATAAGAAAGCTGGGTGATCCTGTGCTAAGGAGTTTCCCAAGGCAGGCAAGCTACCTACAATGTGCTGAATACAAGACAGAGTAGGACTGAGGTCAGAGAAAAAAGTGTTTGCTGATTACAGTGCTGCATATAATGGTGCCATTGCTGAAGTTTTGTGAGAGAAGCTGCATGCATGGCATTCTCATTTTGGGCTGCTTTGTTCAAAGCAAAGTGAAATTGTATACAAATACTGTATTAATCAAAAACAAAGAAGGAAAAAACTGGAGTGAATAAGTTAACACTGTCAACAGGAAACTGACTGCAAGCCATCAAACTTCTCACCTACTACTCAGAAAAAAAACCAGGAATAGAATATAAGATGTAGATACAAACAAAGAATTAGGAACAGAAAGTTACAAATATAAAAAATGCTTGATGGAACAGCAGTCTGTGGGAAGCTTCAAGTTGTTTCAGTTGCTCACTGCAACTGCTAATACATAATGACCAACCGTTACCTCCAACCAAAGGCAAGGAATAAAAATTAGCTCCTTTATGGATGTCTTTGGAAGCACCACCAAAAAACAAGAGAGGGTGCTTCTGCTTATGCCACTTCATTCTACTCAGTCATCACCTTTCATTTCAGGACAAAAGGCAGAGAATTAATTTTGTTGCAACTTTTGATAAAGAGCACTTTACTCTCTCTGCCCCACCCCACCCCAAGCTGCAGAAGATACTAGTACGTAGAATTCGCCACTACCCTTTTCTTCCTTAGCAGCTGGGGATCTTTGGCTTTTTACTTTAACCTACAGTAGCTCATGCAAGTGGTACTTGGCATGCTCTGAGGTTGAGACTCTGGTGTGTCTCAGCCACAGTCGCAGGTAGCACATACTATTATTCAAGGTATTTTCAAAGAAACAGAAGCAGGAAGCAAGGTTTAATCCTCTGCTAAATTTGCCAGTTACTAACTGCACCCATGCTTGTCTGCAATATCAGAGTTACAGTTTGCAAATAAAGGAAGAACACGCAAAGATATTTCTCTAATTTTCTGTTGATAACACATTATTTTGTGAAATCAAATTTGAGGCTCAAGCTGTTCTTGGACAAGATTTCTTTAAAAAGTTTTGTTAACCTGCCAACAGGTGGTCTCACAAATAATAAATTAAGAAAAGAATAGTCATTCTGAAGGGAGAATGAAAGAAAAGGTTGGGAAACTGTGAAGAGCTTTAGAAAGAGGAAAATCACAAATGGATGCCACAGATCCTGAGACATCAGAATATGGAAAGTAGCTAGCAGTTTCTTAAGCCTTCTCTCTCCAGAACCATATTAGTAACCTGGCTCTTTCAGACACACTAACAGGTCCTCTGTGACTCTCTGTAACATAACTGTGTGACACTGTATGTATTCACCTACGCTGAGTTTCAGGTGCAGAGTAAGTGTAAGCAGAAATACAGCAGATAGGGAAAGTGAGGACAGGGTGGGGGAAGCTTACTCAACTCCCCAGGTTGGCCTCTGCAACTCCCTTTTCTTGTGAGACACCATTCCCTCTGTCCCCCACAGCACTCTCCCACCGTCCCCCTCCAGCCCCAGAGGAGCAGTTTCCTTACTCCCGCACCGCCCCCCCAATGCACTCCAGGTTTCCACAGCCTTTTGCTCTGCAGGGGCACCAACCTCTGTTCCCCTCCCCTGTAAGACATTGTCCCACCTTCTCATTCCCCTCCCCCCCGATGGCAGAGTCTCTCCCTTCCTTCCTACCCCTGAGGCCGCAGCTTTCTTAACTGTAAAAAGCTAAAGGTGACTCTGTGGTGAGGGCTGAAGTTTCGCTCTTGGGGATCTGGCAGGAAGCTTACACATACTCTTACCCAATCCTGGCCTTCCTGCCAGATCGGCTCCAGCCAATCTGCCAACTCATTAACCGCCAGCTGCTGCACCCCAAAACCAGCCCTTTGCACACTCCTTATTGGGACATTTTAAGCTGGTGCAAAACTCATCTGAAAAGCACCACTCGGCAAAGCCCGACATGGGGTGGGTGGTGTGACTCATGAAGTGAACACCCACTCCCCGCTTCAGTGCCTAAGGTCCCCTGGGAAGGGAATCGGCGTCAAGATGTCTGTTCTCGGTGGAGGGAAGGAAGAGGTGTTCAAAAGGAGCCGACCTTCCAGGACTATTTATCTGGCCCATTTCCTGAGAACCACCTTCTATATGCTGCTGGGTTTGGGGAATGTTGGTTGGGTTTTTTTTAATGTAGGAATTGGGTTCTTACTCCCTGCCCCTCAGACTGATCTGTTTCTCATTCTTAAATAAGGAGCTGCAATAATTCATGGCAACTGGTCATGATCCCTAATAAACCAGACTGCAACTGAGAATTTACAGAGCTGAGGTATATTCCACACTGCTCCTGACAAGACGTCTATATAAGGGCAAGAGAATTTAGCACAAAAAGTGGCTTGCTAGCTTTGCAGATGAGAAATCCCCATTAATGGGGAATTTTCAGATAGCCACTTAGGAAAAGAGAACGTGAATAAGCATGATGTATCCTTTATCTTAGTGCTAAGGCTATTGCCCTCCTCACAGGGGAAATTCAGGATAGGAAGCTGACCGACCCGTGTAACGCCATCTCCAGAGCTGGATGCAGTGCTGTAGGGATTCAGTGCTGTCAGAAGGTACTATGCCTGAGAAAGGAAGAGTACCACAGAGCCAAAGCCAGTCAAAGCAGCCATGCTAGGGCAGAACTGTTCAGCTCTTTCAAATTGAAATGAGTAGTTCCAGAAGGTCTGTGTCAGAAAAGAAGTTGTTCTCAGAAGCAGTTTTACACTGGGGATAGGCAACAGAGATCAAAAACTCAGTAGGAAGAATGCTAGCTCCGGGGAGGTATGGGGGAAGAGGGGCAATATCACTTGCATAGGATATAACATAGGGTAAAGTTCTGATATTCACAACCTTATTTCTCCTTCCCTCTTGTAAAGATGCATCTTTGCACATGTGTAAGTGTTGACCTGTTAGCTGGCAGTGTTTCTTAATTGCATAGTATTTATTATAAATGTCAACAACTAAGTCACTCAGTATTACCCTAAAAAATCTCATATACCTCTTACTTTCTCCCCACTTTTCTCTGTAACTCTCTCCATGATATTTCCTTTTTTTATCTCGATGCCCCACTCCCTATCACTACCTCCTCCCTCTCCTACTCTTTCCTCCCAAAGGTGTCCTATTTGCCCCGGATGTGCCTACAGTACTCCTCTCCACCGCAGCCCAGTTCTGATGAGGAGGACATAGAGAGGCAGAGCCCCCCATTGGAGGTATCAGATGGGGAGACTGATGGTGTGGACCCTGGGCCTGGAATTATGCATGGAGAAACAGGTCAGTGAAGACAGAGGGACGTCATAAAGCTATGTGCTGAGCAGCTGTTACATTACCATAAAACTGTAGAACTGCTGTGCTGGTATTTTATCCCACTGCCAAAGCTTCATTTTCCCTGACTGCTTGCAGTCTCCTGTCCTCCGAATCTTTTATGACCATAACTGTGTCTATATCTCAAGTCTTGTTTCTTCACGTACTCCCGCTTCCTCCTTCTGCCTTGCCTATTCAGGCTTCCTGAATGGAAATGGCTTTTGCCATTTCTACTCCAATTTCCATTAACAGCTGGGAAAACCAAGGCAAGAATGTCCAGGAACGGATTTTTAGAAATATTTAGCTCTGTTTGCTCAGTACCTGAAAGTCAGGTTCCATATAACCTGCCCAAATTAGCTTCAGGTTAGTTTCAAATTAGCAATGTTTTTCAGTTAGCTTCAAATTAGCAAATTAATTTCAAAACAAGCGTTTGGCCTTTGGAATTCCCTATTCCTACTTTTTCTTCTTGGTACATCAATCCACCACATTATGTCCTCACAGTGTAACACTGTCTGTTATAAATGTTGCAAACTGAAGAAGTTACATGACTGATAAGCTAGCTGAAAGTTAAATGAATTAAATACGTTCTGCTGTTTCACCAGGAGCTACACGCTAGTACTAATGCTCCACTGCCTTTCTTCTCCGACACTCACACAGGTAGCAAGAAAAAGATACGTCTGTATCAGTTCCTTCTGGACCTTCTTCGCAGTGGAGACATGAAGGACAGCATCTGGTGGGTGGACAAGGAAAAAGGTACTTTCCAGTTCTCCTCCAAACACAAAGAAGCATTGGCACATCGCTGGGGCATCCAGAAAGGCAATCGCAAGAAAATGACCTACCAGAAGATGGCACGGGCTTTGAGAAACTACGGCAAGACAGGGGAGGTCAAGAAAGTCAAGAAGAAGCTGACCTACCAGTTTAGTGGAGAGGTGATGGGAAAGGGGGTCACTGATAGGAAGCATTATCCTCACTGAGGCCATGGGACCCTAAGCAAGAAAAATATTAAGACCTCCTGGCTGGGTACCAGCAGAGGAGATGGACGCATCTTTCTCTTTGCTTCCTGTGCCCCCTTCTCTGCCTTTAAATGGCCTTTACCGTCAGATGTTTCTGGTACGAATTCCTTTCTTCAGCATCTGAGAATCCTAAACGTGACAGAATTCTTTGCTTCCATCCTACAAGTTGGACAGAGTTGGGAAATTTAAACAATGTACAAATATATTATTGTCAGGAAAGATTTGGTTTGATTGTATTGTAACTAAAGAATACAGCTGATGAAGTTTTGCCTTCAAAGGTGGTGCTGTGTCATTCACAGTGACACTGCATTAGCTTACAGCTTTCAAACTAGCATTAATACAGGCTCTGCCGCAGCTCTCAAAGCTAGAGAGAAGTTTGCAGATCTTGGAATGATACTCGTTCTTTTAAATAGTAATAACTTGTACATATTTAATAAAATTTGATATAATGAAGTTCTGGTGTTTGCATAATAAATGATTACTTCACAAACAAATCTCATGTGCATTCAGTTATGCAGATACAGCTCATGTGTGGTACCTGAACAAAAAGCACACTGGGTTATAGGGCCTTATCCATCTGTCACTACTTTTTAATTTACTTAGAAACATCATCAATGCTGTCAAACTAAGTAACAAAGATAATAGGTGAAATACATTACTGTGAGAGAGATTACAGCACTGAAGTCAATTTTAAAGTACATATATATATATATCTATCTCTCTCCATCATTATTTTTTCCTGTGCAAATGAAGTCCTGCCAGTTGAATAATTTCTGTTCACTTATACCAAGAATGGCATTTATAGCTTTATCCGGTTTAGAACATAACAATTAACCATGTTCTTCTGTGGTTTCACTCTTTTTCCTGCTCCTGTTCTTTCCTCTTGCTTGCTTACCTCCACAGTGATATCTTGATTTTAGCTTATGAACCCTTCTGGGAAATAAGTTGTATTTAATCATGTCTTTGCAGAATTCTAGTACAAAAGGTTTTCAAGCTTTTAACTGTGGATTTTAGTCCCTACTGTAAAGCAGTTAATAGTAACTAATAACAACTGCATTGTATAGATTACACTCAAAATGCAAAATAGAAGATAATTCAACACCTGAAATACCACAGTAAAGTTACCCAGTACATCTAAACACAGAAAAGAAAACCAAAGTCAACCAACACTAAGAAAATTAGCATTTTAACTTTTAACATTATTTAACATATCTCAGCTATGTTCAAGCACTCATAAATCAGGAGCCATCATCATGACTCTTCCAAAATAGATGAGGTGAAATGAGATAGGTCTAGAATGAAGAGAAGCATTTTGTTTAACATCATTAAAATGTAGTAGAACATGCCAAATATGACGATTTGGAAGCTGTAACTAAGTAACGTAACTAACTAACTTGAAGGTTTTCAGAGCTTGCTCCTCAGTGAAACCAAAAATAGTTGAAAGTGATGAGTTTCTTAAAGACCTGAGTTCTCAAAATTGTATCTAAATGTAGTCAGTTTTATCTGCACTAACAATCTCACTGTGGAAGTGAGAAGTCTGGTGACATCTCTGGGCTGCAGTGTCTCCTTGGAGCCCAACAGAAAGAAGCTCCTGCTTAAAAAAACATCACAGTGAAGTACTTCCCAATTCTTCTTCCCAGTTCATGAACATGATAAATACATCAATTGATGCCAGAAATCAACTGAGAGTTAAAAGAGGGTGAGGGCTTCAGAACTTTCTCTATCCAAGACAAGAATAATAAATAGAAACTATCTTTCAGTCTTATAAAAAATCTTGCAACCCAACTTTTAGTTACTGTTCTTTGAGGATCATGTATATTCTCCTAGACAAATATTTTTTATTCAATTAGGGTTAGGATATGTCAAAGCTATAAAACAATTTAAGAAGAGATTTTGTTTGTAAAATTGTACTGTAAGAATTTATTTCCTATGGGACACAATGTAATGCTCACTAAATTAGACTGATATAAACACCATCTGCATCCATATTCAATTGTAGGATGGAAGCCGAAGACACTGCAGGTAGCTCTCAGAAGACTAGAACAACACTCAACACTGACATAATTAGGGTTTCTTCAATGCTGAGCTAGAAACAGGACTTTTCTGCTTGGTACTGATGATGACTGTCCACCACTGACCTGCTACTAGAAAGAGATAAAAGACGTTTGTCCTCATCAGACTTGCAGGCTTGATATTCAAGAAAACTAGAGGATTAATTCCTCTCTTAATAAAAATATCTTTATCACAAGCACAGCTTGAAAAGCAGAACTGATCATTCTCTGACACTATTATTTAGAGCAGAAGGATCATTTCCTCTTGCAGGAAAACTATGATGACTGAAAAGAGCTAACTGGTGAGCTAATTGTGGAGATGTTTAGGATATCACAAAAGCCATTTCAAGCTTGTCAAAAAGCCTTCTTAGATCTCAGACGTAGTTTTCCATTTTCCTAGCAAGTCTTGCATAGAAAACAATTAGATGCTGGAGAAATAATACAAAATTAAAATAAATGATCAAACAGAAACAAAAAGAACCTTTAAATAAGTGATTTGAGCACTGTGCATGCATTACTATAAAATACTATTTTAGAGCAGCTACTTGTAGTTGAAATGAAGAATTTGCATTTTATACTACTTTTGGCCACAAGTAACATGGAAATGGAAGAATCTGAGGAAAAATATTTATTGGGACAGTATTGT
Source organism: Aquila chrysaetos chrysaetos (assembly GCF_900496995.4). NCBI lineage: Eukaryota > Metazoa > Chordata > Aves > Accipitriformes > Accipitridae > Aquila > Aquila chrysaetos. Next base: position 45,313,462 of record NC_044005.1, on the reverse strand, counting down.
TTATAATTAAAACATTTTTAAAAAATACTATTGAATATACTTTAACAAGCAGGTTTAAAATTTTCTTTATCTCCAAAGTTGAAATCTTTTTCTCTTCCTCTTGTTAGTGCTTTGAAATACTGTTTCTAAAAATATTCACTCCCCATCTGTTTCTGGTTAGGTTTTCATCTGTGGCATAAAGAGTCTGAATAATCACGTGGTTTAGCTGTTAAGGAGACCAAATGATGATGCTTCTCCACTACAGTACTGTTTGTATCCCATCCAATCAAAATGGTCTGGATAGTATGCTGTCTAATCAAGCTGAATTATACTATTCAGTTGCACATGCAAGCAGAAGCTCTTTGGCTGTTTAGAGAAAAATACCAAAATTAATGTGACAAAATCACTGGGAAATTACAGAGAAGCAAGCATTCCATTTTCTCTGAAAGTGGCCAAGTACCAGACGGGCAGATGTGCTGGAATAAGGTAGGTCAGGTCATTATCTGGAGACATGACCCATGATTAGAACATTTTGTGGTCCGCTGCTGTTAGAGATCATCAGTCAACTTTCAAAGCAAGCATTCATACTACAGCTGGATATTCAACTTACATATGAACTTTGCAGCCTGCTTTAAAAAAAACAACCACCTTTATTAGCTGCTGACTAGTTCCTAATCAACCCTTGTGGAAAGATATTATTCAGAAAACCATTGCTGAGCTAAATCCAAAATACTGAACTTCCTACAATATTTTAGACTCCCTCCAGCCATACATCAGAGGTGTAGAAGGTAGAAAAATTGCACTGGCTGTACTGAGGGATAATCTGCTTATAATAATTTACAGAAATAGCATATATTTTTTAATTCTACCCAGTCAAAGAGAGTTTTAGACATTTCTAGAATTGAGCTGCTACTCACCTACATCAGAGAGAACTGCAGTTAAAGGTGCTATCATTTGGTTTTGCCTGACAGTCCCCATTTTTCGAATCCCCCAAATTTCCTGAAAAATACACATATACATATCCTAATATATTTACTGTCTTTTTGTCTCTTCTTTCATTAAATTTTATCTCCATAGCCTCATTTCGAGATCCATACACTGCCAGATTCTTATAATCTGTATTTGTCTTCATTTTTTATTACAACAGGGCTTATGCTCTGTACTTCGCCAGGTTTTTTTTGCCTCAGTAAACCTTCTGCCTCGGTTTACTTTTTCTACTTGTATCCCTTAATCTCTTTTTCTTCCATTTCTTTCTAGTTTTTTTCTCCCTCATTCAAAACTCTGCACAACAAAAGTCACTTCATAATCATCAAGCTTAATTCAAACGATAGTGTCAACGTCATAACAAGTACATATATCACATGACAGTTAAGTTTATTTACTCTGTTGCTCTAATTTTGCTTATACTCTAACCGCACATTGTAAATTCATAGCAGAGACTTAATCACTAATGACAATACAGTAAGTATTTTTTCTTTGAAAAAGCACAAAACAATATCTTCTCCATGGGAATCCCACTCGTGTATTTAAAATGTATGGATTACTAGTAGAAAAGACTGGTATGACACAGACTACAGCACTCTGTGGGTACCAATTTCAAGAATTTGCACTTATTTGTAATTTATTTTGTGTGTTAACTTGCTGTCTCACCACCTTTCCTTGTTCTAACCAATACTCAAACCAGATTTACATAATTTCACAAACCCATATACTTAAAACACTAAAAATGTAAAGCTTGTAATAAACAAAGCTACTGTAATGAACCCACTAATCTCATGCTACAGTCAAGTAGACAAAGAGCTTTGCTCTTTGAAGCAACTGTAACATAGCTAAAACTTCACCAAGTTTCTTTCACCTTTCCTCTCTAACAAATTTGCATGTTGCAATTCAGTTGGTTCAGTTGAGCCTGTGGTATTAGGGAGGTCTGTACATAACCCAAGTCATCAGAGTCCTATTCCAAGAGTTGGGGAATGTGAACTTCTTCCAAAGAACATGAAAACAGCAGTAGGCTACAGATATTTTTTCTCATTATCTCACTCATAACTCATCTGTGTCTGCTTTAGCCCCATTTACTTCTCTCTCAATACCTCACATCACCACACAGGATCACAGAGTAACTTAGGTTGGGAGGGACCTTTGGAGGTCACCTCATCCAACCCCCTACTCAAAGCAGGCCAATTAGATCAGGTTTCTCAGGGTAACTTTCTCTCCATTCTCTGTTTCTTTCCATTCTCTCCACTCATACAGCCACATCCCTCTTCTGCACGCCTTCAGTTCCCCACAGTGTTACTTTTTACTATTGGGGAGCCAAAGGAGTACGTGAGAATGAGCAGAGCAGTCTACGGACAGGAGGAGAATGAGGATGTGGTGCAGCAGATAAGGTTTAGCAGGAGGTGGTGGAGGAGAAGGAAGGGTGGGAGGAGGTGTTGGGGAGACCAAGGTTATGCAAAGGATTGGGGAAGCGGCTTTGTGGTAGGAAGGAATGCAGTTTCTGTGCTTTAAGGGCTGCCTCTCAGCTTTTGTTTTAACTCCCCAGCAGCAGCGCAGCAGTGCTCTTTGTACGAGAAGCCCTTTGACCACTGACACCTTTGTGTGGAATGCTCCAATGCCACTGCCTTATGCAAAATGAAGAATGTTTGGGTGCTAAGCTGGGCATTTGCATATACAAATCAGTTTGGGTTTCTTTTAGATTTAACTAACTAATTTTCTGAGTTTTGAGTGTTTGCTTTTAGAAACATAATTCTAGAATTCTTCAGACTTTCCCTCTTCCACTTTTTCGCACCCACCAACACTCTGTTCCTTTCTCAGCCAGTCCCAGCTATCCACTCCGAGGTCTTCATTCAGCTTTTCTCCATCTCTAGACTCAGCCACCAAATGCCTCCATATTTAGTATATCCTAGTTACTTTACCCTCAATGTCAGGTTTCAACTTTTGCCCAGCTAGTCTTATTTCTTCCTCTCAGACCAACTTTTCTCACATGTGCCTCCAGCCAGCTTCTCTTTATGCGAATGGTTCTCAGTTCCAATATATTTGTTCAGCCATTTACAGTCTTCCCATCCCACATCCTCTTATACTTTCAGTCTTATCACCTACAGACTCCCAGTTCTCTTCTCTTTCTCCCATTTGTACCCCAGCTCTCCATTCAATATTCTTGTCCTTTGAGGATCTATTTCAAACCACTCCCACAACCTCTAGCCTCAGTTTTCTTCTCCCCACCCTTACCCTTTAATTACATATTTTTATTTCCTTGTCCCACTCTACTTGGTGTGTTCCCTTCTCTCTCTGAAGGTCCAATTCTTTGCCCCCCACAGCTCTCCCCTCCATTTTGTATGTGCCTGAGGGAGATGCTATTTGGAGCACAGGACATACATACTGTTTGCTCTTAGTTCAAGCATGTGAATTCAGCCCAAGCCCCACGGTAGCCCAGAGACAAACGCAGAGAAAATTCTGCTGACCTCCACACTGGACCCAATTGACACAGTCAAAACTTCTTCAGAGGATAAAATCTAGAAAGTTCTCACTGAGCATACGTAGACTGCATTTTTTTCTATAGTCTAGAATATGGAGCAACTCAGGTTGGTTATCATGCAGCCAGTTAAAAGTACATCCCTAAAATGAAAGCAAGTTAACTGTTGAATGTCCAGAAAGATCTCAAATATGGAGTGTAAAGTGTAGGGATACAAAATGGTTGTGCAGAGGGAAGCTCAAATGAGCAGGATCAGCATTACCCAGATCTCATAAGCCCTTGCAAACTCAAGTTCTCTCAGCGAGCCCAAGCGCCTTTGCACCATACACCCCAGAGCTCTGTGTTCCAAAAGCACAAAGGAAACCGTCTGACTGGTTTCATGGGGTGCAGCACTTCAGTGAATAACTCCTGCTGGACCTGCGCTCTGCACTGAGCCAGCTCAGCTGTCCCACCATTCACACCAGTAAATCTGGAGCCCCTGGAACCAAGAGTGAATTATACTACCTTGTCCTCAGAAACCGCTGAATCATGGAGGAGGTGATATTTAACAAAACTAAGAGGCAGAGAGACAAATAAACAGAGACAGAGACAAGAAATCAAATGGCATGACAGAAACTAAAAGCAAAAAAAGCCCAAAGTAGAAGAGTAGTATAAAGATTTTCCACCTGGATAGCTACATTTGGGCAAAGTCATAACCATCTAAAAACATAGCCTTTTAATAGGAAGTTGGATAGTCTTATTAGAAGGAGGTGCTGTTAACTTTGTCTATAAACAATAAATCCTCGGGTTTCTCTGCATAAGCCATGCTGCAACTATCCAAAATCAGGAAGATACATCACACTGCCTGTCACTGCAGGCCACCTATTACTGTCATTTTTGAACTTGACTTTGAACTACATAATGAAAGCCACTGTCTGAGGCACAGAACAGTAATTTCAGACTTGCAAGATAATTCCTCTGACAAGGAAGGACACCCTTTCCCCTCTCGTTCACTTTTTTAGCAAAGCCCCAGAGACATGTATTACGTGTTGCTTCACTATGCTTGTACATCAGTTTCATTTAAATATAGGATGAATCTTCACACACTTTCTAAAAAATTGTCTAGTGTTGCGGTGCACTGGTAAGTAGTTATCACAATCCACTACACATCTATTTTGGGCCAGTGTAGCCATCACTATTATATATTTCATTTGCATAGCAGTTTTGTTATTAAAAGTGGCTAAATAAATAAATAAATAAATAAAATGTAGAAAATGCTAGAAAAAAGTTTACTTTTACAACAATGCTGCCACCTGGTAACCAGAAGTGTAATAGCAGACAAAACATTGATTTTGCTCTGCCTTGAACATACAGACACTATTTTAAATAACATCTAAAATCACAAAAGCTGCAAAGTTATAACTGGAATAGGATCATTTCCCTGCATCAGATTAAATCATTCTCGTGGCTCTGTTTCATTGTGGGGAAGAAGTAACTCATACCCTCCCCAGATTAAACTTGATTCTGAATCCTGGAAAGTATCTATGGAGAATAACCAGCTAAGGGACTGACTCACCACAGTACTTGAATTAAATATGCCTGATTTTGATCACACAAGTAGTCAGAATTAAGTCCACGTTTAAAGTTATTCATGTCCTTGAGTAGCTTGCTGAATTAAAACTATACCACTAAATGTTTACAGAAAGAATCAAATCTACAGTGAGAAAGATACAGAATAGATAAAACAAAATCCTGAGAAAAGAGATCCAAAGAAAATAAGATGTCAAGTGTTGTCATAGGTGGGAAATCCATTCATGAAAAGTAAAATGCTACAACCACGTTAAATAAGGAATAATTATTTAAACAAAGGAAAAAAAACCACATATAAAGGTTGGGAAACATGAAATGTATTGGGGAAAGGTTCCCAGGCACTTATGAGAGTCCATAACTCTTCATGTCTAAAATAGTTTCTAAGTATCTGTAATAAGTAAGCAGGAGAGAGTGTAAAACAGAATAAACTTATTTACATGATCCCGGCAAGCATCATTGGGATGAACTCCTGCACACTGTACTCCCTACATTAATAAAGAAATGCAGACTATATTGTCTAGCTTTTCTTTCTAATACACAGTGCGAATGCTTCATCATCTTATTATATATTTTTAGTGACCTATTACCCTAGCATATTAGATTTTTTAGATTAGCATAAACTTCTTCCAAATTCCCTAGGAAATAATGGCTCATAGACAGTTACTGGGATACGACCCTCAAAAAATACACCCTTAGAATTCAATCTAATAAATGACTGTATCTCCTTTGAATGGCAACACGGTTTAGATCATCCCATAAATTTCCAGAGAAACATACGAACGCAATTTTTCTGCAAGCCATGCAATGGCAGGATGAAATCCCCATTTGTCCTGGAAGAAGCGGGACCTTTCCATCACAGTCAAAGTGATGGAAGTGACCTCTTACAGACACAGTGTCGTCAGACACATGCCTGACAATTTTACAGACAAATACCTGACAATAAGAAAGCGTCAAATAAAGGAAAATGTTTCCATATGTAACGTCAGGTTTAAAAGTGTTTTAATGTAGATTTACACAGCTGTATATTTTGTCCTAAAAAATTGGAGGTGCTGTGACAGAAATATAGAAAACAACCAACATTCAGACACTGAATGGCAATTTATGTTCTCCCAGAAATTCAAATTAAAAGTTGGAAAATTCAGAATCAATAATAGAATTCCTATTTTTAGAATGTGTATTTCAAAGATGGAATCACCGCTATTGGAAAGTATTGAGTCCAAGGACTTAATGTCATTTTAGAGAGAAATTAATATTTAGGTGAATCAATAATATTGAGAGTTCCAAGAACTTAAACGAAATGTTTAAGATGTACTTAAGCCAATACCTATTAGCATTGAATAAGTTCTGTGATGCATTATCCCGTATTTAATTATTCCAAGGTTCTCTGTTCTTGCTCTGAAGCACCTCCTACTGGACACTCACAGAGAACAAATACAGGCTTGGAGTATATGATAAATACTACATGCCTGCATTTTAAAGAGTTTGTATATAAGCATATTTTTCCTTTAAATCCACACAAATGGGTTTAATTCCACTTACACTATTTTAGTTAATGGTAGTAAAGGCCTATGGTGCTAACTCTAAAAAAACCTTCAGAACTGAACAGTCTTTTGAATCCAAATCTAATGCAACATGTCAGCATACTATATATTTTATAAAATCAAGAACCACAGAACATAGCATATGGGCTTTCAGTAAAAACAATTATTTGCTAATAGGTGAGGGACAAAGGATGAAGTATCAAAACTAACTTCTCTAGGCAAAATGATTCCTGAGGGAGATTAGCATATTCTGATCCAATTACAAGAGATTCATGTTTTAAATACTGTGGAAGTGACTTCTAGTCAGCTAATTTTCTTTGTAAACATTATTTCAAGGACACGTACTAGAGAGGCAGCTAAGTTGAGAAGAAACATGGCTCTGATCACAGTGCACCTCTGGACAATCTGCGTAATTTTTTTTTTCTTTCTCCGTATCAGTCCGTGGTAGCTCGGCCTCCTGTGGCCTCCATTGTCTAAGGTTTCAAGGAGACAACTCTCTTCCCAGAAGGGATCTGGATGCCGTTCCAACAGTGTGTTGGGGATCAGCTCTGGAGAGAAGAGGGAGTTAATGGCAGGTCCCTAATAGGGAGAAATATTTAAGAAAGGAATAACGATCTTCACTAGTCAAGTAACAGATTTTTCACACTGTGGGACCCAACCCCTTTGAAAGAGTTCAAGCCAAAGCAAATAGCAGAGATTTCCTGACTCTCAGTGAAATGCCTCAGGCACAGGATAGTAGGTCAAAAATATATCATGCTAACTTGTGCTCCACTAGAAACAGAGGCAACGTAAAATGTACATAGGTCACATCCTGCCCATCTTCCTCACTCATATGCAAAAAATTCCTTCAGGGGAAGGGGAGGAAGTATTTGGCCCAAAATCAGGAGAGGTAGCAGCAGTCATTCTTGCATGTTCACATTTGTCCTATCAGTCTACCCAGAGAGTCAGATGTGAAAGACAGACACAAAGTACAGTGACTGATGGGCTGTGTGCACACTCATCTGTTCTGAGCTCCCTGCCAAAAGCAGAAATCCTTTAGGTTGAGGTTTTTACAGGCTAGTAAAACTGGAAAAACTGAAAACCACTTTTTTTTTTTTGATTCTTTTTTCAGTACTAGTGGTAGCTAAAATGTGCTAAATGCTTGGCCTACAGAGTTTCTCTGATGAAGCTCAAAATGCAAAATAAGACAGACAAAAGTGACAGGAAATGGATATACCACCAAGTCAACAAAGGGATGGTTGTCCACAGTTACTATTTTGACATATGCTAAATGTATGAATAAATAAGAAGCGTGAGTGAGATTTCCCCCAGATCTTTTCTATATAATTAAGCAAAATTAAAACTTCTAGAGGTATCTAACAGAACCTTGAAACTATTTTTTAAATGGTACATAAAAAAATTATTTGCTAGTTTTCAAGAAATGTATGCTGCAGATCAAGCGGGTAGATAGGGAGGGAGGACTGAACCCATTTAGTTAGTGTCATGCTTTCTGGTTGTGACTGCAAATGTCAGTAATGTGTAAGTGTTTCTGAAAAAGAAAGTTCTTTCCTGAAGGTTCACATTTAGTTCTACAAATACAGTCTTCAGTGGAAGAGAGAAAAAAAGAAACAAGAAAAAATAGCCCTCTGAGAGCCTGTTGAATTCTGACCCAATTATAACAATAACAAAGACTGAAACAGGTAGCAAGAATGCAAGCAGATACATACTTAGAGTAAGTACAGAACCAGCGTATAGGAGACGTAACTATCAGATCTAGTTTGCTGAATGTGCTATAAACATGGCAGTGTAGGAATTCTTAATGCAACACATACATGAAGCTGGAAAATGTACTGTACGCATGTGCAACATCAGATTGTGCTCTGGTTTGTACCAATAGATCAGTGGTAGCCAGTCTTGGGTGGTTTGAGCTCTCTGGCTCCTGGAACTTGGCTATATTTATCCCGGCTGATGTAGCCTGTCAAGTGTGTCCTGCTGTTGATAAGGTGCCATAGTTGACAACAGTGGGGGATCAAGGGGGAGGAGCAGGATGGGGGCTTCCACCAAGTGTTTCTTTAGAGGGTCTCAAAAGCCCTGCAGTCTCATTCCTGTTTAGCTCGGACCCTGCTTTCTAGATACAACTGGGAGCTTCATCAGAAACAAAGTGAAGATGCCAGAGCCTGTAAAGAAAACAGGTAAGGATCACAGCTGACAGACAAAACCTAAGAACAGCTTGACAGAGAAAAATGTGAGTAGCTTTTGTATGCTAGAGAAATGAGATGCCTCAGTGGAAAAAAAAATAGAGAGAAAAAAGAGACGATATTTTATGAAGTTATAACAGATGTTGAGTGATCTTGCAGAGAAATCAGTAACTAGTTTGGCAACCCTCAGCCACAGAATTTTCTCAAGAGACTTTGGATGAGGAAAGAATAGAGGTGAAATGCACTTAATTCTCAGATTCTTTTTGTTTCTCATTTCCTTTCCCAGTCACCTTTAGGACTCTGAAAAAAAGCTTGTGGTCTCTCTCTTGGGCAGTTAGGCAGTATAAACCTCTCCTGCTTTTGGATTTTTATCAGAGATAATTGCAAGGAGGTGTTATCAGCAAACTTTGATAGTATTTGTTGTTAGTGAAATCTCTGTGAAAATGAAAGCAAATGGCACCTGGTTCAGAGCTTATTCTTTCTAGTTCTTCCAGCCAGTGACAGCAGAGCTCTAGGAAAAAAGAAGGCATTGTACTGTAAAGAATATATGCATATTTCTTTTCACTCACCCTCCTCCATCCTTTCCCCTTGAGCCAGAAGATAACTAGCCCTTTTCAGAAAGCCAAGGTCAAAAGCCCAGTGCAAGTCCTGCCCCACTAGAAAAACATCAGGAAAAGATTTCAGATTTAGAAAAGTTCTAATTTAAAATTGAGAAATAAGGAATCATTCAGAGGCTGCCCACATAGGTAAGAAGGGGAGGCCTAGGATGGGGTGTAAGGTGCAATGAATCTGTTTGTCTAAGAAGGAGGAAGAGAACCTGGGAAGCAAAGGTAGGGAGAGTTTAGCTTCAGGACACCTGTGTGTGGGTAGAGGAAGATGTCTCAGGAGCACTTTGTGTCCACAATTAAGTTTGGAAAAAAAGTCAAAAGCTGAAGTTATTGTTTGAAAAGTGTGCACATATTCAATACACAGGGCTGGAGAAAATTGTGCTAAATACGGGATTCTTCACTTTTAGAGCTTTCACTTCACTGATGCCAGTGCATACCCAGAATCACTACTACCTGAATGTACAGCACAAGGTGCATACTTTTTTAAAAATGTACAGTTTCCAGAGTTAGTCAACAATAGCTGTTGATACTTATTAATGTAGGCCTTTGTGCTTTGCAAAGGACTGAACAGACATCAGTCTCCTTTATGCTGGTCAATGGGATGTCCTGTGGTCACCACAACAAAAGAATAACTTGTTAAGAAGACCTTTCTTTTTGGCCAAAAAATATGGAATCAGCCACTGCCAGAAGCAGAGCACAAATCCAGCCTGTATCTCCCATTAAGAACTGCAAAGATCTAAAGTATGATTAACAAGATTTTTTGATGTTCCTTCTATATGATAACTCTAAAGCAACAGTGGTGTCACCAATCTGTCAATTTTATCACAACTATAACATCATTTGATGTTCTTAAAGCTCCAATTTCTGAAATCAGATGGAAGTAGAATCATAGGTTAAAAAGTATATACCAGACCTTGTAATTGTAGAGAAAACCTTGAGAATATAAGCAGTAAAGGTTCAGCAATCACCCCCAAAATAAGACATTCATAATCATATTCTATTTTTAAAGTCACATGATTTTTGAGATTTACTGAAATGTCTAATGTTTGTGATTGACAATGCTGGCAAAAAGAAATATGACAGAGTAGGCAAAATTTGACAGTGTGATCACCTAGGCATTGTGACTTTTGATTCCTAAAGGTTTAACCAGCTTTAAATTAACATTTTCAGTCTCTGTGGATGAGAGGCAACTTCTGTTTGTGAAGATGCCCACCTTTGCTAGCTAATGGTGAAGAGAAATTCTATTCCAGCTTATTTCTCCAGAGAAATCTAACTGGTGTCTAACATCGCTAGTCCTACACCATTCTTATGAACAAACCAGCTCAAACACTGTGATTATCACAGCAGGGGGAGGAAAAGCTCTTATTACCTACTCTGACTGAGACAGAACCAGTCACATGCCCCATAACTTCTAGGGGGGATCTTCTCATTCTCCCAAGAGACATTAAACCCTTTGGTTTTCTATTTCATGTTGTTTATATAGTTCAAGCCATTTCAAGATGGGATAATGTTTAACATAATCTCAGGAGGGCTGAATAATCATCTAGCAATTCATACAAAGGAAAATGCTTCATGCCAGAGAATGATCAGAGATAATTCTGCCTATATCTGCTGTTTCAACAACCCTTTTAACATGTTAAAAAAGAGAAAGGAAAAAAAAACCAAACAAAACAACAAAACAACAACCACCAAAGGAAAAAAACACAAAACCAGTGTAGTAGGTTTTCTAGCAGACATTCTTTTACTTTAAACTGTCCAATTAAAATACTTCAGGATAAGACACTGCCCTATTTATTTACAGAATACCAAAGAACTGTCATAGCTTTCCAGAAAATCTATACACTCCCCAAGAGCAACAGGATTTAGAAGACTTGTAGCAATTTAGTGTCAGAGCAAACAATCAAACGTTGAAAAGCATCACTTTTTGCAGGGTTCTGTTGCAGAAACTTTATGTTCCTCTCCCTTTGATTTAAACATTTCATAGTTAATCTCTGTTCAAAGGCTCCCTTTCAGAAAGTTTTGACTGTTTTTTTTGTTGTGAAAATTCAGAAAGGTTAAAAAAAACCCAACCATTTCCCTAACAATATTTTGTGACACTAAGAGGAAACAGCTGAGCTTTCAAACACCAAATTTAGTAGATAAATGGGACTTAATGGGAAACGTGTGCATTACTATATCTGGAAAAGGAGAAGTCTGGTATTACTCACCTTCTCTGAAAATCAGTCAATTTTTATTCATGTATTTTATAGGTTGAAGAGTCTAGATTTTGCAGTTCACATTAGGAAATTTTATCAAGGGTTTATAAATAACCTGGCTTGTAAGTACACAGAGGCTTTTGGCATTAATAGTAATAATCAACGCTGCATAATGAAGAGTAGACTGTAGAATTTTAGTCTGAATATAAGGTCATTGTTTTACATTTGCAAGCACCTAGCACAGTAAAGTACTGCTCCATGAAAATTAACTTCTGTGTACTACAGTAATACAAAAATAAATAATTATAATTCACATAGATATAATTTCCTCTTTTGTACGTTAAGATTCAAAGCAAGCTGAACATTATTATCCCCATTTTACAGAAAGTATGATGGATGCACAGAGAGAGAGAGGTGACTCTGCTTAGTGAAACTATTCCTCGCCTGTTGCTCATGTTACAGGAATTTACAATCTCAGCTGCTGAAGTAGGCAAGGAATGATAAGATTGAGTAGTTCAATAGCTTTTGGATCAGGGAATGATTAAGCTTGTAATTGCAAGAAGCCACTTAGGTCCTGACCGAGGAATGCGCAGCATCTTTATATAGTTCCTCAGCAAGGAATTTACAAGCTCCATTATTGAAGTCTGCTTATGCACACTTTGGCTTTTAACTCAATGGAAGAGCAAATGGTATAAAAGGAAAACTAGATGCCAAGTGTAAGTACTAAAGCAAAGATAAATTTTCAACATGAAGCCTTAACAAATTAAGGAATTCCAAAAGCTAGTACTACTTTTGAAATATTAATTCAATACATTGGCCAGATACATATTTTAATACCAAATACACAGAATGTGCAGTAAGAGAACTCAACTTTGTGGGAGAAAACCTGTGACTATTTTTTCTAATTACAGTCATCACAGATTTCTGCTGGATGTGCATCCAACCAGCTACATTAGAGTCTCCTAAAACATTTATATCTTTAACAGTTTTTATTTCAGAAAGGCAGAAATATAATTTGAAAGCCTTATCTAGCACACATTCTCCTTAAGTGCTTATCTCCCTCTCCTCCATGTACGTATCACAAATAATGAATGATGAAGAGCTGAAGTCAGAGCCACCACTCTAAAAGGCAGGATGAAAATAAATAAATAAATAAATAAAATAAAGCAACAAGAGAATGGCTCTCCCCTATCACTCTATCTAGTTAAAATGACTTGTGGAACCCACACTTCTTCCTCACTTTCATTTCACATACTTCACGCATACTTTGAAATTCTGTGATTTTAGGAAAAGGTTTTAACGTAATGCTTGTGATTCTTAGCAAGCCAAATTATTTAGAGAATGTGGCTAGGAACTGAAATTACTCCAGTTATTTCAACATAATTTTAATATACATCTCATCTCCATTTTTTCTGACAATAATCAAATAGGAATGTGTCTTCTAGCTTCTAATACTAACTTTTATTCTTATTAGGGATACAACAGTACTTAGTAGCTACTTACTAACAATTTGATGCTGTACAAAGACAACAGAAAAACAGTCTCTGCCTCAAAACACTTACAAAATAAAAGCCCAGTAAATAGATAGATAGTTCAACAAGAGAGCAAAGGAAACAATTATTACTACAATAGTGACCTGGGTAGTAGCTTAGCCATTTTCTATGTTTTTGCATAGGAGAGTGTGAAAAAGTTTTGAAGCAGAATAGTAAACTAGGTTGATGGTGGATGTTAGAAGGAGATTTCTTCAAAGCAGCTCAGAAAGTAAGGGAGAAAGCATGAAGGTGCTAGTATGAAGATTTAATAAATGGCAGCAGTAGGAAGGCAGAACACTAGTTTTATTATTTCACTTAAGTGAAAAGTGAAGGAAATTGTTTTTGGAATTTAAATTATTTCATTCTATTTTAATTTGGCCAAAAGCAAATGTATTTTATATTTCTTCAGCCTCCTGAGTGAAAGACTTATTAATAAATTATTATCAAAATCTGATCATGAACCTCCAAATAGAGCTTTTTATTACTAATTAATGAAGATGTAACTCATGTAACATACATAACTGTATGGCTGATGTGTACATCTTCAGGTGTTACAAGACTTTTAAAGGGTGGGTGCTGCTTGGAAGTTCTGGTAACAGCAGTATTAGCCACTGAAAAGTTTTCTGCAAGACTATCACAGACCACACACAGCCTGCTTCCTCTTCTGCCTGGGGTAGAAATTTGCTGTTTTACATTACTCAGAAGTTATATGAAGTTCTTTGCATTATGGAAGCTAGAAGTGGTTGGGAAGGTCTGGGATATGGGAAGTGAAGTGCTGAAAAATGGGTTAGTACAAAGTGGCTCTAGGCTCATTTTCTTTCATTAGCTCCACGTCCCTCTTCTCTCCCCATAGCAATTTCAATTCCATCCCCACAGAACACACACACACAGAGCACCTATCATTCTCCTTCCCTTCAATAATTCCTGTCATTATCAGCACTGGTAACTCATGTGCGTCTATCCTCTCTCTCCAGAATTGCTGTAGTATGTTACTACTAATGTCACCTTTCTCTCCCTTTGTGCAAGGTGGGTTAGAATTTACTGGGAAGCAAAGAGTTAACAAAGTGACCTGCAGAGGACATGGGCTACTTGGTCATCAGGTGCCCCAGCCCAACGGCTCCTAAGTGCATGTTTGGCTGGAGTCTGGATAAACATGTGATAGTGCCTGAGATCTGTCAGTGCCTGACAGGCACAAGAGCTGTAAGATGTTCCACAACATCACATGAGAGGTGTCACAGTCGTTGGGTTTTCCACAGCCTGATGGTGGTGGTCCTATCCAAGAGTGTTTTGAGTACGGGATGGACATACAGAACTCAAGGGGGGAGTATCTGGGTAGAAGCCAAATGTTGAAGTGAGAGAGATTGCCAAATAGGGAATGTGTTTCTGATAAAAGCAGGCAAAAGTGAGGCTTTCAGGACAGACATGAAGTTTTGAATGGTGTTTAGGAACATTCCTAATAAGGAAATAGCTGGATTAGATTGGTAAAACTGCATGAGAAAAAAAATAATCTGCTGGTGAACTTGGATTTATGTGTTACTTAGAGTAGCAGCCACAATGAAGGAGACCAGGAATAGCTGATCTCTCACTTCTCTTTCTTATGTTAAGCAGCCCGTTTTTCCCCCAGAAGGAAAAATGATGGCATTCTCTTCACATGCTTCTTCAGCAATCTCTCATCTGCACCAAAGTAATTTCCTGTAAAATCTCCAGCCATGCATCGCTACTTTTCCTTTGCAAATATGAACAGTGAAAGATGAAAAAAAATACAGATGGATACAGAGACATGACTTTGGACACTGTCACCCACTGACTCTGAATCTCAAGTGCAGGAAAATGACTCTGAGAGTCTCCTTTACCTGCAGAAAAGTGGGTTCTCAACAACTGTTCTTGCCGGCCTTTAGTCTCATGGGAGATTTTGGGGTTTTCTGATTTTATGCTTTAATGGAAGAACTCACAATCATTTTAAGTTGGAACTGAAATAAGTCTTTTGGCAGGAAAGGGAGAGAGAGAAAAAAAAGACAAGGAGACTTACTTGTAAACTTCTACATATGTATTTAGATTTCCCAAAAGTCAGAAACATTATGTGGTGGTGGAGATTTCTCACTGTGCATGCAGTTCTGGCCAACAATCTGTTTTTGTTGAGTCATCTAAAGTAAATGTAAGAAACCTAATCACTTTACAGGGTGTGCAGCAGATCAGAGAGTTACTTCCAAGTATGCATGTCTTGAAACCCTGCCATTTGTAGGCTGGAACCTTTACAAGCCACATTGCTGTTAAGTAATTAATATATTTATAGATTATTTTGTGCTTAAATAGAAGAGTGATGATGATAGCACTCAGAGACAAAAACCATGCCTCTTAGCTGCTTTATCTCTAGCGTCATAGGGAGAGGAGCCAGATAGTGGGTATTTCAGGAGTGGGTTCCTGAACTGACCCAGCTCCCCACTGTGCAGCAGCCTGGCCACCTTTACATGTCTTTTGAATTCTGTACCTCAAACCTGCTGTCTGCAATAACTCTTCTGCAATTATTCATGATACACTGCATCAAAGTATACCCTGCTGTATTACTTACTGAAGTGCAATACTATATCAGAAGATGTGCGACTGAAAACAGGCATGTGAGTATTACGTTATACTATAGAGCCCTATATTCTACACAGTACTATATTCTGTTTAAGAACAATTACACCACTTACAGGCCTAAGGTTAGAAAAAACTCAGATAAAAGCATGCAGGGACATTCCACTCCCAGAGGAAATTTCACACACTTATAATTTAACATGGAAGAAAAGCATGCAGAAGAATACAACAGGAGCTTACTTAAGGCTACTATAGGCTCAGTGCAAAGCAAAATTGTTTTTTCATCAAATATATAAAATGTGGGGAAAAAAGAAAAAAGAAAGAGAAAAATGTAATTTAGGCTTTTTATGTAACACAGAGAGGCAAAATACAATAGACACTAAATTCTAAAAGTATTTGTAATTGATACTTTAATTGATGTTTAAGCAGCTTTGAATCCTTTGCAAAACAATGCAAGAAACATGAACTGTGTTATGACTAAAGTCCAAAGGCCATCAGATGAAATCTTTGCAGATGTAACTCCATGGAGGTCAGTTAATTTATGCAGTCTGAGGACATGCTACAGGAATAGAGATTTTGTGCAATGAACAGATGGTATTATTAGTAATATACCATTTATACTAGCTACAGCACCTGTTTGAACATGAATATAAACTATTTCTTTTAAAATATTTCCATGCCATGTTCCTTTCATTTTTATAAAGCAGAAACAAAAGTTTACAGCTAATTAGAACCATTGTTGCGGTGTTTGGAAGAGTTCTTGTTGCTGCCCAAGTAGGAGAGATGACAGATATAATTAAATGTGATGAAATTACTAATATTTTATAAAAGCGTGGTCATGTAGGGGTAAGCCAGTAAAAAGATGACATAATGATGCACAAAACCCATTCACTTTATGCATCAGAATGTTAATTACTGGTATTTTTATACATGAACATAGCTCATGACAATTCGCAAAAAGATAACAGATTTCATTAAGACCAAAACATGAGCATAAAATTAAAACTTGATTCAAAATAAAGTTGAAGAAACATAAATAAATAAATCTGGGTAAAGAAATTAGTAAAATAAGTTATCTTACTAAAATCTAATCTTGAGAAATATTAGGATACTCATGGACCAAAATCACAATACATTGCTTGCTTTCCAAATTCCTATCTGTTGTACTACTTTGATTAGATATGAACTAAAACGTCATTTGGTTTATGCTTGTTCAACCCATATATTAATAACTTCATTAATTCTTATTATAAGCATCATAAGTGCTTCTTGACACATAGAGGAAATATGTTGATCCACCTTGTAATTAATTAGAAAACTAGTTGTTGTAGAGTGCTACATAGGCAAGTACTTTAACTTTTAACACTGAACTAAACATTTGAATGCAAACAACAATTGATAATATTTTAGCTGGGATAGAATTACAAGGACCATCATTGGAACATGCATCCCTTTCCACCAAAGCCTTGCTCAGTCAAACCAGAAGGACTAAAGATGAACCATTAATTCATTGT
Organism: Aquila chrysaetos chrysaetos; assembly: GCF_900496995.4. Taxonomy (NCBI): domain Eukaryota; kingdom Metazoa; phylum Chordata; class Aves; order Accipitriformes; family Accipitridae; genus Aquila; species Aquila chrysaetos. The sequence goes on along the minus strand of NC_044005.1, from coordinate 45,296,304 downwards.
GGTATATTAGGACACAGGTTACTGCACAAACTGCAGTTTTATTGGAGGAACAAAACCTGATCCTGTTTAACAACTGTATTAAGCAACTGTTAGGACAGAATTCATATTTCTAAATAAAACTGCATGGCAAATTGACGTAGAGAGCTTGATATGTAAGCATATGTATCACGCCATGTTGTCATAGATCAAAACATTCACTTACAAAAAATCAGAGCTCATTATGGGGGGAAAGAAAGAGGAAGATGGACAGTGAGATGAGTTTGCTATCCATTCCATTTTATTTCATGACAATATGGAGAAGATATGACATCTCACTCAGAGACAGAACTCGGTAAACTCAAAGACAATTCCACAACTTCTCTGTGGAAAGTGTTGTAATTTATATCTTGCACAGGCAGATGGGAGAGAAAGGAGACAGCTGTTGCAGCCACAACAGCTGACTACACCAGATATGCCACAATTGCAAAACAGATTTTAGTGAGCCCTCTCTCTTTTTTTAGTTTCTGCATTTACCAAGAAGCCGAAGACAACAGAGGTGACAGCCGGAAGCGCAGCTGTGTTTGAAGCAGAGACAGAAAAAGCTGGCATCAAGGTGAAGTGGCAGCGAGCTGGCACAGAAATTACTGAAAGTGAGAAATATGTCATCAAGGCAGAAGGAAACAAGCATTCACTGACAATCAATAATATAGGAAAAGAAGATGATGTGACATATGCTGTAATAGCTGGAAGTTCCAAGGTCAAATTTGAACTCAAGGTCAAGGAACCAGGTACAGTATTTCCTAAGCAATTCTCATTTCATCAGTATTTCCAGCCTCACATGTAAACTTCATGAATGAGGCCCATGGAAATTAGCCTGTCTGTGAGGTCATGGTTTAACTGAGACGCCATAAACTCCCATGAGCCAGGGGAAGAAATGATAGACAGATTTTTAAAATACTTTCTCTATATTGATTACTAGCAGTGTCTAGATCTTTTCCCAAGCTGCACAGCAATAGCATTTGGAACATTACATTCCAACAGCAGAGTTAAAGAAAATCTCATGAATAAACAAACTGTTTACAAAAATAATAATTGCATCACTTTTCATTACCTTTTCTATTTAGACCACTGAAGTTAACATCAAAGTGTTATTCATCAGCTGACGAGTTTCTATACATCAAGACTATAGAATTTAAAAATCTAGGCATCAGTTCTTCCCAAGCTCAGCAAAGAGCCTCATCATCCAGCTTCAGTCGGCCCTTTCTGCTTCCAGCACATCCTCTAAGTTCTAGAAAACCACAGCTAATTTCTCTGCATTTCCTAACATACATTAAAAGCTGTACTTTTGCAAAATTTCTTAAGAAAAGAAGTAGAAACATGACTTTTTCTAATCTTGTCTTACATTCATTTCCAGAAAAGAGTGAGACAGTCACTCCTGCTGAAGCTGCTCCAGCCCCAGCTGCCTCAGAGTTGCCTGCTCCACCAGTAGAAAGCAGCCAAAACACAGAAGGTAATTGAGAACACTGTTATCAAGTCTGGTTCATTAACAGAAAGGAAAAACAGGAACAGGGAATCTTTAGAATCAGTGAGGTAGAGACAGTAGCTGAAAGCAGACCACTAGTGATGAATGACAAACAGTAAAGAATAAGGAATCTCAGAGACAGAAGAAACATATTGAGATACTTTGAAATTACTTAACAAACTCACTCTATAGGCTGTAACAGAAGCTGATGCAGAAAGTTCTAACAAATAATTCTGATGTTTATTTCAGTTATATCTGCTGGGACTCAACCAGAAGAGCCTCTGGACCCTATTGGGCTCTTTGTGACACGACCCCAGGATGGAGAAGTTACTGCTGGTGAGTACAAAATGTGAGTCAAGTGATGTTTGTAAACTGTACCTGTTGCTTGACTATATAGCTCTCCATGTACAGGATGACAGCAGTGATACAACAGATAAATTAAACGCTATTCATAGGCTCATTTTCACCTACTTCCCTTGCAAGGTGGAAACATTACGTTCACTGCCAAAGTGGCAGGCGAGAGCCTACTGAAGAAACCATCAGTGAAATGGTTCAAAGGAAAGTGGATGGACCTGGGAAGCAAAGTGGGGAAACATCTCCAGCTACATGACACCTATGATCGAAATAACAAGGTACAATTGGCAGAGTAAGGTTCTCAGTCTTCTAGATACTAATCTTTAATCTGGGGAAAATATAAGGTAATATAGGATTGTTTTGATATTAAGGTACCCAAAGCTACACACAATGCTATACTTATGCATAGAAGTCTATGTTTTGACCATGCAGATAAGAGACAAGCACTACATACAGACTCTTGCATGTCTTATCTATGTCGAGATGAGAAAATATCTGGAGGACTAGGGGAGCAGTTTTGCACTATCTACTACAGGATTCCCTCCATCTTCCTCTCACATAATAGACACTTGTTATATTTAAAAGAAAACAATAAATCAGACATATTTAAGTATGGTCTATTTTGGTTTTAATAGATCAAGCATTCAGCTGTCAGTGTTGGAATTTATTGTTCTCTTGCATTGTCTAGACTACATTGTAGAGCTGAGTAAGATCCATTTTTACCACAAATGCATTCAAAGATACACAAACAGGAATACAAGAGTCTGTACCGTGACCTCGCATCCTGTGTGGTATATGAAACACTACTACCCTCTCCTGGATGGAACAGAACAGACTTGTTCACATTAGCCACTCCTTTTGCTGAATTTTTAAATGTACTGTATATATTCTGGGTAGAGGCTGTATTTGTTTAATGAAAGCTCTATTCCTGTTTCCAATGTACATGTAATTTTTATGACAGTAAATGAGTTACACACTCAGGAGGTTCTAAAAGGACACAGAGGCATGTTTCATGCCTTGTCTATTTCTCTCCATGCCTTAATATGCTGTATTCTCTCTCTCTCTTACACCATTGGCTTTTCTAACTTATGAATTGTATTGGTGTCTATTCTAGGTATACACCTTTGAAATGGAAATCATAGAAGCAAACATGACTTTTGCAGGAGGGTACAGATGTGAGGTGTCTACCAAGGACAAGTTTGATAGTTCTAATTTCAACCTGATAGTCAATGGTAAGATGAATTCCTGCCACCTTGTTTCTTCCTTTTATTTTTTTTTTTTTTCCTACCCATATGCCCACCAATAATTCTTTCTGGTACATAGCAGCCAGTAGACAAGCATACATATGAAGTATAGAGCTGAAGAGCTACAGGTACACTTACAGAGGCACACAGATAAGGATTGGGATGGGTTGGCAGAGATACAGAGCATTAGAAGTAACACTTGGATGTCACCCAAGTCAGAACTGTGATGCTCTTAAAGAAAGCACACAGAAAGATGCAAATCAGCCCAGCTTTCCTCTGGCTTTATTCTGATTTCAGATCCATTCTTTCATGATATTTAATTCCACTAGAATAAAAGAGAGGTCCATTCTTACTTTGGCAAAAATTCAGTATTAAAAATGGATACTTGAAAAGAAAAAAAGGGGGGGGGGAACAGAAAGCTTTAGACATGTGACACTTATCAATTCCTTTCTTCCAAATAAATTCAAGTTGTGCAGAAGCACTTCTGATATAAAATTGTTTTAAGATTAGGTGACTCATTTTACATAATACATGGTGCCACTCTCACAACTGCTACACTGAAAAGCTTATCAGCAATTGAAAAGGAAGTACATTTTAACATCAATTTCCCCCTGGTGTGGAAGAGTTTAAGTAAAACAGTATACGCATGGACCACCTGAAAGTGTTGAACGTTTGGACTATTTCATGTTTCAGTGGTTCTGTTGAAGGGACTGCAACATTAATTTGCATCCAGCAACCAATGAACCCAATATGCAAAGACAAAAGTTTATTGAAGATCCTCAAATCAGCAGTGTTCATTTTTGAAGTTTCACTAGTTGGCTGTAGGCCTCATAAGACTTAGGAGTTGTGATTGGGGACAGTTTTTCTCCCAGTGGTAGCACTACACCTATTCATACCTACAGAAGCTTAGAACAGAGCAGTAAAGTTCTCTCTATGCAACATCCTCGGTGGAGTTTCTGTACATCTCTACATATTTCCAGGAATTTACCTTTGCTTTCAGAGAATGGATTACAATTTATTATTAGCAATAATATTCAGTTGATATCCAGTGGTTTTCTCATTAGGGCTTAAATACCCTGTGAAGCCAGTATTGAAACTAAAATCTACCAGCAGGAGAATTGACAAACATGAGATAAGACAATTCATCATGCTGCAGGTTATTATGAAGCATGAAACAGAATTCAGTTATACATGCAACACTGGATGTTGAAAGCTAGTTAGTGAAGGCTACATATTTAAAGATGATGCTTCAATCTTTCAGTATGATATTGTAAATTGTGATCAGTTGAAGAACTTTAGGGAAAAAAAAAGTCTGCAAAGGAAAAGCTTTAGAAATAGCACTGTATTTTTGCATTATTTTGACTTGCTCTCCCATTCTTGTTCATCACTTTTTGTCACATCAGAAGCACCAGTAACTGGAGACTTGGATATTCGCTCTGCCTTCCGACGCACGTGAGTATGTACAGTAGAAACTTAGGTAGAGCAGATTATACTTCCATGTGGAATTCATTACTTTCCTAAAGTAACTAAAATCAAAGCTGTTGTGTGAACAAGCACAAAGATAGCGATGTCTACTAAGAAAATATTTGTATTAAGAAAATATTTCTACTATTAAATACTATACAACTCCTAGATGTCATCTAAGAGAGTTTTTTATCTTTGTACTGGCACAACGATCCTGCTTGTCTTCAATTATGCAATTGATAATGTGTATAATTCTACCAAGAACTTCAGCACTTTTTTTCCAGATCTGTAAAAAGCACTCCAGATGTGGACCACTAGAGAAGGAAAAGATTCTGTGTAGTGCCTAGTCTTGATTTGGTCTGGCTTGAGGAACTACATGTACCTTAACACAAACATTTGCTAAACAAAGAAGTGGAGTTTGATGTGAGCTCTGTAAGCAGCATATCACTGATAACATTAATACAAGCATTTTGATTGTATTTGTTTTCATGTTCTGTAATTCTATTAATTGAATGGAGACAGTGATACTGTGTCTGTGTAAAAACTCAGATATATGTAGGTCTTAGATATTAAAGACTGCAAGGTATTGCACTGATGTTTAAAAAGGTATTCTCCCCACACCTGTAATACTGAGCTGATATGACTTAATGGAATAATATTCCCTTCTATTAGTAAAATTTGCAAAATTGCTTGGTTTTTTTTTATTTAGACATCAACAATGTGTTTTTTCACTGCTGAGTATTTCTTCTCCCTTTGTGTAATTCAGTTTCTGGTTTAGTTTTTGTATATATTTGCAAAGTTACTAGACCAAGAGTAGTCCAACAGACATCTATTTCCCTAACATAGGGCAGAAACCAACTGTGGCAACTCCTTGAGTTTTTCCCCTATAAGTGCTATTTTTATATGAGTTTGTTTGGGGTTTTTTAAGCATTCTATCACAAAGAACTAAAAAAGGCTTGCAGAATTTGTCTACAGTCAAATCCATCTATAGGTAGCTGACCAGCCTCGCTGTGATGCCTATTAAATGGAACACACTCAGTGCATATCTGCATTGTGTTATCTCACTGCAGTGAAATTAGGTTTCAAGAGTTTCTCTTCTTGCTAGCACAATTAAAAGAATTTAGAATCAGTTCAGAGTGAGCACAGTGTGAGCAGCTTCAGGCTGTTCAGATTTTTAGTTTCTTCTGTAAGAATGAAGCCAAATTTTGAACTGAACTGTTTAAATCTAAAGCTTTGTCTTTGTTACCTCCAGGAGCCTGGCAGGAGGGGGGAGACGGATGACTTCAGCCTTTCTCAGGTAGCCACCGCCTGTGTCAGCAGACATATTCAAGTCTAACAATGAACTGTCTCTCTCTGCTTAGGAAAAGAAAAAAAAATTAAAAAAAAACCCACAGAACTAGCTGCATCTTAAATTCCAAATAAATCATCATTTATAGTATGTAGTATTTATATGAGACAAATACATACAAGTAAGTAGTAATGTAAGATGAGTATAAATAACAAAAAGAGTAGTTTGATAGTTCAATGAGAGGCAGATTCATCTACAGAAAAGGCATGTGTTCAGCAAGTGGCATCTTCTCACCATTGTTAGAAGAAAATAAGTAACTTCAGATTATATGCATGTCTGCCCCCTCTGTATTATATGTTTTCCTCTATACTAAGCACACGTTGACTAAAATTGCCACTGCTCACAGAAATGTACCAGCACACATGCATAGGAAAATCTGTTGTTTCCTGGCACAGTCTTTATGCTAGTATCATTAAATTTCCCACCCTATCCCTTTTCGTCCCAATGCCTTCTACCATAACAAAAATAGGAACTCTGAAACTTAACTCTATGCATGTTAAAGCAGTTATTAGGGTCTTATTCTTCAGAAAAGCTAAATATTGATTGCTGGGCTTTCCTGAAAATCTGATTTAAGTACCACCTGGGAAGCAATAAGGTGACTAGTTATTCTCCCAGCTGTAGGTTCTGATTTCCTGAATCTTTGACCACAAGAAGCCATTTTCAAATTTGGGATTATACTAGTGATTTTTATGTACATTTTATGCCTGCAAACACTGAAAATCCTCTGAAAGTAGGGAACAAAGTGGCCAAAAATACACTTTTCTGTTTGAGCTATATACCCAAAAAATTACCCTTTCCAGTACTGTACTATCTTGAAAGTAATCACAGAAGTAAAAACGGTACTTTCTTAATAAAAAGATCTCTTCTCACAACATATTCAAAATTACACCGATTCAAAATTGTTACTTATTCTCACTAACCTTGCATTGTCAAGCAGCACAAGAAGTTTGGGACTCATTTCTCTTCCATTTTATTAAGAGTACTGTTAAAATGCCCATCATTTATCTGTTGAGACTGTTTTCTTACTTTTAAAAATATTTGTTCCTGCAAGATTGAATTTTTCTGACATTCTGGTTTACACTTCTACAGACTGATTTTCTCTGAAGCAACTAGCACTGTGTATTGACAAAGACAGCATTACAGGCTGCCACTACCACCAGTACAACTGAAAAGAACGATTTCTGTGTATAAAACAATAATTAAATATAAGGTGTTGCTGCTGGAAGAATCTGAATGCTGTGAGATGGCATCACCAGATTCTTATAATCAAGACAACAGAGGTGTCAAGAAGCAGCTGAACATTGATGATGGGAGACTGACTGAGATGAAGAAAATCCATTTTGACTTTCTAAACCCTGTCTGAATGCAAAAAGACCTTTTTTTTTTTTTTTTTTGCTAAGTTGAATAATCAACAGTCATGAAATCCAGTGTAACTCCCAATACTTTTATATCAAATCCCTGAAGTAATTTTTTAGGAATTAAACCCAAAGAAGTGATTTTAGTAACTTTACGCTAAGTTTTCAGAGTAGATCTGTCCTTCAAATGTTCAGAAGCACAGCTAAAACCACATTTGATTCAGAACACCAAAAATAACACTGTGCATATGAGTTCACCACCATATGTAACAGACAGAATTACACATCAAAAACCTCCTGCTTGTTGCTTCTTGTTCTCACGAATGAATTCATCACAACATTGCTTGCCATGATGCCTGTTGAACAACTGCATATTGAACCTCATCTCAGAATCAAAGTCAGATCACAGAATTCCTCCTTTAACTCTCCCAAGTACCAATGTTGTGACACTTTTTTCAGTATAATGAATTCTGGAATCACAAAGAGCCTTAAGAAACAATTACAGCTGGGATAATACTAGAAAAAAAAAAAAAGTGATTTTAGATTGTAAAAAGTCCCACAAAAATTTTGGTTAAATACTGCCCCACACTGTAAACAATATCCACATTCCTGAAACTACAGCTTTCCAAAAGCAGTAATGATTCTAAAGGAAAGCTTCTGCGATGTCTTTATGATAATTAATACATTCCAGATCAATATGACCGCCAAACTAATACCCGGTACAACTTTATCCATAATCAGTACAGAAAAAATACAAGTTCATTAAATATATTTCTTAAACCTATATGAAAACCAATATAGACAAAGAGCCTAATTAAGTCACCTTCCATGTCAGTACACATTCTAAGTCATTCTAAACCCATCTACTGCTCCCCTACAAAAATATATCATCTACATAATTATTTAGCCTCACAAGCTATTCCCATTTCCTTCTGAAACTAATTATAGTTTTCTGTTACTATACAGTACCGAGGGACATGAAGAAGGTGGAGAGTTTAATTTTAGTGCCCTACTGAAAAAGAGGTGAGTAAAAATCCATAGACTTAAAGAAATAAAGTAACGAGCTTCTGTTGAACAACTCTGAAAACACTAAAACTAGAATAAGTGAAAGTTTCATAAATTCAGAATCCTTGTAGTTTTGCTAAAGCAGTTATAACTGGAAAAAGCATGACAGGTAATTATGGCAACTTCCCCAAATACTCAGCATTTGCTGCATTTCTGCTAGGTTTATATTGGAGAAAAAAAACCAAAAAACAAACTGATCTTTCCCAAGATAGACAAGGCTGGGACTAGGGTAATTACATGCTTCCACCAGCACTTTTCATTAAAAGAAAAACCAAAACGCAACAACAATTCACAATATCTGTCTATAATGCTGCCTTACTAAGAATGTTCTGTCCTAAGTTTTCACAATACTTTGAATCAGAGAGCTGGGAGGACAAGCCTTTTTATTAGATATCTAAATGTTACTATTACACTATATACCTATATTATATATAGCTGTTTATCATATATATAAAAAGATATTCTATGTTGTATAAATATTATATAAATATTTTTTACTCTTCTGATTCTAGTTTTTCTTTCTTGCTTTTATTTCCACTTCTTTTGGTGGAATTTCCTCTACCATTCTCATCCTTCCTTGCCACATGTGTTTTCATAACCTGTCTACTTATGTTTTTCTCTTTTTACCACCATCTGAATCTGGATGTTTTGGATTCCACTGTTGCCAACAGAGAGTAAGATTTCTATTTCATTTTATTATAAATGCATGGGTCAGACTGAATATAAGAACCATTTGGTTTGAAATAACACATGCATCTTCATCTTTCTTACATGTAGAGCGTGACAAAAATTATAGAGTATGAAAATTGTCAGCCACCAATTTCTGGGCCAGAAATGCTTTTAAACAATTAGTAGAAGTTAAGGGTGGACCATTCAATACAAATCAATGTATTTCTCTGAATGTCCTTTGGTTTTCACTGTCACTTGCTTTTATAAGCAGTTTTAAATTGTCCCTGAATTTCCAGATTTTCTCAATAACCTTGTGCTTTAAATTCCTATTGTCATAGAAATTAGAATCAGAAAAAATCATTTGCATAATATGCCTGCTGGTGCCTATCAAATATGTGCTTTTTGTTCCATCCATTCTTAAACATGTTAAGTGAACGTATTACTGAAGTTGTTTATTCCATAAACGTACAGGCTTCTCTGTTACAAAACATTTCTTTTTATTCCAAGTAAAGTTTCCATTGCTCTGTATCACCCCAGTACTCCAAGCATGCTTCTTTCTGTTCACTGCCCCTGGTCGCTCACTTGTCTGTCCAGCTCCTGAAGTTACTATCAACACTTATCACTAGACTCATGTTTTGCAAATCTAAACTTAGTTTAAGTTTTCACAATCAACTACTTGGGGTGAATGTTGTGAATCTGTGTTCAGTCTCTGCTCAGGTATGGGTATCTCTATTTACAAAAAGTGTTTTATCTTCACAAAGAGTACAGGATCATGTAGACATCTGAAGTAACGTGGTTACGGAAGGCAATAAAGCCACAATAGCCTCATGTTTCACTCAGGTTAACTCACCCAAATTTCAGTGGGGCAAACAAGGACACATAGGTGTACAAAGCCCTGTATTATGCAACATGCAATGTATCCAACCAGAAGTGAATTCTGGCTTTGCAGTAACACTACAACCAGAACTCTCAAGGAGGCCAGCTAGATGAGACAGAAAGTACACCTATCAAATCTTCTATAGCTGACATTGCTATCAAAGTTTCTTGTTTCATCATGAACCCCAGAGAAGTCTGAAACAAAAAGTGCATTAGAATTTTTTTCTAATTCTAAAGTAGGGAAAATATGTTTTCTGAATAATGGCAGTAATCAAAACTGTACAGGTTTGAGAGCTGAAATACAATAGCTGTACACACATTATAATTTCTATAGAAAATGTAAGGCAAAAAAGAGTTGTTGATCTCTCTTAAAAATTTTCAAATGAATGGAGGACAGCATGAAAATATTTGCATAATTTCATACAGTGACTCCAGCTGGAATGAAGTGCTAAGTACTATGAGCCCCTCTCCTAGTGCCTTTCCCTTCTGCTTTCATAATTAGTTTTGAGCAGTGATAGAACTCTAAAAAGTAGTAAAAATCTCCAGTATTTCCAGAAATGTTCAATTTGTGGATTTAATTGTTCATTATTATTAGACTAGAAATATAATTCATTAAAAGAAGCTTATAAATTTCACTGCATTTTATCAGTATTTTTGACCTTTCTAGACTTATAAGTCTCTGTTTAGTGAATTTAAGCATACTGATAAATTCACTGCTCCTAGTTTTTTTTTTCACAGCCACTTTAGAAGTAATTTGTGGATCCTTCAGGCTTTGCACACCACAGCTTGAAGACCACTCCTATATTAATGAGAACCGATAGGCATAAAAAACTCATCATGGAATGAAAGTGTTCTTCATTAAAATAGAATAGAAAAAGGTACCTCATGCTGAGGAACTCTCAAGAGCTATGCAGATTCAAATAGAATTGAAGATTATTCTTTTACTGCTTCTGCTTTGTCCCACCTAATTTACAAGTGCTCCTCAATCCAAAGGTAATGAACATTCTGACTATAATAAAGAGAGCTTCATTTAATACTATATCTCCTATCACTGTAATTTAATTAAATGGTGTTGACATACAGATGTCATGGGCCAAGGAGAGGTCATTGGGAAGAGGAAGGGAACAGCTGTCACAGAACTATTAAATGGGATAGTGAGCAGAGACCTTGAAGGAGGTGACAGCTGACAGGGTCCAATCAGTTGACAGTAATGGGATAGGAAGGAACCATCCCTGAGATGTACAAAACTATTTTTAACCCCTCCACATATGTTTAAAACATATCAGCTGCATATTCCATTTACAGCAGGTTCACTAAGCTGCATCTTAATGCCCCCAAGTGCATAGTTAACCTATGAGGTGATCACTCTGAATAAGGATCCCCAACATGAGGGAGAGTAACGCAAGGGTGGGAGAAACTTCAGGAGTCCAAGTGCTCTATTACTTTTCGTACACTGCTTAGTTCCTGTTGGTAGTGGAAGAGTACAGCCTAACTGTGGAAACTCTGTGTCTTTATGGGATCAAAGAGAATGTTTTAACAACTACAAAATGGTGAAAAGGAATACTGGGATGCGGAAACCTTTGCTCAGAGGCAAAGACATGTTTTTCTTTTCTTTTTCAGAACTCAATTAAATACTATAAAAATTACAGCCTTTAGCTTTTAGTACCATTTTACATGCAACTTACAAGCCTTTCCCTATAATTAGAAAGTATTAGTATTTCCAAGGAAGAGACTATACTCTTGCATATGATCAAATTTCTTGTATTTCAGCTTGCATACACCAAAACAGTATTGCCAGATATAACAATGGGATGACACTGAGTAATGGAAAAGCTAAAGCAAAAATTAAGGAAGTCTTCTCAATAGTGAGATATACTAGACTGGGGAATTGCTTCCAAACTGGAATATTTTTCTCATGATGTATTTAAAAATAACTCACACAAAATATTTTTGAAAATTCCATGAATAATCCTACCTGCAAATTTTCAGGTAAAGGGGTGTATACAGGTGAGCATATAAACAGGCAGATAGACAGAGAGAGCACCAATGTTTATATAATGCCTGAGGGAAAATCATAACATTTGAATCTGTTAAGTCTTTCTTTTTTCCTACGATTTTATATTTCCTTCTGAGATACAGTTTGCTCCACAGAACATTAATTGTACTAGTACAAAGAACTCAGCACATATTAGAAATATTATCTATTCCTAGTTTTATGTATTTATATATCTATTCCAATTTACATGTATTTAGAAATATTTTGAAGTTGCTCATTGATATGATTAGGGCAACTAGCCCAAGAACATAGTTTAAAAAAAATCTACAAAACTACAAACCATTTGTAGCTGCCCCAAACTAAATGATAGATATACAGAGAAATCTTGATTAAATTTGTGGGTGATGATGCACTGTTATAACAAGGCAAATACCCAGTAGACTGCACTTATCGCAAGGAGTCCAAACCAGATATGCCTATCAATTCAGTGAGTGCTAGTGAGGGCTTAGTGCTTAGCGAGTGCTAAACCACTCCAAAGATATAAGATATGCATGCCATATTTCAGCTCAAACTCACTGAGCTGAAATCCTCTTCTCTTGCCTCCTTTCTGTTCAAGAGCTACAAGGGTGCTGGAAATCCCAAGCCTGGACTGCAGTACTTTAATAAACACAGCCCTCTCGTTACAAGCAAGCCTTTTTTGGGCAACCAAAGGAATACCAGAAACGTTTGGTTCTTCTACCTGCTGTCCAGACTGACTACAGTCATGATTTTTAAAGTAGTAATATTTCTCACAGACTAATGGAACTGTTCTTTTCCTGAAAAGAATAGAAATACACCCAATAATCCTCCACTTTTCTCTGCATTACCTGCTGCATAACTTGTCTTCTTGTTGGGGGTTACCATTGAACATGGCTTTATTATAAGGGTGTGTTCTGCTGCACTGGAATCTGCTTGGTCCTGGTGGTATCAGAAACAACAGCCACAGAAGTTCCTTTTCCTAAAGACATTTTTGAGAAAATGTTACTTCTTTCATCCTTTCTCCGATTACCAAAATGCAAATTATGACAGGCAACAACTCCATGACGACAGGGCAAAGTAGAGCAATTTGTTTCCCTGTAAGGTGATCAGCCATAATTAGGAATAAGCAGAAGTGCTTACACTTGTAATATAAATTGCAGAGTGGACCTGTACAAAGTGTGGGCGGCTTTGGTTTCAATAGGGAACAGCATTTTTCTTAAGCCTATTTCAGAGCTTTTGCATGAGCTCCTTCATCTCCCCGCTACTGAAGCACAGGCTTGTTCTGCTAAAGGTGAAGATGACATTCATGGCTCTTTTGTATTAACACGATGCCCTCTTTCTTGTCCATTGGGATGCTGCATGTTTTTCCAAACGGTTCTCTGCATCATTCTGGAGTACAGCAGCTTCTTGCGCTCAGTAAATCGGTAAGGTTCCACCCCTTTCTTTTTCTATTTACGATCTTTTAAATAAAAAAATACAATGACAGAAAAAGAATGCCTTTCCCAAAGCCAGGCAACCAAATTTTCACTTGGTTTTGCTAAACCAAACATTAATTCTCCCATAATCACTAGTTCCTTGGTTAAACTATCAAATAAGTAGTGCCTTGTAAATATTGTCTTGTTTGCCACTACTCACTAGTCTTTATGTTTTATAGACTACTATAGCCAACAATTGTCTTTACAATAGACGACATATATTTTAATAATCTATGATTCACTTTAGTGAAGAGAAAAAACGTCCTGAGTAGAAAAGGACTTGTTTCTTATTAACATAAACCAACTGCCTTGTTTCTAAGGCATTCTCAGAATATCAGTTCAGTTCCTTGCTTAGTCACATGTTTTATGTATAACCATCACCGGAAAATAAGTCTCCTTGTGTTTCCATTACCCATCATTAAAGGGAAGTTAATATTTATTTGCTTTGGCTATTAGAAAGTAAACCCTTCAGGACAGCGACTGGATTTTGATCACTGTATATATAAATAGAAGTAAAACTACTCACCAGTTTTATTTCATCATTTTAGGTAATAATACAGCAAAAAGTTAGACTGCTAAATTCTTTATTAAGAAATGGCTTCAACAAGCCAATATTCCAAGCCTATGGCTGTTTTTAAATCCTCTCAATAGTGGCACTCAGATACTCTAATCCCTTTCTGCAGAGGTGAAGCAAAATCTGAATCACAATCCGATGTTGATGTCTGGGAAATCCTGAGGAAAGCTCCTCCGTCCGAATATGAGAAAATTGCTTTTCAGTATGGTATCACAGATTTGCGTGGGATGCTGAAACGCCTCAAACGCATAAAGAAGGAAGAGAAAAAAAGTACAGGTTGGCGAGCTGTATTTTATTCCAAATATATGTGTCCATATCTTCTTCTTTGTGAGTTCTTCAAATATTAACATCAGCTGGACAGCAGCCAGATACAAGACCAAGGGAAAAGTAGTTTCCTATTCCAATTGTTACACAGTCTTTACATGTGAAATGCTGATTACCAAAGATTAAAGCTATCCCCAAAGCTCTGAGCTACTTCACTCTGAAACTCTGGATATTCAGAACCTGCTCATTTTACTAGTTTCTTCTGCTCTGCCCCTTATCTTTCCCTGAACATAAAACGATACTCCCCTTATCCCTAAAACTGGTCAGTATGTCAGGCATCAGTGATACATTTAAAGAATTGCATTTCCATTGGGATGACACATTTGGAATTCTTGAGCCTTTTCTAGCCCTGTGAAGTACTAATTACCTAATTTTAACTAATTTGTTTTAAAAGTCTGAAACAGAGAAGGCAAGCTGCCATTCATTAGTACTGAGAAGATCAGTATCATCTTCTTACATGGGCAGACATAGCTGTAACTCTATTTAGGATGTGTTGAAGTACCTATTCACATCTGATTTAGAATATTCTACTTTGCTTATTTTGGTTGATATCACATGCTTTTCATGCTATGTTAAGGAGTAACAGAAAACAGAACAGGATGAAGAACAGACAGAAATGGTAAAAATGCAAACGGATGCAGAAAGTGGGGAAGGTTTAAGATGATGGTAAACAACAGGAAAGTGAATAAAGATATACTTTCCTGACAGAGAATGTAAAAAAAAAAAAAAAAAAAAAAAGGTCAAGTATAAAAATTATTAAGATTTTTTTTTTAATCATTCTTCATCATAGCATTCCAAAAGAAACTGGATCCAGCTTACCAAGTGGACAAAGGGCAAAAGATTAAATTAATGGTTGAAGTTGCCAATCCAGATGCTGATGTGAAATGGCTGAAGAATGGACAGGAGATCCAAGTGAGCGGCAGGTAAACTAGAAACACAGGAAATCCAAAAAGGAATGGGCTACAGCTTGGACAAAGTGGAAAAACTAGCTTTTCTTAGAAAGAAAGGAATAAAATAGGGAGAAATAGGAGCTGAGAAAGAATGTACATAGTGTTTTGGCTCAGAGTCAGTTTGCTGTTCTCATGACTGTTTCTTTTTCTTCCCTCTGCTCTATATATCTACACATGGAACTGGATGCTTACATCTATCTACTTAGCAAGTAAGTCCTCAGATTATATTCTGATCTTTATGTGTATATCCAGCATTCAAAATTACTTTCTCGTGATATGGCACATACTTCAGCGTAGCTTGTTTGTAAAACCAATTTCCAGTGATTTTGTTCTGAAGCCACGACAAGGCATTTTTAATGGTAGTCAGGTTTGTTGTGTGGCTGGATGTTAGAAAAGCATCCAACACCATTTGCAGGAGTTTGTATGTCTCACACTTGTATGAGGATTTCTCCATAATTTCCTATGCTAGTTTTTCAACCACTACTGCTGTCACTGAGACAGGGATAGAGGGCTTGAGTCTTAACAAACCCTGCCACTGATGTCAGGAAAAAAGTAGGAACCTTTTCCTCTGCCAGGCAGGGGAAGACAGTGACGGTCAAAAAGAGTTACCTCTCTGATAATGACATTGAGATTCTCTTTTCAGATATATTTTTGAGGCTATTGGAAATAAGAGAATACTGACCATAAACCACTGCTCTCTGGCCGACGATGCAGCATATGAATGTGTGGTAGGGGAGGAGAAGAGCTTCACAGAATTATTTGTAAAAGGTGAGCAATGGTAGCAAAAGGAAAGAGATCTCCCCTAACATTTAGCATTGAATTACTGTCATCTTCTCTACTCTCAGATTAGTTAATCATGTAGGAAAGGAAATTCTCAAACATATGAATGAATTCTGACATCTATTGAAGTAGATATTTTTCTTACAGTTAAATGAAGGAAAGTTTTCCCTATAGCTGCAACTAAAAAAGCACAGGAAAACAGCACAGTAATAATTACCATTAATTATTATTTGGAAAGTGATTTACATCTTTCCAACAATAGGTCTAGAAACTTACTTTAAAAATTTGATTCCACTCAAGATAAACATGTGCCTTAAGCTCTACAAGCAGACCAAGTAGTACAGAAAACTAATGCCTCTAGTTTAGAATTTCAGAATACATATGAAAACTGATTAATCCTGTGTTTGTATTCTGTCTCACAAAGCGAAAAACGAAAAGGTCATTTGATAACGATAACATGATCTGGCATAGTAAATTTTAAGTTCCAACACAGAGAGCATCACCACGTATTTGTCCAGGGGTTCTTCCTGCAGAGTGCAGAGTCGTGAAATCTACCTCTGGTCTTCAGTCTTTCATGATACTGTTTCAATAAAAGTCTCTTCATTTCCAGAACCTCCAATCCTGATCACTCACCCACTGGAGGACCAGATGGTGATGGTTGGAGAGAGAGTGGAGTTTGAGTGTGAAGTGTCTGAGGAAGGAGCTACTGTGAAATGGTAAGGGAATAGAAAAGGGGAGAAAAAGTCAAACAACATCAAACCGTGTCCTTCCATGGGACATTCTAGTACCAGTGTTTGTGGACAAGAGCTGTGGAATAAACAGGAAGAAGGCATCTTACATAATCGTTTTCAGGAAAAGATTGATCCTCCTCATATATGTCAAATATTGAGGAGGAACTGAGAGGGCAGAACATGGCAGAAAACAAATCCAGTATAGATATTTTATAGTGTCTCTGGGATTTCTTGTTCAGTGTTTACAGGATGCTACTGACTGTACCAAGCTGTTAGCTTCAAAGTTTTCTAAACACTTGACAGTAATGTCTAACTATTGCCCAGACTAATCACATTTGTATTGTGATGATCTTGCTATACTTTATAGAATCTTCTGGTCTTCTCAACTGCAGTGACTTTGGTTTTTCTTAAAGTATTTTTTCTTAGGTAAAAAGTTAGTGTCTCTTGAGACAGAGAAGGAAGGTCTTTGACTTATTTTAACATCTCTGTTGTGGTGGTCCTGCAAAGCTGGTCATTATGCATATGCAGCAAGCAGGATTATGATGACAAACATTTAGACCATAGAGTCCATTTTGTTGGGCATTCCAGCTGAGAGGAAGCTGGAAGGTTCACGCTGCTTGGGCAGGCACAGCAGGCAGTGCTCACATACCAGGTCTTACGCACACTGTTCTCACTTCATTTCTCCACCAGATGAAATTCTCTTGTGCTTGTTAACAGCTTCAGGCACATGGTTATCAACTGTTCCCACAATGCCCATTACATTCCTGGAAAGTGCCAACCACTCATCTGCTCTCCCAAAGGAAGGAACTGAGAATTTAAATAGAGCCCAAGAGCTAGTACAGCGTATGCATTACACTATTAAAGCCACATGCACAGGCACACACATGCTATTGTTCAGGAACTGCTTACAGATGCCTGGTCACAAGAGATGGGGACAACCAGATCTGTCCCTCTCAGAGCACAGTGCAGCTGCCACACTTTGATCCTATGCCTTTGAACAACTCCCATACATCTTGCAGAGCTGTTATCTGTGGGATGGGCATTTGGTGTGACAAGGGCAAACCAGCAGCTGTCTCAGCCTGAAATGCAGCAAGTGGTCAGAGAAACTCTTCAAATCATAGCAACAGAAAACTGAGCAGTTAGACATTTACACTCTATTTTACTGGTTTTATTATGTGAGACTCACTCAATGCTCTTTGGCAACAACGGGAGTATTCTGGACAATGGAGAGAAGTGTCCAGGGAAAACATGAAACAGAGTATGAAAAAAGAGTTGCAGTTTTATGGCTCATTAGGGAAATGCTCAACACTTTAAGCCAAGTAACAGGCACTAACTCAGGGCACCTGTTATAGCTCTTGTAGCATTTAAACCTGGGATATGAAATCACAAGCACATGAACAAAAGCAATTATGTGACTTGCACAAGACAGAAATAAGGCTTACAGCCTCTTAGGCACGGCCATCAAACTAGGGCTTGGAGAATTCATTATGTGGGTTTATTCATAGTTATGAGGAAAGAATGTCCTCTTGATCACCCGGAAAGGTCTCACATTATTATTATGCAGTACTATGGAATAGTTATCTGTAAACTTCAGATGGTCTTGGAAATAATATAATTCTTGAAGAAAAAGATATAATAAAATACATAGTTTTGACTTGATTTTTCCATCTCTGAATTCTGGATGTATCATCTTATCAGCTCCAAATGAAAACAAACTACAGTAATGTAACAATAAATCTGTGTGTCCCCATTATCACATAGTACCTACATCAATGATCTCTTAGAAGACATTAACCAACTTATTCTTAGAATCTAAACAGGAAATAGGAAAGCATTTCCAGACAGAGAAAAGAGGCACTGAGTGGCAAAGTTGAGAACAGATTTTTGATCTTGCAGATGTTTAGGACTTGGAGAGACTAAACCATGGCTGACCTACCTATTATTGCACTAGTTCTGCTTCAAGTGTGAGGCTAGACCAGATGACCTACAGTGGTCTTTAAACCAACACTTCTATGGTTCTACAAAATCCTCCACTTTTACGCTTTAATATCAACTGATTCTTCTACTGCATTGCTCTAGTTACCAAAGGAAGGCCTGTAATATTACCTTATATGAGGTTTTTCACTTTTCACTGCAGCAGTGTATTATTTTAAGCCAAATGATATCTGGGAGTTCTTTTTTGACATTTAGTTTTATCACTCCACCATTTTGTCAGTACACCCCTCTGCAAACACTCTACTCACACACAGCATCAGCAACGTCCTAGTCACTAAAACAAACACAAGTTAAATACACTATTCCCTTCCCAAGGATTTAAGACACTACCCATTGCAAATAATCTATTTTCATTATTTAGACAAGATTTCAAGAAACCTCTTTCTTACCAATGACTGAATAGAGCATTCAGATACCTTCGATGAGCCATGTGTCTCATCACCAAATACATCACCATCAAAATACATCACCAAAAAATAAAAGTTCAGCTTTCGAACACTAGCCACAGTGCATGTGCCTGGTTTTCCCACAGCAGCATCTTGAAATTCTGGATTACAGTCCATTCTCAGCAGTTCAGCAAAGGTTTACTCATTGCGTTGTAGCACTTGTTCCAGAACTAATCTGCATGAATGAGAATATCAGCCTTAGGAGAGCATCTTGCGTGTGGCCTCAGACTCTTGCCACTCAGCAAGCAGAGGAAACATTATCTTGACATAACACTAAGCATTGTATTTCACGTGGTTGTTACAGGCATCCTCTGTTTCCTCCCTTACTAGTGTTGTAGTCCTGTGATCTGGAAGGGAGGCCAGTATTTTCCTAAACCAACTGTAAGTTCCAATAAGCTGTGCTGTAAAGAACAGTTAGGAGGGAGTAACCTGTAGATATTTTGAAATGCAGTTACAGCAGGTACATCTAAGTCACAAGCTGTAGGATTCCTGTCTCTGCTTAAAGTTTTGATCTTGTGATTTACTTCAGCAGACTCTAACAGAGGCAAAAGGTTTTCTTGCATACATCTACCTAGAAATTAGAGCTATAGTATTTTAATGAGTCTCTAAATAGCATTTCAATTTGCTATCCTGTAAGCTTATTTGTTCAGCTGAATAGTCACTGGTAACAAATAAGGGAAATAACACAAGAGAGAAAGAAAATTCTTACTCTTTTAAAAGCATAACATCTTTTCTATTTCTTTTTCCACATGAGTAAGTATCAAAGAGAAAAATTTTTTCATTTACAAACTGCTGCAGTATTCAAGTAACATAATATAAATGTATTCAAGTAATAATGAAAACTATAAAATGCTGCAAAATGAGTAAGTTGGAGAAATTACAACTTATTTTCTTGTAGCCTGTTTATGTTATTTAGGATTCGGAATAGGAAATCTTTAAAACATCTCATGTATTTCTGTGTGACCTTGACTAAACAGAATGAATCCTCTCTGCTCATTTCCCTTCATGACGATTGGAAATTACAATAATTAAATTTCCTCCCAGGCTGGATGGTGAAGCTTAATTTAGTAATGTCTTAAATATACTGTGGCATCTTGAATGGAAAGGGCTACAAAATCCAAAATACATCTTCATTTAAATCCATCCTAAAATTTTCTTTTTACTGATGCCCACAAACCATGAATTTATAACAATTATAATTCACATCAGGAAAATTAAGACTTTTAAGTCACTTTCCAGCAAGTCCAATTTACCTTATGGCAGCTTTTAAGATAAAAACTCCCTGATGGTGAAGTGCGTCTTCATCCCCCTATCTTCTACAGCATTTAACATACTTTCATGTTTATCTATAGCATATAAATAGTAACAATCAAGTAATTCCTTGTGAGTGAACTCTCTTAAACCAAAAGTCAAATACCTAGTGAAACTTAATGGTCAAGCCAGAAGCATTCTGGTTCTGGTTCCACTAACATTTGTGCAATGGTCTCTTTTTTTGCTAACTTGAAATGCTACAAAGATCGGATCTATCTTGTGTCTTCCAGTCTGTAGTAACATTGAGATGACTCTTACTCTCTTCTTCCAACCATAGAAAAACGACTCAACACTGTTTGGCATTGCAGGGAAAAGGATGGAATTGAGCTGACACGGGAAGAAACATTCAAATACCGATTCAAGAAAGATGGAAAAAAGCAGTATCTAATTATTAATGACTCAACCAAGGAGGATAGTGGACACTACACCGTGAAGACCAATGGTGGAGTATCAGTTGCTGAACTAATTGTACAAGGTAGGCAGAGGTAATACTACAGAACCAGAGAAGCTGAAAAATGAAAACAGGCTGAAGGTAACCTTCTCCAGGATAGTGCATAGGAGTGGCATAATCCTCATGCCAGGGAAAAAGATGACGTAATAAGGGGCATAAGGTTTGATAATAAAGGCCTCAGGGAGAACTCAGACCTGTGTGCCGGATGTAACAGATACTCTGATAATAACAGGTGCTTAACTATCAGTCCTCTTAAAGCCCTGCACGCTGTGGATTTCCCTTCATATTTCACCCTTCCACAAACAGCTTGCTCAGTCCTAGCCTCTTCTACTCAGTAAATCCACACCGTTTACTTACAGAGCTATTCTTATTTGTTGATGTGCATATTGATTATCCTCACAATATCAGAGAAAAAGCTGGAAGTTTATCAGAGCATTGCGGACCTGACAGTGAAGGCACGTGACCAGGCAGTCTTCAAGTGTGAAGTTTCTGATGAAAATGTGAAAGGAATCTGGTTGAAAAATGGAAAGGAGGTGGTCCCAGATGAAAGGATAAAGATCTCCCATATTGGCAGGTTAGTCTTGTTTCAGAAAGCAGGTACAGGCTTGGGTATTGCATTACAATCCGCAGGAACTATTATCTCAGGGGACAGGAATATAAAACAAGACTTTGTCCCAGCACCAGCTAAAAGGAAAAAAGTTTAAAACCTTCTCATATGCAATCAACATATAGTCACAGACTTGCTTTGGTATGCATGCAGTCTTTCTGTGTTCGTACATTTTCCATATATGGCATCAGTGGTACATCAGCAGAATTCATTCTGTTTTCATTAGGATTTTGTGTTTTCTTGGTATTCAAACAATCTAGAAAACACATTGTTGATAACTTTAAAATTAGCAGTGGTGTTTAGACAGATTAAAGTAGCACGTATATATAAACCCCTTCAGAAAAACTAGCGTTTATAGTAACACATACAGTTGTGCAGTTCTGTGCTCAAGTTTCTTAGCAGTCTAACTACTACTGGAAATGGAGACCAAGAAGATTCAGAAGATACATAAGCACTACATGTTAGGTAAAGTCTTCCTTGGTGCTCTCTACAGGGATGGAGCACCAATTTTTAGCTTGTTTTTCCAGAATTTATTGTAGTCACAATCTGATCAAATGAAACCAGTCAGCAGTGTTACAACTGCCCTTGTAATGGTAAAGAACTGGACTAAAGCAGAGAAAATGCTTCCTCTATTCAGACTAGACTATGCATCTACCTTGACAAGAAAAATCCATTCATAGACAACATGCTGACATGGATTTGCTTGAATACTGAAAGCAGAGCAATCTACAGCCCTGGTGGTTGTTGACTTGATGTTAGGTTAAGGGGAGAAGAAATAGTAATGTCTATTACTATCCTATAGCCTGCACCTTGTGTCTTGAGATAGCCCTGTTTCTCCTGGAGAGGTAAGGTAAGGGAGCAGAATATATTTGTTCATGTTTCCAGAATCCATAAGCTAACTATTGAGGATGTAACACCAGGTGACGAGGCTGATTATTCCTTCATCCCTCAGGGATTTGCTTACAACCTTTCTGCCAAGCTTCAGTTTTTGGGTAAGTTATCTTAGAATATGTAATGGGAATTCCAGAGGGATAAAATAATGGTATTAATCACGGTTATACCAGGAAAGAGTGTGCAGAATCTCTTTCCTGATACCTCAATATAGGCACATTGCTTTTCCCTGTTATTTTGTGTTATCATTATCACATTATTTTACAGAGCCTGTTTTCCCATTTATTATATTAATCTCTTCATGTATATGCCTTATGAGGTTTCAATGATGAATAGTTTTAAAATTATTTTTTGGGTGCAGATGCTATGTAAATTCTGTTTTCTGATCTATTTCTCCTACACCCTCCCCCTCCTTTTTTTCCCCCAGAGGTCAAGATTGATTTTGTACCAAGAGAAGGTAAGAACAGCAGTCATTATTTATACGCAAGTAAACTTGTTTTCAATAGCAAAGGAAGCAGTGCTTTTTCATTTTTAATTTAATGTAGGAATATTCACTTTGTTGTTGTTGTTCCATACAGAACACTCAAACTATATTTAAAAATTATTTTCTCTGCCTTTGCTATAGAACCTCCCAAAATCCACCTTGACTGTCTGGGCCAATCCCCTGACACTATTGTCGTGGTGGCTGGGAACAAACTGAGATTGGATGTTCCCATATCAGGAGATCCAACACCCACTGTCATCTGGCAGAAAGTAAACAAGGTAACGTGTAACCTGACACAATGTCTGAGGCAAGGAAGTCGCAACAGGAAATTTATTTTCCTTCTCAAATCTTACTTTGATTTACAATTCTTAGTTATATGTATTTTCACCTTCCTTTTAATTTTATTTTTTCTTAAACCTCAAGAAAAAAAAAATTAAATATCTGCAATGCAGCTCTTTGGAATTTAGCTGTTTTTATGAGAGTCATCCTGAACTCTTCTTTTTCTGAACTGTTGCCTGAGTCATCCCCATCACCTTCACCTGACAGGATGGACATGTTCTGGAGATGGCTGCTTCTATTTTTAATCTTTCTCAAGAATTCTACAGTCTGTGAGGAAAATGTCGTCTTAGCAGACCACTGGGATAAAACTGTATTTGGTATAATGAAAATAGAGGATACTTGCTACTTGCCTTATCAAAGCAATTACAAAACATCAAAGAAAGAATTTAGAAGCTAGACACAAAATGTTAAGTGAGCTTCCTTTCTGGCTATCTCAGAACATTCCCATCCCTCACCATCTGTGGGCTCTTGAGCTATAACTAGCACAAAATGCAGAAATACTTTGCATAATATTCTACAGCATCATTACACTTCCCATAGGTGTAGATATAGACAAAATAATATTGCCAATTATATTAATTTCCCCAATCTCATTTCTTCATGATTCTGCCGTGTTCTTTGTTCAGGTTAGCATATTTAATAACCCTTAGGACTATTTTCTGCAACACAGAATTAGTATGGAAACAAACAAAAAAAAAAGCCATTTATCTCTGTTTTGGGAACCAAGAGAAATTGACACCCTCATACACAAGTTTCTCTGATAAAATGACGACTGGGTGTCAGGCAACCCCTATACAGTGTTATTTCTAAGGCGTGAGGTCTCAACATATGAGTAAAAGAAGCCAGTCTTGATTTGAAGGATGTATAACATACTTACTAATGAAATCCTAAAGAAACAGTAGCACAGCTTCATAATATTGTTTGATGTGTTTTACAGACCTGGCTATATTTCTGAGTGTTAAAACATTTACATTGTCTTACTAGCCCATTGTTACAGAAAGAAGTAATCCTTTTTGTAGTTACACAAGATGAGTAACTAGTACCACAGGACACAGATTCACAACCAGTTACAATTCTACTGCAGCAGTCATGCATCTGTCTTCTTTGTTAAGCTGTAAATTTGGTTTTGCTGACTTATCCTTCCCTTAATTCACTGCAGTCTGATACATCTATTTCCATTTCTGCTTTTTACTTTTGTTATCAGTTGATTTCCTTCCCAGGTCTGCTTGCTGCCTCACTTTGCTCTTTGTTTTTCTCACACCTCCATATTCAACCCACCTAACAAACCTATGGACTCTTCTCCTCTGTCTTGCAGAAACAGCTTTACTGCTCTGCTCAGAAAGACTTAGCTTACTTTCTGTGGTTTCTTTGCTTATCTAGAAAAGCGACCTTGTTCGAAGCAATGATGATTCCATGACTCCCTCAGAAAATAGCAGTGATTTAAATACTGATAGTAAGGTAAGTTCCTTATTATTTATGCAGACACACAAATATGCTTAGTGTTTTCCAGATAAAAGGTCATATTCAGAAGGAAATAAAATTAAAGTCAGTAGATATTAAAACTGGTAAAGCAAATAGCACATCAGGCCCAACATCCTGCCACACAACGGTAACTACCAAACACTTTGAATGGGCACAAGAGATCTGGTGACTAATTTTAGAGTAAGATGCTGATTGAGGAATCTCTTTCTAATCACCATCACACAGTGGCTGGATTACAAGGAATCAAAGCAGTTATCCAAAAACTCTTTTTAATATATTTGTGACCATTTATCCCTTTTTTTCCGCACTAACCTGTAGCCTTCAATAATAACTAGAGGAAAAAAACTAGGACAAAATCTTACAGGACACAGGGAAAGATGACAATGGGTCAAGAGAGTGGACTATGTATGTACAAAACGGTGAAAGAGGATTCATTTTCCAATAAGTTTCCTTTTTGTCATAAATAACTTACTTTGATAGAGTAAAAAATATTTTATATTTATTATGCAACAATAAACCTTTCCCAGGGTTAGGATTCTGCTGTACTAGTCATTATTCAGGCACATATGCTTTCTAATGGTTCCTGTTCTAAGTCTAAAGATACACAGGTACATAAAGAAGAAAGGACTGTGTTACAAACGTACAGCAAAGTTGTGGTCATTATGTTTAGACCTCAGCTCAGAGAAGAGTATAAAGTTACCCCGTATGATGTCCTTGAGTGACAGAAATCACACTGATGCCATTAACAGTTACAAGCAACATGGTAAATTTTTTAGAGGGAAACTGTTCAAGTCCATGTTATCTGATGGCAAATGTAGATACTGTTGATGAGGAACGTTTGCTCAACCATTTTAATTTAAATTTGCAAACCCTCTTGAATTTACACAGTACCCAACTGTTATCCATTAAATTCTTTACATTGATACTTGCAGCTAACCCAAGTAGGAATTTGTGGAAGTACTTAGCAACTTCTTTGAAACGTAACTGGGTACGTGTAACTAGCAATGAATCTTAACAACCTGCAGACTTTCAGAACCAATTTTCCCAAATATCATTTATGTGAACCACTTAGTCTATATTTTCTCTCTTCTACATACAAATAGAACTTGAAAAACATTATAGCTTTTCAATAATTGTTATAATATTCAGTGATTTGAAGATTTTCACTAGCTTACATGCAGGCTCATCAGGCTGTCCCTGGCACAACTTACAATGAATTTATCTGTTACTTTCACTGCCCACAGCTTCTGTTTGAATCTGAAGGCAGAGTTCGTGTGGAGATGCATGAAGACCACTGTGTCTTCATCATTGAAGGAGCAGAAAAGGAGGACGAGGGAGTATACAGAGTTATAGTTAAGAATCCAGTGGGAGAAGATAAGGCTGATATCACAGTCAAAGTTATTGGTAAGTGAAGGAAGGAAACAACCAGAGCATGAAAGCATCTTGAGTTCACTGAAACTCACCCTTCTCTAAAACTGAGGCAGGTTCTGACTTTAGGTTTAGAAAAACAGAAAAGGATCATAAAGGCAGGAATACTATCAGTCACAAAATTTGGCAGAAGTATTTTTCACAGGTAGTTGCCTTCTGTCTGAAAAGGTAACAGAGCAACTTCCAGTAGAAATCCATGTATTTCCTTTTTATATATTTCCAGTTTCAGCTGATCCTATTTATCAGTTTATAGATTACATTACGTTCTGAAGTATATGCTTCATGCTTGTCTGAGATGAAAAACTTCTTGTCATTTTGTTGTGGTTTATGTTTTTAAGCAAAGATTACTTCATTCTATAAGCAGTAAATGGTTAATGGTTTAAAGAGACATAATGTATCTGATATAAGCAGATTGCCACTATGAGTCACAGAAGAGCTGGGGGAAATATGATTTTGAGTCAGTAATTTTTACGAAACTTTTCATAGTATTTAACTTGTTTACACCCTGCCACACATATGACAAAAGGTCAGGTTATAAGCAAACTTAGAAATGATAAAAGAAAATTACTTTCACCTACAGTATTAAAATCTAGAATTCACTGCTTAGGTGAATACTAAGTATCTTTCCATCTTTTACAAATCCTAGATCAGGATATTTACTATGAATACCTCCAAAATATCAAAATATGTGAGACATGCAGCCATTGTATTCTATATAAAGTTTATTCTAGAGAAAATAGGAAACTCCGGAGCAAACCTCTTCTTACAGAATTACCTTGTTACCTTACATTTTTGCAAAAAAAGTTGATTATGTCTTGGAAGAACAAGGGAGCTGAGTAATTAATGGTATTTAAAGGAAAACTAACCTAACATAGAAGCATCAAAGAGCAGGATTCACTTTACACTAAGATAATACATTCTTGATTGTACCTACTGTTGCTATCTGACAAAGCTGTATCAATATGATACAGAAAAAATGTTAAAGAAAAATATTTCATTGACTTGTATACAGAAGTTGAAACGGAAACAACTCTCATTCATTCTCACATTTCCTTCAGATGTTCCTGACCCTCCAGAAGCTCCCAAGATCAGCAACATTGGAGAAGATTACTGTACTGTGCAGTGGCAACCCCCTAAATATGATGGTGGGCAACCAGTACTTGGTAAGAAGTGCTAAAATATAAAGTCCCCAGCAGCCTAGCCTATATTTTTTGCTGTTCCTTTAAAATGGCACAGAAGGATTCTCTATGTTTATTCACTCTAGGAAGGCTGACCCTCAACAACTAACTAATTTATCAAACCTTCAAACTGGTCTCGATTCTGGTCCTTCAATTTTAGGGAGACAGTGCCCCCTACCCGTGCTATTTGAATCAGAGAAATATTTCGGTAAGTTACCGAAGCACAAGATGGTGATATCAAATATAGTTAAAGCTAAACATTCTCATTCAAGACCGAAATTTTGGGTCAGTAAGACAGGCCTTTGGACTTACTTAGGAATACCACAACAGATCTGTGGCCATCTCAGTCACCAACTCCAGTTGGCTGCAATCTCAAGCACTCATGCAATACATGTTTCTTTAAGAAAACTACTTCATCATTCTACTTCATATACAACTACACACCACGGGTCACAAAACACGTTTCAATCATTTTAATGACCTCAAAATCTGTACTAAAAACTAGAGGCCAAAGTTATCATGTGATACAGGAAATGAGCAGGAGCAATCAAGAATATCACCAATACCATTTTAAGTTCTCTGCAGAGCATGGTGGTTTTTAGATAAAACTCCCTGTGATGCTCAGAAATAAAAGGAAATAATGCAGGGTCTTGGCCAATTTTAGGGGAAAATTCCTCTGGACTCCAAAGCTAGCAATTTGTTTAATAATGATCACTGGAGTTTGAGTTTCTTTTCAAAAAAATACACTTAAAGCTATATGGACTCTCATGGCGTTGCCAGGGCTAGAAATGTTCTAAAATTCTTTTAACCCCCTGCATACTATCTGGAAGAGAGGAGTTTGTATTTGCTTTTGGATATTTGGACTTCATTCACTTCCACAGGAATAGAGTAACCTCATTTAATTCAACAGAAGTTATCTGTGCAGGAATAAACAAGATACTACTGGGCCAGTCCCTTGTGGTTTCATCTGTTCTGACAGGAGACAAGGAAGAAGTTAACAATTTAAACTATTATGTGCAAAGATGTATACCAATAGCTGTCCCATTACCACAGCCAACCCCCCTGCCTTGACTATGCAAAGCCCATGATTTGGTTTTGTAGAGTTTTCAGGACATGTGTTTTGGAAAGTTCCTTGTTTTGTTTTCAGTGTCAAAGGAATGATTTTATTAACATTCTGCTAACAACCCTTTGCACTACCTGAGGAGGTTTATTCAGTTAGCACAGGACTGTACTACTAATAGAGCTAGAATAAAACACCTGGGCGGGGGGAGAAGGCTGAGATCCAGCACTATCCATTCAAACAAAACTTTAGGAGCAAGTTAAAAAGGCAGGGGGAAAAGACATATGCATCCCTATCTGTCTTCATATTGTTACAGGTGGCATTGTAGGCAGTCTACTACAGTCTTTATTAGCTATATCCAACAGATATAGAAAAGAAGTTCACACCCCATCTTTATTGTTACGCAAATCTTTCATGAGGTCTCATGTACTTTTTATATTACTAAAGCAGTACCTTCATCTGTCATACATTCTGTGCATTTGGGGAAATAATCTGTTTTACCAAATGTCACCAACAGTACCAGTATTGTCTTTTTACCTCCTTTTTACGCTTTTTTTTTTTTTTTAATTGCAATTCTGGTATGCCACAGTGAAGAAGTGTCTCAGTTCTGACAGGAAACTATGCATATCTAAATTGGCAGAAAAACAGAAACTGAGTTGCTGAAACTTCTTTCAGTCTCACAGACCCTGGTGAAGAGAGAAAAAAGCAGGAACGTGTAAAAGGAACCATAGGTTCTTTACTTACAACATTTAACTCTGTTTAAAAGCTACTGAAAAAAAGCATGCCACGAGTAACTTTATACATTAGAAGTGATGATACAACCTGTCAGCTCAAAGGAACTTCCACCACTCATTTCCCAAAACATTCTGTAGACTCCCATGCAATTCAGCATAGACAGGAAAGGCTCCTGATGCAGGATGTGTGTGCCTATAGTACATCAGCAAACATGCCTGTTGTTCTCCATCTCCCTTTAGATGCTAAGTGTGAATCATACTTCCCAGGTATACCAAAGGGACATCTGCAAGTTTGATAGCTGTGACCTTTGTGAGCAGCAGGGACTGAATCATTGACCTACACAGCTCAATTCCTAAGTCTTTACAATGTGTTTGCTATAGACATACTATTGTAGCTGACCACTGTTACAGACGTATTCTCTGTAGACTATGGGTAGAAACAGACATACAATACATGGCATGTGTAAATCATTATTCAGTGTATTTTCTGATTATTCACTCCATAGTTAAAAGATGAATAGCTTTCAAAACAAAACCTATTTAAAAGAAGTCTACATGCATCACATTCAGGCATACCACCTGCAACACAGAGAAGCAGCATCCTCCATATTAAGGATCAAGAATCACAGATTCTATTCCCAGTTTTGGGAAATGAGTTTATCTTTTAAACTGATAACCCAGCCTGATATAGGCATTCTGAAAAACAGCACAGTAGTGTGGGAAAGGCTGTGGATGTTGAGGGGGTGAAGGAGATGTACTAAAGACCTGGATTCTGGGGATACAGACGACATCTATGCTATACCATAGATTTGTTCTGCAGTGCATCCAGGTCTCTTGGCTCTCTGTAATCACACAGGTTCACTTTTCTTCCCAAGGGAATCAGAGCAAGAAAAATGGTGCGTGGCCAGGACTCATGCCACTATAGGGCTGAAGCAGAGCTAGGATCTGCACTGTCTGGGAAGCACCCTGCAATTCCACCACTTAGCAATGGACACAGAGATCTAACATCAGTTCTTTGATAAATCATATAAAAAAAGAGGGGGCGGGGGGAGTGTCAAACTGTTCTTCCAACTAATTTTTGTATTGGGATTTATGTTGTTAGTCAAGATTAGTAAATTGCAGCAGAATATAAGAAATAAATTAAATTTTTAACTCTGTCTCATCTTACACGTTTCAAGGCAATTTCTCCTTCACTGAAAGGGCTTTCTGTTGAACTGCTGTGTCTCATGCATTTCTCTGCCATTAGGAGTGAATGACCACATTCTCACCAGAAAGACCATTTAAACCAGCTCTGCTAGTATCTCTATTTTGCATACATCTAAATACTTTAATAGTAATGTATAGCATGCAAAATGTGCTTAAAGCCTAATACCAGACATAGACAATTCTAAATAACTTCTACTCTGAAAAGTATAATTGTTCAGGTAAGAATGTCAGAGAAAAGGAAAGTAATACAAGAGGAAACTGGAGGAAAATATCAAAGCTTCACATAATTCAGTTATATGCAATAATTCTCAATCACATTTGGCTTTTTTATGCCATTGGGAGAAAAAAAAGGTGATTTTCTTTTTTCCTACACGCGAGAGAAGAATTTGCAGTTCTTTCACATCAATAAGAGCTATTCTTTCCAGGCTATATTTTAGAGAGAAAGAAGAAGAAGAGCTATCGATGGATGAGACTGAACTTTGACCTTTTAAAAGAGCTAACCTATGAAGCCAAACGAATGATTGAAGGAGTAGTTTATGAGATGCGGATTTATGCTGTGAATTCTATTGGCATGTCCCGGCCAAGCGCTGCCTCGCAACCCTTCATGCCAATTGGTGAGTTCTACCTATTATATTACTTCTAGGACAAAACCAAGACAGGACAATTTTCACCTCTTCTCTTCAACTGCCCTTATACCGAAAATGAACATGTTAAGAAAAAGGCTATCGATTATCTCTATATTCTATATTTAATCAACCTTTTCATTTGTTATCTTCCTCTTCTCTATCTCTCATTCCCCTTCCTGAGAAGCACAGAGGTTCCAGTTTCATGAAATTGCTGATGAATTTTTAGTTGTTATAATTAGAAGTGTGAGAGTCAAGCTGGATCTGGAAAGGAGGAGAACTAATTGACAGAAATTTCCCTGTCCCTCTCAGCTTCTCCCATTCCTTTATGGGTGCAAATATCACAGTATCCCACCCAGTACTCCCTTAATCCTGACCCTCTCCACAGCTAAAAGGATAGCTGATTAAGAAAATATTTGAGGAATGATTTTCTATAAATAATCCTTCCCAACACAGCACTGCAGTGTCTCCTGCAGTCCCTGAGCAAGGAGTAAACTAAAGGAGTCCTCAGGAAAACTGCCTGCTAAGAGCTTTAGAAAGACGACCCACAAAAATACAAACAGCCGAAGATTAAAATGACTAGAGTTGCTAGATCTACAAATATCAGCGAAGGGGGACAGCCTGCTGAAGGAGATAATGTAAAAGCAGATGATGCAGTGAAGGGGTCAGAAGGAAAGGATGAACTGCAAGAAGGGTCTCCTAATTCTGGATTTCAAACACACAACGGCTGGTCTGCAACAAAAGAGGGCAAATGGAAACCATCAAGCGGAGCTACTGATAAAAAAGGTCCAGAGTTTTCATGGGATAGGCAGAGTTTTACTTGATTAAGGATAAAGTTCACACTTACTGCTTCAGAGAAGAGGTTTGGGGTTTTGATCGTGTGCTGTGTGGTTGTGTGTGCTCCGAACTGCCTTTGCCTCCTGTGTGCTGTTCCCAGTCCTTGCTGCCATTTGAATATGAAAAATTTTGACACAGCTACAAGAAAGGAAACTGGGTGATATTTTTGTAATTTTTTTTTTTCACAATAACTTTGCAAACTAAGATCAATTTCAATCCGTTGCACAATTTATAAATCTGTTTAACTTAGTTTATATATGAAATATTTCTAATATGTAAAATCTGTTATGTATATTCAAAAGATGTTCAGCTTATAATACATATACACAGAGTACGCCAAACATACATTTCTTTAACATGATTGCTTTTATGCCATGTACACTAAATTTTATGTTCCAGCTCTCTAAATGTTATTTTGAAAAATTTATCTTTCTGTTTGCTTTTAGGAATCAATGAGTTCACAGTAGCATTTGTGTGTATTTGGGATTCTCCAGTAAGGGCTCTTCCTGATTGTTTTTTAATTAATAGACAACAGTCATGCTTAAGATGACTGAATTTAGCTAGTGGTCCTTCTGAACTATGGATTTAAAAAGAGCCATGACACTCCCGTTCTGAGAAGATATGAAATAGCTATATCTAACTGAAATATTTTTGTCAGCCCCAAAATATTTTTCTCAGGCGTGTCTCTATTACAAATGCACAAATCGGTACTAGTGTTTCTGTAAACATGTAGTCATAACTTTTGGTCATTTTCTCCACTGTTAGAAGAAAATGAGTGAAGTCAAATTTAGCCGCTGATGAATTTGGTCCTCTGACTACGTGAATTTTGCCTAATTACAGTCAGGGTGTAAATACAGCATACAAATTGTATGCATTTTTATTTCTAAACTTTTCTGCAGACTTCTGCTGACAATTTGACTCCCTTCTACAACTCTTCTTTTTTCATTGGCTTTTACTTATGAGGGAGCACATGTGAATAGGAAGTACTGTCTTAACTTCTTGTTCCCCTCGCTATTATAGGAATCTTATGCTGCACTTCTATTAAATGAAGTATTAGCTGTTACATTTTAAAACTGAGCTTCATCTAAATTTATTTTATTAAAACAGATAGTGGTATATAATTCAGCTGCTAATCACTCCTTCTGTAGCCTTTGAATTCTCACAGTTACATTGCTATTTCTCAGAATTTACTTCTATGTATTTCCTTGTAGCTCCTCCAAGTGAACCAACCCACTTTACAGTGGAAGATGTTTCTGACAGCACTGTTGCCTTGAAGTGGAGACCCCCTGAGCGGATTGGAGCTGGGGGATTAGATGGTTATATTGTGGAATACTGCAAAGATGGATGTAAGTAAGCACAAGTACTAGGCAGCAGCAACTGAACATTATTAAAATACTACAACTGCAGTAGCTTCACTGCAATAGCCCAATAAATTAACCGTATCCAGTATCATTAAATTTGAACTCTAATCTATGACTAACATCCATGCCAACCATCACCAGACTTACCACGACATGACTGTAAAACCATGAGTCACATCAACCATAACATCATCTTCACAATCATCATAAACTTTAATACAGAAAAGTACTACAAAAATACCAGTGCTGTTCTATAGTCACTACTATACTTTTGCAGCATTCACAAATTGTGTATTCCTTAAAACCGATATAATAACATGACTGTAACAACATCAGTCAAACTTTCAAGTAACTGATACCTTATCACATCTAATACTTGTGGTCTGATAACAGAAAGTATAACTGTACCATATCTACAACACCCAATTTACTGCGATGCTAAAACACAACATTTATGTCATAAAAATCAGATAAATTTATAATCACTTAAATCATGACATTTTCACTGACACTAAACTCAATTGCCATATAACCTAAACTAGGGTTTTTACAGGGTATAATCTATTCAGAAATATATTATAGTCTTTAATGAGATATCGTCATGGAATTACCAGAATCCCTATGTCATCGTCATAGAACAATGATTTTATCAGTCATACTCCTGTGTCATTAGAATAACTAAGGAAGCCCCAAGAATTCTATTCTACAGTGTCAATTGAGAAATTAATAATAAATTCCAACAGTTATGTGCTTTGTTATTATTTTCAGCATATGTGGCTCCCACCAAACCATTTGGACACCCACAGGAGATATACTTATTTGAGAAAGGCTTCACTTTCTTGCTAAAATTACTTCCAAAATTCTCTCCCCCCACCCTCTTGCTAACGAAAATAGAGAAGCCCCACAGCTCTAAAGTCTATAAAACAGAATGCCAAAGGAACTACCCAATGATGATTCCCTTACCCTTAGCTATTTTGAGTAACAAAATGTATATATTCCTTCACTCCATGTATAAACACATCTTCTAGATCCAGAGGTCTTTTTCCAGCTTAGTTTATTCCCTTTTAAGTGTAGTATTGCATGTTAAATTCATTTTACCCTAACACAAATTTACTTTCAATTGTAGACAAGGCCTCAGTTTGGAAAAATAATATATTATTACAATATGCAAATCCTGTACTTGCAGCTACAGAATGGATTCCAGCTCTTCCTGGCCTAACTGAGCGCACATCTGCACTGATTAAAGACCTGGTCACAGGGGACAAACTTCAATTCCGTATAAAGGCTATAAACTTGGCTGGTGAGAGTGGAGCAGCAATAATCAAAGAGCCTGTTACTGTTCAAGAGATCCTGCGTGAGTATCTATACTGAATAAATCTTATTAATCTATTTCCCATGGTCAAAATTCTAATCATGTACATACGAAGAAAACCTCTGGGACTGACAAGCCTGTGCCACCTTCTGAGAATACCACCCAAACAGCTCTTCCACTTTGCCTAGGCACCCAGTATCTTCTGATTCTGAGAACATTACTATACTGTCCAAGTCTAATATTTCTGAAACATAGCTCTTAAAACAAAATCCTACTTCTTACTTTCAAAATATGGACATTTCACCTCTTGTAATGGCACTGTCAGCATTTAAGAGACACATTTTTTTAATATTTAGCACTCTGCTGGAAAAGCTGTTATACTACTGCAAAATAACAGCTGCATCGGCTACAGCAAGACATCTATTTAAATAAAAGCAGTTATCTGTACTTGATTGTCCTAGGTTATTAATTAACACCCTGTGTATCACCCAACAGCAGTAGATTATAATTCATTTGACTGGAGTCCAAAAGATATCAAGAGCTGCTAATAGTGGATTCCTCAACCTTGACTCATATGAAGTGCCTGCCAGAGTCTCACTGACAGTAAAATGACTCGGTGTAAATGAAACGAAGTTGTAATGCATCTCAAAACCAAATGGACATGAAGACAGATACTCCAACTGTATGTTAAGAAATTCTTTCTGTAAATGGCTAGGAAAAGAATAAGGAACACACGGAGAACATAGAAAACTTTCCAGTGAGGTAGAGGAAAGCAGGAACTAGATGAAAAAACATGCACTAAGGTCCTCTTTTTGTTAGCAGTAAGTAAGCAGCTACAGTGAGACTCCACTCCTTCCACCTCAGAGAAAGAACTATAACTGAATGACTGTAGAAAGGTAAAGGAAATCCAATGATTGCTCTACTTTCTGAGTAAGTCCACAAATATCTCCAAATGGCAATTTACAAGGAGCCGCAGTATCAATACAGCAATAGATTAATCATAGTCTATAATCACTCTTTTACTCCAATACACCCTTTGTCCCATTCCTTCTACTGAACTGATAAAGTTCTCCAAAGAAACAAAGTCCACATAGAAGGCTCACATCCAAACGAAGTCACCCAAATCTGCCATTTCAGACACAACAGTTTCACAAATCCTGCTGTCATTGAAACCTGCTCAGTTGTAAATATATAACTGAGATTTTCTACTAAATTTGTATCCAATAGTCAAATAAATTTGAAAGTACTTAGGGAATTAACTACTTCCTAACTGAATAAACAGTGTTTGCACAATTTTCTTATACTTACAAGTGTCCAAGCCTCTTGTCTTTGGTGTTTTGTCTTATTTGTGCTATAAGTAATATTTCAAACCATCAAAACCTTTGTATTTAATGTACTAATGCTTAAATGCAGAGCGTCCCAAAATCTGGTTGCCACGCCATCTCAGACAGACTCTGGTGAAGAAAGTGGGTGAGACAATCAATATTGTTATCCCTTTTCAGGTATGTATTGGTTTCTATTTTGTCATGGTTAGTTATCATTACTTACCTAAAGTACTTTCCTTTATGCAAGTTCCCTTTGCTTCACTGCTTAAGCAGTATTACATAAAGTATGGCTGATGATTTAAAAAACCCTCTTAAACGTTAAAGAAAGGGGAAAAAAAATAATATTACTTTTCTTTCAGTCACAATTTTTTTACAGTCACAGTTTCTTCCATAATCCCTCCTTTTGGGGAAGAAGAAAAAGTAAGTGCTGTAAGTAAGTGCAAGCCCGTTCTTGCTTATTGACCATAGGATGCATCTTAAAGAGAGAAGCGTACAAAAGCGTAAGAATTCAACTAACTACTCTTCTGGAGCCAAGGTACATGATGTTACCAGGCAAATTCTTTGTCAAAAGTGTGTATGTTCATTTCTGAAAGGCTGACTACAAAAATTAGAGTTTGTACATAAACAGAGTATCACAATTGGCCCTATATAGAACCTGTGCGTTTACGAAGAATAGCTTTGGTATTACTGTACCTGAGCTCAAGGTGTAAAAAACACAGCATGCCAAGGATTATCAAGAGTGCATGCATGTAACTACATATGCTGCTATGGCATGCACAAAATTGCTAAAATATACACACAGACTGAGCTCACCAGTTACCCTGTCTTTACATTTTCTACAACAGTATAAGCAACTATAATGACTATTCGTAAAACACCACATGCATTTTTTTTCAGATGCAAGACTATAATATCAATACAGTGCAAGAATTAGTGTGTGAAAGGAAAAGGTTTTCTGAGTGAGACATAGAAAAGAAATTGTAAATTGCAGATTCTGGCTCTGACAGAGATAGCCTCAGTAATAATAGATATATCATTTAATCTAGTCCTCATTTATAATTTGAAGAAACTAAAATTCTTCTGCTGTTCAGGGTTGACATTTACGAAAATGTAATCACTGTTATTAGTGAAGAGTTTTTAAATTCTCATGTAAAAGATGCTGCAGCTATGCAAAGCATTTTTTCAGCAAGGGAACATATATGCACACATTACCAATATTCTTTTGTTTGGGCAGTAACAGCAGGAAAAAAAAAAAAATCTATATAAGAGCAAAATCTAAGTAAAATAAAATATATACGTCTTTTGCCCTGCGGTTACTGGGTTACAGGAAAAGTTGCTTTTTCACAAAGATATATCTAATCAGTAAACAGTTGCAAACCAATTCATGGAGTAACTGCCTTGAATTGCATACTTGCACTACTTCGACATAATCACATGCCTTTTTTTTCTTTCACGTTTCTTATCTCCAAAATTGCTAAAATGGCCCCTTCACTGAGGTCTAGCCACATGCAAAATTCAAGATTTTACATCTGATATTTCTGAGTTATGTAAGTCTTAAAAAAATTAAATTAAATAAACAGATATTTTTGCTGCTTTGATGCCTGAGTTGAAGAAAATTTGCACAAAATTGACAAGCTGTCCCATAAGCAGAAGAACAGATAAAGTTTGGCTGTTTTAGATTTGTGTCTTATGTACCCTATATCACCATCTTCCCAGCATAACCACCCACCTCTTTTGCTTAGAGCAGCCTCATGGCAATATTCCCAGAGATTTGCCAGTTCTTTGCTCTAGTCCCCTCGCTAGTCCTAGTTGACATGTCCTCAGTTCCCTAGGCCAGAGAAAGTATGTGTAGCAGCTAATCCAGAGCTTCATTTACCCTGCCTGATCACTCAGCTGTTGCCAAACAAACCGGATAAAGACCAAGTCTTCCCTGATTTTTCCTCAGTGGGGACACTAACTGAGGTTTCAGTATTTCACCGTCATCAGTTTTCACAAAACTGTACTAAGCTAATCTTAGAGATTTCCAGTGCATTGTCAAATTTAGCTGAAATGAACCAACTGATTCAGAAGTAATTTGAGTAGCTGACTGACAGACAAATCATGTGTTGGTATAAACTCTTGTCTCCTAAAAGGTAAGGCTAACAAAAAAATGCTAAAATCTGTCCATCAACACCAAATTTTAGCCCAAGAACAAAAACAGAGGATTTTCATTCAAGAGGTATTTTTTGCATGAATTAAATTTGTAATAGCATTGAACTGCAGCTATAGCTACAATTCTTAACACTGCAAAACTATTTAGAATATGCAAAACTGAGGATCTTTCAAAAAAAGCAAAGCAAAGAGAACATTTCGCTTTACATTTTGAAAAAGCTTAAATCACTGACCATTTCTATTGAAGAAATGAATCTTATTTACTCTAAGTAGATATGATTGCAATCTTCAAATTACAAAAAGGATATAGGAGAAAATACATAAATACTGGAATTACTGTGAACCCTGAGCTAGGGAACACAAGCAGGTAGAGTATCATCTAACTAAAGTGTAAGTCAGTGTCTTCTACTATTTACAGTTTCTGTGCAACTCTCTGTGGTCACTACTGTGTCATTTAACACTGAAATTCTATTAAATACCTTGTCAAGGTATCCCAGGCTAAATGCTATTTGCAAATCTATTCAAATCTTTAGATTAAAATGTACAGAAAAAAACAAGTACAATGTTATTACTAACTCTTTTTCTGTTGAGTGTGTTAAGCAGGTGGGACATTTTGCTGAAAGGAAAGGAATCAACACATTCTTGTTTTGAAATTAACTATATGGGCACGTGATTGAAGGGATATGATGTGCTATAAGTGGATAAAATTCACAGTATTGCTGAGTAATCTTCTTGCCCATCATATATGTGTAAATATAAACATGCAAAGGTATTTAAATTCGTTCTTCCCTGGCAGTAAACTCCCTGAAGTTTCTCTAGTGTGCTATTTATCCGCTCTGTCACTCACTGTTCTCTCTCTCTCAGATTACCTATTACACATTGCAGAAATCCAATCCTCTGAGATATGTATTAGGAACATGCTTTCTATCTGTTTATGCTTTTCACAGTCTATAAATATAAGAGTATATGAAAATCAACACTTTGAACACTTGCAATCTTTCACTGGCACTCATAGCACCTCAAAAAAGGAGGTGCTGCGAGTTAACATATGATCAACGACACTCGAACATCAGCAGTAGCAAAGCCCAATTTATAGTCAAGATATTTCTTATGATAAAGATAAAGCTATGGTTTCTCATGCCTGTTTTTGCCAAGACATTTAGGGCCAGATCCTCAATTCACCTCATTACTAAATCCATCAAGAACTATTGAATCTTGTAATCAGTCTGAAAATCTAGCCAAGTATTTGTCTTGACAAATTAGAAATTTAAATTAAATTTCCATATAATTATACCATTTTAAGTAGATTGTTTTTACTTTCAAAGCATTCCCCTAGCCAAAATTTTCAAGCAGGATCCTCATATAATTTTAAAATATACACATATGTGGAAAGTAAAATAGAGTCAATTCTTGTTAAGTCAAGTTCACCAATGATCAGACATAGATATAGAAAAAAAATAAGTAAATATGCAACCACCACATCCTTTAACTTGTTCAAGAATTTCTATACCATCCAGGTGAAGAAGGGAAGCCATGTCTTCCTCTAATAGGTTTTTGTAAGGGTTCTATGAAATGAGACCAGGGGGAAGGTACACTAGAACTGGACAAAATAATCTTGTATCTATTATTTCAGAGCTACAGGCCTGAGGTGGCAGCCTAAGCAAATCTGACTGCTGGCTTGCATGGTCTCACTTTCCCTCCCCACCCATTTGAGTTACTCCTGGCATTCATCTAGCCCTGCGCTGCACTGTTTTACCATGTTAATCTGGCAGAAACTTAAAAAACCCCACTGAGTTACTTTCTGCTAGATTGACTATAAATACAGTTAATAAATATGATATGGCCCTTTTCTGTTTTCTTGGGATTCTTGATTTGGAGCTGTACTGTGGAAGTAGTACTCAAACAACTTTTGAAGAACTAAATATTATCTACCAGTTTTCCTGGAACTGACTGAGTGACAGTGATGTAAACCACAGATATCTTACTGATTCCCCAACGTCATCCTCCATGGGTGTAGCAACACCGACTGCTTAGGTTGACAGTCACCAAAAGAATTTTTGCAATGCATAAAAAATTGTACAGTAAGTTTCACATCCCAAGACTTCAAGATTATAGCAATTCTCCAAAAGATCTTAAAAATACCTGGGGATAGAGAATCAAATGTTTTAAGAAAGGGAGGAGAAGGAGGGGGGAAGCTGATAAACTCCTCAGATATTAAAGACTTCTGTAACTTAATAACAGAGTGAGCCAGATCAACTGTTGGCTTCACTACTGGGAAAGAGTACCAGACCAGCACAAGTATATTTTTTCTGGATTTGTTCTCAATATAATTTCAGTCTCTTCTCTAACTATAGCTAAGTGGCATCATCAGGGCATGGTGCCACTAAACCACACAGATGGGAGCAAATATTTGTCTGCAAGAAAAAGAAACTGGAAAGTATTTAGAGAGTTTACTATCTCAACTCTGCATATTAAATCAGGCTTTCTAGACTTATAGATCACTAAAAAAAAACAGAAAAATGAAAAATTGAAATATATTATAGGCTAAAAAAATCCTTTTTTTCTCTTCAGGGTAAACCAAGACCCAAAATAATTTGGATGAAAGATGGTCAAACTCTAGACTCCAAAGATGTGGGAATTCGGAACAGCAACACGGACACAATCCTTTTCATCAGAAAGGCAGAGCTTCATCACTCAGGAGCATATGAAGTCACTCTTCAGATAGAAAACATGACTGATAAAGTTACAATAACAATGCAGATCATAGGTAAGAGCCTAACAACATCACAATTAAGCATATCATACAAAACAAAATAGTGGCCATACTGAGGCAATCCAAAGATCCAACTACCTCAGAATCCCTTCTCTGACAATGGTTGATAGCAGATGACTAGGACAAAGCTCAGAGCAGGGCTAGCGTGTCACTTTATTTTCCTAGTATATTTTCCCAGCTTGAAATGATCTGTGTCCTAGAGACTTTTGGAGGGAGAGGGATTATCTGTGTGTTCCATAGCTCTTGAGGAATTTTTTTTCTTGCATGATTTTATCCAGTCATAGTTTTTTTAATCCGTATCTATTTTCAGAATTGAAATATCCTTTAGTAAGGAATTTCAGTTTAAGTGCATGTACAACTACCTGTTTGGTTTGTTTTGAGTCTCTCTCCTGATAATCTCATTTGATATCCATACAGTTTTGTGTCAGAAAAAACATGAATAATCAATTTATTCACCTTTTCCATGCTACTGATGATTTTGTAGCCTTCAGTCACACTCTCCTCATTTAACTTTCTCAAGTTTTAGATTCTTTGTCTATTTTCAAAAAGATGCCATTCCATATCTTCGATCATCTTTATCACTCTTCTTTCTACCACTTTGAGAGTGATAGAAAGAATTTGAGAGTTCTGGTGTTCTTGGGAGTAGCCATATTGTCCTCAAGGAAGGAAATACAAATCCTAGAATGGATATACTCTTATCGTGTTTCTTCAACAGATGAGGACATTGAAGGTAAAAATCATTGCACTAATATACTTCTACTGTTGCAAGAATTAGAAATGACTGTGAATTTGGAAAATTCATGTTTAATGCCTTACTTTATTAAGAGTGTCTAGTTAGCTTGAGGCTTCGTGGAGGCTTATTCTCTATTATACAATTTCTAGTCTCTTGTCTAGTGTCATTTTAAAGAAATGCACTGCCAGTGTCCTGGTTTCAGTAACTTCTCTTGGGATTTTATGAGATATATTCCGAGATCTTGCCTACTCAGATTTCACTAATATTTAGCCAGAGCTTTTCTGTTTTTCCTCATTACAGCTCTATGTAACATTCTTGATAATTATTTTTATTTACTGTCATCCCAAATTTCCTCCAACATATCAATACATTTTTAGAATATGTATTTTGGCACAAAAAGAGTATTTAAACATAACTCCTTATGCTTTGGAAGTAAAGATATAAT
The DNA here is from genome assembly GCF_900496995.4 of Aquila chrysaetos chrysaetos. NCBI lineage: Eukaryota > Metazoa > Chordata > Aves > Accipitriformes > Accipitridae > Aquila > Aquila chrysaetos. The sequence goes on along the minus strand of NC_044005.1, from coordinate 45,254,408 downwards.
GCTGACTGTATTCTGCTTAAAGTTTTATGAAATAATGTTGGCAGAATGGGTATGCAGTGGTGCCAACAGCAAACAAGACAGGCATAACAAATTGGAGCAAATATGTCTTAATACCACAAGTTGCTGCCACTCAAGAGGATGGCTGCAGTTCTGCAACAGCAAAATAAGTAAATGGCTGCTAAAACAAAGTAAACCCAAGGGACTCAGATAAAGGAGAGTAGTGCACCCTACACACCAAAATACCTTTTTAAAACTGGTTAGTGACTCTAGATTCTAGCACATTACTCTTACAGCACAGTACTAAGTATCTTCCACCCATTGTTTGGTACTGTAGAAAGGCATAAAACCACATACATGTACCATTGTCAAAGAGTTATGTCATATAAAAAAATGAAAAAAAAGCAACTAATCCTATTACACATATTAATACAAGTCAGAGTTGGAGGACAGGCATTAAACTTTTTACTTCTTGGGCAGCTTGCTCAACTGAAAAAGAATAAATACATTTCATTTAATTCCTGGCCCAGAAAGGGCTTGTAACATATGCAGATACTTCTGCAACCAAGGCATCTACTCTGGTTCTTGATACTGTCACTCTTTCATCAGAACTACCTCTTTTCAGTTCTCTCAACAGCACTTTTTGGTCTCCACTTTTATATTCTCTTGGCAGGAGAGAAATATGGGTGATTCAGGCACTCTTCCTATACTACTAGTAATGCTTTAGGTGCTGTAGAATGGCATGCTGAAAAGCCAACCCAGCTTTCAGAGATAAATCAATCAGTGATCTTTTGAGGTGTCTGTTCATCAGCTAACTTCCCTTGCAAAAGTCTACTTGATGAAAGACTAATGCTTGGAGCTTCAGCCATTATCTTTTTTGGAGTAAGGCAAGAATGCAGGTAACCAAAAGCTCTGCCACTATGATGAGTCACATATCAGTTCCAAATAGGAGAAAACACTTCTATTACTGCCATCACCTGCCCTTATTGCCAAAACAATTGCTGCAGTTTACTCTAGAGATCTACAAAATATGGACTTTTACTATGGGAATAGAGTATATTATTTCAAATACTTATAGAAAGTTCTTAGATAATGAAAGTATCTCCAATCTCTGAAAAATATAGTTCCCTCAACTTTCCCCCCCGCTACATGAATCAATAAATGATGCTTTCCATTATGCCTTCTGTTGACCAAAGCAAACCTCAGTTCTATATTTTTAATTTTTTTAACTGGAATTATTTATTGTTCTTACTATTTATTATTTGAAAATGTAAATCATAATTTCTTTTTGAAGGATAATTCACACTTTATCTCTTCTTCCCATTCTATAAAATCCAGTAACATATAAAAATCCTCAGATGAGCTGGTGTTGAGGGTAGAAGAATATTTCCCCGGGATATAAATCCCCACTCTGACACAGTGTCCTACAGAGGAAAATAATTTGCTACAGATGCATCACTAGGATTAACTTTTCCCATCCTCTGTTCACCAGCTAGAGATGTACTAGTTAGTACTGAGAAAAGAATATTCTACAATTCTACAAAGGAATTTTGAGTAGATATTCCTGCAGATTGCATTATCCCATCAAACAACAAAGATCAAGAATAGAAAAATCCATTTAGCAAATTTATCCATCTCTACCTTTTGTAAGATTGTCCTTTACAAATCCTTACAAGTATTGAGGCTTTCAGTACACTCTTTTTCTTTATCTATACCACCATGGGCAGATGTAATAATTTATTAAAAATTTATAAAGGGATTATTTAATACATCATTGAGTTGTTATCACATTAATCTAATAGCAGGTTAAGGCTTAAAGTGTTTTCTGTTCTTAACTCCAAAATTGTTCCCCCTCCCAAATCAAATCTGTATCTATGTACATAAACACATACATAAGAATGAGGTTAAAAAAAAAAAAAAATATATATACACACACATTCCTGAAGTCTAACTCTTCCAGTAGATTACCAAATTAACAAATGACATGCCATCCCATTGCTTTTAGTTTTGAAGGGAGGTTCCCAGATAATTGCTTTTAGATAACTAGGAGCAATAAGGCACAGGCTTCAAAAATTTATTTGTCCAGTGAGGTCTCCCCAAAAAGTGTTTTTTCCTTTCATTGCACCTAAGACTGTATTTTTCTTCCATTTATCAATCTCTTCCTATAGGATTTACACCAACCACCATCACCAAGATCTCCACAGGTTTTGACAAAGCATTGCCTAAGCATCCCTTTAAAAATAAAAACAACTGTTGTGTAGATATATCTGTAGGTAAGCACACAAGAAAAATACTTGTAAAACTAGGCAGATACCATGGAGGGTTATAACAGTAGGTACACTTGAAAATAATTAACGAATTGCCAAACATCACAACATCTGTCTACTATTAGATGATAATACACTTATTCAGGGCTTGTAGAGCTTTGCCCACTGAGACTGTTGCAGTTTTCATACCCACACAGGTATTCGTATGTAGTATCCATAATTCTTCTCTTCAAATCAGAATAGATTAATTGGTTTCTGTATAATGAAGATACACATCTAGAAATATATCTAGATTTTTTTTTCCCTTTTAAGTTGTGATTCAAGATAACAACAAATACATTTCCACATCTTCATAAGCAATGTTGTTCATTTGACAACACATTACCATTCACTACCTCAGAAACAGGGAAGAAAAAGAAAGAAGGTCAGGTAGCTGTTGAGAAACACAAAAGATGGCAGCTTTTTCTCTGAAATGTCAGTGTAAGAGAGGAAGGAAGAGGATGATAAATGGAATGAGAGCAATGCATTCCATATTCCTTATTGAGCCTCATGCAGTCCTCTAGCTGGCTCCAGTGTTTAGCAATTTGAAGGAGGACAAAAAGGGTTAAAGCTAATTATAAAGCAGTCTTTGATTCCAAAGTATGCCAGTGAAAAGAGAATTAGCACGTTATGCTTTGACATAGAAAGGCACAGTTCCCCTAATAACAGTTAAATGCTGGTTTATTACTGCTTTGCATATCCTTCTTTAAGGAATTAAATTACAAGCAATCTATAATTACATTCCTTTGTGCTTTGCTCATCTCAAACCTACATCCGTCAGATTCTTACTATTTTCTTCATTTTTCCAGCTCAGCTACAAAAAAGGAAGGCAGTTTCCATTCAGCTATCTAGAATGATCTCAAACTATCCTTCATTTAATCACAAAACCATCTACCCAGGCCTAATGATTGTCTCCCCAACAGGCCCTGTAACTGTGAACAACAGCCTAACATATCAAAAAGGGAAATTAGCATCTTCAAGTTAAAACAGACAGGAATATTATTTAATAAATCTAATTTAAATGTTACAGCATTTGACTAAACAATGTCCGTATAAATATGAATGATCCTTAAAAGAAGGAAAAAAATTATTATAATTTTATAATATATATTATTCTGTATATTTCCAGGTATCTTAAAATGGACATAGACTTCTGTACCTCTTCGAGAGTTTGTTCTTTTTCTAGTTATTACAGAAAAATGTCACTAGCGGGCAAGCTAACAAGCACTGAGGCAACAGGAAAGAGAGTCAGGTGTATTCCCAAATGTCCAGCCTTCCTTAGCTGAGAGGAATATATACCCAGTTGCCTTGTTGTTTATATTACTCTCAGTGTATCTAAATGGCTGAGAAATTGCACTGAGGTAACAAAGCAAGTAATAAAACTGTACTAAAAGAGTTAATCACATCCATCCAAACAACAGAAACTTATTCCATTTTAAGGGTTTGTCTGGTTCCTATGTTACTAATTCTACTGTGTTGTGTATTTCTCAGTAGGTTTCAGGCCTCTCAGAAGAGTATTAAGAGGGTATTTGAAAATTTCCCAACTTTCTTGTTTACAGTTTCAACTTCACATAACTGAAGTGTATTGCTATGGAACAATTATAGATTGCTGTCAAGTTCTATTTTTTCCCTGCATGGGAAGAAACGACAAAGCTCTTGGATCTTGAACCAAAAGCTACGGGTTTTTTTCATGTCTCCTCTGCAGACAAGCCTGGTCCTCCTCAGAATATAAAGCTTGTAGATGTTTGGGGATTTAATGCAGCCCTGGAGTGGACACCTCCACAAGATGATGGCAATGCACAAATCTTGGGCTACACAGTCCAGAAAGCTGACAAAAAGACAATGGTAAGAAATTGCACTGAGTTAGTGACTTTGTATGGAGTTTAAACTACTACCTGCTCTGGGAACACAGAGACTTGAGGAAAAGAGCTGAATTCATGACTCTCAGTTCTGTGTCCAAGGTGTCCTATGGCATACTGGAGGCAGTTAAACATTGAAGAACAGAATCTAAGAAGAACCAAAAGGCTAAGTATAGAACTATATAAAATGCCCAGTAGAAAATATAAAAAGAGAGACCTAGCCTGTCCCTTCTCTGGTGGTTACTCAACAGATAGCTCTACTTAGAAAGTGGAATTATATTTTTTATTTGAAATTATATTTTTCATAAATGCAGGGAAAAAACGAAGGGGGGGGAGGAAGAGTTAGACTTGAACTCAGATGCTGGGCATACTAGAGTATATACTGGGAGAGGTATGTATGCCAGTCAAACTAGAAAACATCTTTCTCATGGAAGTCCCCATAAAGAAGTCATGTTCCAAGGACACATCCTGTATCAGGTTCCCCAGATATGAGTAGGGCTAAAATGTGAAGAGTTTTTTTTTTCCTCAAAATGCAAGTATTCATACATCTATCACACCAGGCAGAAAATGAAAGTAAGAAAATATATCAGCTGATCTTCACAGGAAGCAACATAATATTAATTTCGCAGTCTAGTGTTAAATACCTGTCTACCTGTCTTTTCCTTGTAGCAAGAAGGATCTCTCCATACCAAAACTAGCACCATGTCTGACCTCTCATAGCATCTTTCTAAACAGTATAGTCTTGTTACAGGAATGGTATACTGTTTTTGATCACTATCGTCGCACAAACTGTGTAGTGTCAGACCTGATTATGGGAAATGAGTATTTTTTTCGAATCTTCAGTGAAAATTTGTGTGGATTGAGTGAAACTGCTGCAACCACCAAAAATCCTGCCTATATCCAAAAAACAGGTAACATATTCTTCAAAACAAAGATCACAAAAGCTGCTAAGTACCAGAAGTAATACACTGGTAAATGGAAAATACAGTATTACTAGATGCACCACTAGAGATATTTTCATTACTTAGTAACTAGCACTTATAAAGTATTCTAGCATCACGAGCCCTTATCTAGGGAGATCTGTACTAACACAAACATCTGTTCAAAAATACTTAATCACACAGTCTTCCTAAACTATATTATTTTAAGAAAATAATACAACTGGGGGGTTATATTTATATTCTGGGGTTAAAAGTTTAAGATGTCTGTGGTGAAGACTTCCCCCGCAGACATACGGTTTTCATATTTTTAACAGAAGCTGAAAACCCATGATTGCCAGGACCTTTAACTAAAGCATTAAACACGAGATGTGTTTTAGAGTAAAGTGAATTTAAAGATTTGTTATATCATAAATGCCATAGCTTTGAAGCTTCTCTAAATCATACAGGCAAATTAAATGACAAATACATTGTACACAAGTCAACAGAATTGAGAACACAGTTCTTACTATTTTGTTTCTTTGAATTGCAGGCACTCCTTATAAGCCACCTAGTTACAAAGAACATGACTTCTCCGAACCTCCTAAATTCACTCACCCTTTAGTAAACCGTTCTGTGATTGCAGGATACAACACCACACTCAGCTGTGCTGTAAGAGGAATCCCCAAGGTACAGATTACATCAGCTGTCATTGATACTGTTGCAACAAGCCAAGATGCTGCCTTAGAATTTGTGCCAGTTCAGTGTCACTGGAGCATAACATGACTATATTAAGAAAAAGTAAAGGTCACCCAGTTGTCTTCCACCTCACTCATAATTGATGCTTAACCAGAATGCACAGTGTCAGTGTTTTGTGTGGTTGTACACAGAACCAGGGGAGTCATACAGTCAAGGAGACAGAGGAAAGGACAGTCATTGCCTATGGTAACACCATGCCATTGAAAATGTACCATGTGTACATAAAATCTGCCCACTGAAGAAGGTAAACAACAACAAAGTATCTTCTCCCAATGTATATTTTGTTCTCTTTAGTCTTTCAAAAAAACAGCAGCTAATGTAATACACTGTTCCATTAACCTAAATGATACATAGGAACACCAGTTTTTCTGTTATGTCAATACATCCACATAACTTTGAGAATCTGAGTTATTTTGCAAAACTAACTAGAATAAGACCTGCTGTCATGTGTGAAGTTTTGGGTCTTTCTTTTTTTTTTTTTTTTTTTTTTAAATCTCACAGGAATATTTTCTCAGTCTAAATGTATTTGTCGAAGTCTCTTTGAAGAGTACAAAAATATGTACATTTTTTGTTAGTCAGGAACAAGCAGTAAAAATCTGTATCAGCTAGGAGCTAAATTTAGGTTTCTCAAAAAAGGGAAATAGGCTTTTTGTCTGCAGCAAAGGAATTTACCATGTTATGACATAATCTTGTCATAAATTTAAATTAGTACAATCACAAAAAATGCTGTAGCCTTTTCCCCTTCTGGCTGTTTATTTCCAGCTCCTCTCCCTTCCTCATGCCTGCACAAGGAGCTGATAGCTACACAGAAAAACATGTAGGATAATCGCTCAAAGTTCAAATTAACTCAAAAAAAAATAAAATAGTCTTAATGCAATCATTTGCTGCAGTTCATTGGATGAAGAAGGAGCTCCAGACAAAACTCAAATGTAAAAAGGAAGCATATCCATGTAAATAGCTACAAAATAACACAGTAGAAGAAATACCGGCAACTGTAGGCAAAATCAATCCTCCAGTAGCTGCCTCAGCTTAGATTCATCACGAAATGACAGCGTTAGTAATGATATTCCCTTTTGGTTAACTGACCTTTTTGTGCATCTGTATCCACTTCATTCAGTTTCCATGGTTTTAAGAAGATGCTAAGAAAAAACTTTGTATTTTACAGCTGTGAAATACAGCAGTTACAGGCTTTTGAATGTGAGCATGCTAGCTCTTCCTTCCACATTAGCCTGAAGGATACAAATAGTTCTCATCCTTCAGTACACCTAATACTCTTAAAGCAGCTTTTCCAGATACATTTCTGTACTTGCATTGCCCAATTTAACCTTAACAAAAAACATCTGTACCTACTGCAGAACTCTGCAACAGGTCTTCTTCCATGGAGAATAGCTTATGTTGATAAAGCTTTCAAATTCTGAATAACTATAGATTATCAAGCATACCTCAGATACGATCTGTATGACATGAAAAAGTTACCACTTCAAGCACAGCCAATATTCATGCCCTGGTAGCAGTGTTGAAATAAGACATATACCCAGAAAGATAAAGAGGCTATAGAAAAAGAAGCAAAAAAATTTGAGGCAGGAAAAAATCCAGCTGATATCTTTAAAGAAAATTAAGCATGGCAACTGCAATACACTGAATTGTATATCATGCAGGTCAAAGACACAACTGATTCAGTAGATTTCAATGCACTCTATAAAACAGTGCAGTAGTTTTATTTTTTTAATGGGTGAAGAAACAGAAGACATTAATTCTGAAAGTAAAACAGATGAATGCAGAGCTTGGTCTTCTACTCCTTAAAGTCTGTTTCTTCACTATAGGTAGGTACTAATGAGCTTGAAATAAACAGAAGCAGTTTGCTTTATATCAGATTTTTCATTTTCAAAATTTCATTTATAAAAATTAAAGGCGGATTTTCAGGTACCAGAAAAAAAACCACAATGGCTTAAACTCATACAGAGCCAACCACTTTATTGCTCAGCTGAACCCAACAGGAACTTTATTTTGAAATTTCTGAAGTTGCTAACAATATGCTAAATGGTTTGGAAAATCCTTTCCCAGCCCAAACCTTGGCATCAAAAGTTGGCCACCCAACACCTGCAGACCTTTATAACACTTCTGCTCTTAAACTGTGCATTTTAATTCCCCTTCTGTAAGGTACTTGAAGCATTCAAATACATTTTAATAAGCACAATTAAATAACTCCTGAAGGAATGAATTTGTAGCCAGTTTGTAGGTTTTTTTTAAAAATTGCAATAAAGTAGGGTACAGACCTACATTCTCTACCTCCTATTTGAGAGTTAAAGAAAATACTGAACATGGGAATTATTAGTTTCATGAGTTTGAACTGAATGAAGAGAGGTTCCTTGAAAAATTATAACACTGCTGTGTAATACATAGCCCTCATAATGCATAAACCTTTGAAGGCTAAATTAAAGCTGTAAGATCAGCTGTAAGTCTTCCATTTCCTACCTTCGATTTGAAAATTCTTCTTTTGTGTTCTTCAGCCAAAGATATTCTGGTACAAAAACAAAATGGATCTCTCCGGGGATGCCAAATACCGCATGTTCAGTAAACAGGGTGTGTTGACCTTGGAGATCCGGAAACCCACTCCATTTGATGGTGGCTGTTATACCTGTAAAGCTGTTAATGAGTGTGGTGAAGCTGAAATAGAGTGCAGACTGGATGTCAGAGGTAATCAGATGAATCTTATGGATAACACTAATACTGCAATGAAGAATGAGTAACAGATAGCTTAAAAAAACCACAAAAAAAACAAACAAAAAAAACATCGTTCCCCTTTAGCTAACCCTGACTTCTTTGGTGGTATATAAAAAGTTTGTTAATTATACGCACCAGCAAGACTATGTTTTTCATTCTAAACTGTTATGATAGAATTAGGTTACTTGCTAGGCATTACAGGTCTGAAAGTGGGCAATTATTACGCTTCTGGCTTAATATTTCTAGAGAAGATACTTAGCACGGGAATGGAGGTCTATTTACAAATAGTGCATTGTGGATAATTTTATTATCCTTTGTGCCATACTCTGTAATTGAAAGTTTTAAATTAAGTCATTAGCCATAAAAGTTAGTACATGCTACATCACAAATATTTTTCAAGCATTGATAATTTGTTTGTCAAAAGGGCCAGGAAAAAATCTCACGTGTTTATAACACAGTAAGAAATATTGACTAAATATTTTTGGTAAAGCTGCTACTAATGTATCTATTTGACAATATGAACCTATACAGCAGCACTTTAAATGCTCATCAAAACCAGAAAAACCTGTGAAAGTGGTGGGCATAACAGCCATTGATGGAGATCCGTCTTCAGCACAGCAAGCCTGAAGGTATTCCTACACAGCACAGAGTTCAGTATTTTACTCAGTGCTAAGTCAGGAACGTGTACACAGTACACCTTGCAGTGCTGGGCATCGATATCCTCATCGGTGTCTTGGCAGGAAGCAACTCAGCTGCATTAGGACGATGATGAACTCGGACTAAAAACTCTGAAATGCACAGCTAAGCTACGCAGCAGCTTATTATGACATGCTACTTTCAGTTCAATGGCTAGCTCCAGTATGTCTGTTCAGTGCTATACTGTACAGTGTAGACATGGCTCAAAGCTTAACACTATCATATTCTGAAGCTTTCCTTAGGAATACTAAATCTCCTTGGAATCGCCAGATAAAAGCAACTACCATAAAGCTTCCATATTTCACCTTCAGCACCAAGTCTCAATTTAAAATTAGCATCCTTTAATGACTGGTTTTTTTTTTTTCCATTCTCCAGCACCTCAGTAAAACTCTGAATCTCAATTCATCTGCAAGTCAAGGTAGGAATCAAAGTAATTCAGCTGGATAGAAGAACAATGGCTGTTTCGTTAGATATAAGATTAAACAGTCATTAGATATTCATGTTAGAGACTTTATGGAAATTTTATGATGTTGGCAGAGGGGTGTACTTGTTTTGATTTCTGTTTGTTTTTTTCAATAATCATACTAAGATCACATTCCTGCAAGGCAGTTTATTTGGTTTATTTTAAACTCAGGATTTCATGGGTCTCAACCTTTAATACGCTATGCTAATGTAAAAATCTGTAAGAACAGAAGACTTTGTTGACTTTTTTTTCTTAACTCACTATAAGCACTCCCTCTAGGAAACTGTTATTTATTAATATAGACCTAACTAGTATCAATAATCCGTGTGCATTACTTTAACCAAGCAAGCAGAGTTAAAATTACAATGCGTCTAGAAGTGTAATGTACATTTTAGACTTTAAAGAAGTGAAATAGCTATAATAAACAATTGACAATAAATCCTTCTCCCCATTCTCTGTCTCAGCATTGGAATGGAACTTGAAAAGAAGAAAACTGAAGAAATTGATGAAGGATAATTTCAGTTACATTTAGGAGTCCTGCTCATCTTAAAAGTCATAGATGTGTACTAGGAGGTGGCAGTGTCTTGTAGTGTCCTGCTTACTCAGCATGTTTTCAGACAGTGTTTCCTCTTTCCATACATTTGTTTTAGTTACACTGCCCCCATCTCTATGTGAAGAAATTCAGGGAAATCAAGATAAAACTTTCCTCCCATTACATACATAAGATATGTCTGAAAAAACCCAAATATTACAATTGTGTGCAAACCCAGCCCATTCTTAATGTCCAAAATGACCATAAATTCCCTACTTCTACAGTTCTGTCCATTTTCTCTTCTCAGAATTCTGACATTCTTCATAAGAAACAAGTAGCTCAGAATAATGAGACATTAACAAATTATTTGTAATATTTAGTCACCTTTCATTATACTGATCTCTGCACAATATAAAGTAACTTTCATTCCTACTGCTTTTACTGTCAGTGCTTGAAATAACCAATTCTGTGCTCTTGAGCAGATCTTTGCAGAATCACGTCTGCAACACACCATTTGGGAATCTCTGGCTAAAGCTACTGTGCTGCTTTACACAGAAAATAGTTTCTTTGATAATTACTCACTACTGGTTTTCTAGCTTTTAAAAAGACACCAGCATAGAATTCCAGTTGTTAGATGTTTCTGCAATCAATCATAGACATCATACTAATCTACTGAGATAATTTTGTACATCAGATGAAACAGTGAAAGATGTAACGAGGAAGATTATTTGCACGTAAATAAAAAGTTTCAAAACAAAAACTTGTGATGAATGCAATAAACTTACTGTCATCAAATATTACTGAAGGCTTTTGAAAGTCTACGAATGGTATGTATGTATTTTTGCAGATGATTTTGTCTAATCAAGTGACACAATAGCATTTCTGGCTTCTCACCTACTAGTTTGAATAGTATTTGGGGTGAGGTTTTTTTGGACCTGCAGTAGTAGTTAGTAGCTTCTGGCTGGTACTTAAAAGTACTTTTTCACTATCACAGTGCAAGAGAAGGAGGGAAGATGAAATTAATCCAGGAAGCATTGTCTTTTGGAAGAATCAACACAAAGGAACTTAAGTAATACTACTCCCCTGCCTCCAACATGCTGGTTGAGATAGGAAAGTGAGTCTGACACAGCATGTTAATTGTACTAAACAAGCAAATACATCTTCATAATAAAAACACTGATGATAATGAGATGTGTATTTTGATTTTTTTATTATGGTATCAGAACAAAGAAGAGTACTCCTCTAAAACCAAAGTCAACTTATCCAAGGTTAACATTTGTCTGTTGCACATTGTTATTATTCAACAAATAAATAAAAACTGATGGAAAATATGAAAACATGTTTACATTGTTTTATACTTTCATTTTCTGAGCAACACTATTATTTAAAAAATAAGGCACATACCACACATAAAAGTCAGAGATGTTCTATATTATACAGAACTTATAATCAGAACACAGTGGACTGAGAGGATCACCCCAGCATCTGTGGGACAATGTCTGCTGAAAAGCAGAGACTGAATTGCAAGAGCTTAGATTACAAAGGACAGTTTACCCTAAGGAGAGTTAGGTGCTATACTAAATACATTCTATTATCAGAAAGGTGTTTGATGAAGAGAGTAGACTTTCATGCTGTAATAGGGTACAATGCTGAAAGAGTACAAGAGAGTCCCTAAGAAAATGGCTTTTTCTGCTCAATTCTTAGCTGTTCAACATGAGTACAATGTTTTTGGGAAGAGCAGTGCTTCCACAAATGAACACTTATTTCACCTCTCAACTGTGAAAAGCAGTGTACTGCAAACTGATGCTTTCACTAGATGATAGTCAATTATTTTTTCACGAAATTTCATTGTTCAAATGGTCTTCAAGTATGAAATTCTACCATATATATAAAACATAAATGTCCAGTGCTCACAAATTTACTCTCTACCATTTTGAAGTCCTCAAACTAATGACAATCAAAGAAATGCCTCCTCAGAAAAACTCGCTGAGATACTACTTCTGGAAGTATTTCATGCAGGGTAGCATGAAAGAGTTAGAATCTAATTCTATAGGGCCTTCTAACAAAATGCTCTGCTTCTATATGAAAAACACAAATTAGTTTTAAGTTCCAAAACTTTCAATGACAAGGAGTGAACCAAATCCAAACCTGAACAGTTACAAAAAAGCAGCACACTCGAGTTAGGTTTCTAAAAATTATTCCTAAAAATGTGAATTCTGCAAATTCAAAATAGTAACCACTCCTTACACACTGAGAAGAGGAAAAGAGGAAAGGTGCACCTGCAAGATCTGAACTTTCTGTTATTAGTTCTAGAAGTGTCTTTAGAAAATTGTAGGCATTTATTGATGTTTTGCAAGCATACAGTATTGTCATTTATCTATCTGTTCCATGGCTGATTTTGATCCTGAATGTATAGTTCACTAATTGCCCATTAATTCCGTGTTGTTAATAAATAAATAAATTACTTTCATCCCAATGTGATTAAAACTACATAGACTGAACAGTTTCTCCCAAACCTAGCTGGCTAGGACCAACAAAGTACCTCAGAGTTTTCCCCCATCACACCTGAAAGACTACTTGACAAAAGACAGTTTTAACTAACTTTTCCTGTGTGGGATCTCCTCTGACGCAAAAATCAGATGGACTTATCTCTAAATGTCATGGCAAATATTCTTACCTCGTAGTTGTTAAGTACTGTTAGAAAGAAGAGTGCAAGTTAAGATCAATAGTAAAAAAAAAATATTAACATAAGCCATAAAGTTAAAAAAGTCTTATCTACTAGCATTCTCTTTTAGCATATTAAGTGCCTTTCACAGCTGACAGTGACTACTATCAAACACAACAGCCCTATTGAAGTCCTTTCAGTAGTGTTCCTGAGACAGAAAAACTCTGTTATTGGTCTAGTAAAAGATCCTTCTATATGAAAAGTATATGTAACTTCAGCATAACCTCCTCAGGCCCATTATTTCTATCCAGTTGGAAGTGAAACTGAAATTGTGGTAGCATCAAAAGTTAAAGTCAATTTAAAACCTATCAGTTCAGCCTGCTTGTTGCCAGTTCAGCGTACATGCCTTTCCTTCAAAGAAATTACTACTAACTGCTAATTACCAGGAATGGAGATACTTAGATGCTTTGATTTAACGTACATAACACTTTGCTGAAGCACGGGGATGTTGCAGAGCATTACTAAAGACACAGTATCACACAGCACAGAAGTAGTCAAGCTAGCCCAGGGCTTCACTTGAGCTAAGATACTGCTTACAAGAAATATCAACTAACCCAAAAATATTAGGACAACAAATAACACTTCTGGTACTCCTACTAGCTCAGTTCTCTCAGTGTGGCATTGCCTGCTAGCCAAATAAACCCTCAGCTGACATTTTAGCCCAGGATAACACACATTTCACACCACTGCATCAATTCTTTTGTGTTTCATCCTGTATTTCAGCACTGTTGTGTAAATATTATAAGTAAACAATGTTTACATGCTCCTGGCAATGGGAAGCTTCACTTAATACTCTTTATAAAAGCCACAAGATGGAATTAAACTGTCAAATGCAAGCAAACCTTACCAGAACTCCTCATTTCCTTTAGTTACTTGAGATTGCCTTAGTGCTCAAATCCACACTGTTATTCTACGAGCAAAAAATAATAGCAAAGTAAGTTAAAGGTTGATCAGTACTTCATAAAGTAACAATAAAAGAAAAAAAGAGTATGAATCCCAAGTGGAAAAAAAATTCAAAAGCCAAAGCATAACATAAAGAAAACCATCAAGTGTAATTCTAAAACTGACTAAACGTTTCAAAGATGAAAGATTGGCTCCTTCAAGCCTGTATCAACTATTTTCTTTTTTACTAATCCGACTCTAAAGCATTACTCAAATCTTACTTAAAAGCCATAAAATTGAGCTTCTCTTCAGGATGCTCACAAACTGAACTTCGGAGCACTGATGGGACTGGGGCGGACAGGGGGCAGGCGGTGTTGCCTTCAATGCCAACACCTCAATTTTGGGTAGTGGCTGTAGCAGGATTTGAGGAGAATTTAAAAATCCACCCCCCTCCAGGGCCACAGGTGGGAGCTGATTAGGATACCTCGCACAGCACCCCCCACCCTGTGTGGCAGCCTCCCTACTCCCGGGGCTGCCCGGTTTTGCCCCGTCAGGGCCTAGGGACCCACACGTTGGAGGTGTGTAACGGGGGAGCCCCTGGAGCCCGCTACCGCCGGGCCCTGGCCCTGAGGCGAGGGCGCAGCCGGCCCTCCGCCATGCCGGCGCTCTGGCGCGGCGCTTCCCGCCTGAGGGGAAGGCGGCTGCCGCGCGCCGGCCCGGCGGCCGTTGGGGCGTTCCAAACGGCCGGCTCGCGCCGCGGCGCTGCCTCCCCTCAGGGCCGGGAGCTCTTCCACCCCTGGTCTGAGGCGGGATTGCCCAGGTCGGTCAAGCCTGAAGGAAAAAATCACTTCAAATGGTGGCGTGAGCATAGAGGATTAAGGTAAAGCGTGCTGGGTTTCATCCTGTTCCTCTTCCATTTTTAACTCAGCGGCCTTAAAACAGAAGCTGTCAAAGGCTGTGTGTGAATTAACTGATGGTCCCCCCCGGAGATAATTAACTCTTCCTGTTAACAAGTGAGAAGTGGATCAGTTGGAGCTAAAGAAGGGAATAACGTATGTCCACGCTGAAGTCATGACAGTGGCTACATTTGGTGGAGCTTCTCGTATTGCAGCCTATTTTGTATTCTGCTATCGTAAATACATGGGTACTGGTTTAAAACTACCAGGCATCTCCATGGTAACAGCTGCAGAATAAACATGTTCATTGTTTCTTTCCTGAGCATTAGATTTCTGACTGGTTAATAAAAATGTGTGTAGTATTTCATCCCCAAGCCACTGTAAGTCCAGGTATGAGTTCTAGTACTAGAGCTATTTTTGTAGAAAGGGTGCCAACTACTAAATGCATTTTTATAATATCCTCAATGCAGATGGATCCTTGTGTGATCAAGGAAGGGTAACCTGTGTAATAAGAAGTTATCTTTTAATCAATGTGAGTATGTTGTTGCAGATTAGGTACTGATGCATTTTATTTAGATATTCGAGTTAGGATTAACTACACCAATCAATACTCATTGTTGTAACTGAATCTGCACTAGCATGGTTATGCTGATACAAATACCGTAAAATGAAAAACTCCTAAATTTTCACACATTCACATGTTGGCTAATAAATCGTTGCTTGGAAGATCATTCTAATGCTGGGCAGAAATCAAAGTAACACAAAGAAAACTACTTGCATTCAGTAACATGTTTAGAAAAATCTTGCTTTCCTTAGTGGCTTGTAAACTCTAAATGCTGTCCTTGATGGATTGTTCCAGTTTAGGTGATCACTTCAATCATTGCATGACCTGATTTTAGCACAAGCTGATGATCTGTGCCCCTGCTTTGCTGCTGAAGTTAGAATACTTAACTGATACAGTGGGGTGAAATGCAAATTAAATGGATTGAGCTCAAATTGTTTCAACAGAATGTTTAAAATGGTATAAAGTGCCTTACCTGTCATGAGTTTATCTTACTGTTCCTTCTACAAGAGGGAACGGTTATCTTTATAGACTTTTTCAGATTTGTCTAAGCTTATTATATAAAATTATATCTAAAAATTCTACTTGTTTAAAGTTATTATATAAAATTACATATAAAAAATTAAATTCTACTTGTTGAAAATTCCAGTGAGAGATCAAGAGGTTCCCATATATTATTGTAACAAAGCTTTTCAATGCAGGGCCTGACAGATATTTAAGATAGCTTCAGCACACCTCACCTGCAGATTTCATTCCTTCTAAGAAAGGATTATTGTGCTAGCTATTCCAAGGGAAATCTACAATTGAGTAGAATGAATAAAAACACAAGAAAATACTAGTTGATCGCATTCTGGAAATCAGAAAAGTCATTTATGTTGCTTTTATCACAGAATTTCTTTGAAATAAAATCCTTATATGTGTTTAGGAGAGAGGTTTGTCACTAACATATTGTCTTGGAGCAGGTTTAGAACTACAAGCCATTCCTGTCTCCTTACAAATGAATTTTATATGAACAGTCTGCTGAGATTAAAAATAGCCCCACTGATACCTTTCAAGTGCTTCCCAACCACAGAACTCTATTTTAGGGAAACAAAAGCTGTCAGTGAGATATCCTTTACTTGTCTTTGGGCAGGGTCCCCACAGCAGTCTGCATAAGCAACACATCTTAAAACAGGTTGAACTGGTGAAAGTTTAAAAGAAATAGATAAGAACAGCTTCATTTATTAGGTCCTGATACGGAAAAAATAGTCTAGCGTCAGCTTTCTGTGCCAGACAGAAATGTTGACAATAAGCAGCCCTAAAACCACAGATAACTGTCATAGCTATGAACACATCCAGTCATAATTCTGTGTTAGGATAGCTTTACAGAAGATAAATAATCCAAAAAAGGGACTAATCCAATATATATAAAATATCAGTGGATAAGGAAATATATGGAAATTGATATAAGGTGGAAAAAATACGTGGTAAGTGTGCCCCCTTTTTCTTCTTCACCACGGATAATAATCTGAACTTGATTTTATATTCATTATGTTTTTTTAACAAACAAAGAATACCATACATAGTTTTCATTGTTTTGCTTGGAAGCATAAATTGTGGGACCCAAATATATGGACCCAGATCATGGATGAATGTAATTTAATCTTCAGTAAGGTTGCATTTGCTTGGTATCTGTCATAATGCTAATAATTGCCCCAGCAGTCCAGATCTATTCCAGGGAAGTATGATCACAAAAAGTCTAATTACTAATAAAACTCTCAAATACAGTTTTGTTGTTTACTGCTGGTTTTCATATAACAAACCCAGAAAAAAAATGGCCGAAAATTCCAAGCTTTCTTCTGCATTGTAGGTCAGTTCATGTATATGTTGCCTTAAAAAAACCTAAGTATAGTAGATTTTGATCATAGGAAAGTCCTCAAAAATTTCTACCTGGAAATGGGACTTGTTCTTCCTCACTGATACAAGGGGGCTAACAGTACTACGTATTTACAAAGCATGATATTTCCTCTTACACTTTTTTGTTTCCTACAGCACTGAAAAACTTTAACAATTTGGACAATTTGTTAGGTTACAAGTCTGTTTTAGACAAATTTATTTATTTTTAATATCAGATTAACTGGTTGAGCCATTTCTAACAAGGATTGTAGGGAAGAGCTGCTGGTGAGAGCTATCGCAGAAGAGCTGTACTAAGACCGGAAATCTTTTCTGTTCCCTCTATAGCACTCTTCAGCACTCCACCAAAAATAATTTTATTTAAATGCAAAGGACGTTAGAGTGGAATGAGGCTGAGGGATGAAAGAAGATGACAGAGAGCTTGCTAAGAACAGGAGAGAGGAAGATGACTATGATGGGAATCTGGAAAGGGGCAGAGACCGGCTGAGCAGGAGACCAGGGAAGAACATAGGTCTGAACTGTTTGGGCAAAGAGGCTGTAAGATGATGATGGTCAGAGAGGCGAGAAGAATGTATGAAAGAACACTAAGGGAAAAAGATGGAGATATCTGATGAGAAATTGAGGTGCAGAACTGAGCCTGACTGGCTGAAGAGAGTGTAGGCAAAGAATGAGGAAACCGTGAGGAATCCAAGCAGGGAGAGGGGTAAAAAGGGAAGAAGAGAGCACTTTGATACACAGAGCAGTGTGCATAGACTGGCACTTACTGGAGTTAATAAGAGAAACTGAAAAGGCAAAAAAAGAGTGGGAGGAGTGGAAATACAGAACTAGAGTTTTCGTGTACTTGAAGGAAGCAACTGTTTAGAGTTTTACTGGTGTTTTTCCTGCCACCATTTGTTCCTTTTTATGTAAAGCTATTTTGGGAGAAGGGGATTTCTATTTCTATGTAGGTTCCTAAACCACGTTTATCACTATAGTTAACTGTTGCAAATAGAAGCAGGACTGTTTGCCCTTGACTGTTGTATATATGATTCTTTGTTGGACTGATGCTTTAAAACAAAATTAGTCAATGCTAGAACTACTGTGCCACAGAAGTTTCAAAACATTGTACACATGTAAACAGAAAATTAACTTATGATTTTACTAACTTTGGTGTAAATGTTGAGCTTATTTTTATCATATCTGAGCACAGAATCTGCCTGAAAGAGGTCCTCTCTAAGTCTGGTTTGTACTCAGCTGCACTCAAATCTCATTTGTCACCAACATCAAGCTTTTAAGCCTTCTGATACAGTGCTAGAAAGACGGGTCTCATAACCACTATTATTTAAAGCATCATCACATTTCTGCTATTTTAGTGAAATAGCCACACTGGGAATGGCTGTAGGAACTCAGCTGTTGCTCAGCACTGAACATCTTACAAGAGCGTTACAGGGTAGGGCTGTATGTGAAGCCATGGCTGTGAGAAGAAGCAAAGTAATACCACCCAGCTGTTTGGAAATGTCTTGCCCTTGTGAGAAGCAGACACCTCTGGCTGAATTGCGACTTCTGGAAGAGCAAGAGCCTCTCCGGCAATGCCTTTTGTGTGGCAAGGTCCTTTGCATAAAGCTGGTGCTTCTTGGTCCTAATTCCCACTTCTTTAGGAGCTAAGAGATGATGCCTTTCACCAAAACCTGGCTTGTCTAAGAGCAGTGACATGGAGTTCCTAAACACCACTGGAGTCAGAGTTGAGCAGAAGCCATTTTTCTCACAGAAGGAAGATCTCGCCTCAGAGGCAACATCTTCTGACTTTCATCCATTTGGCAGTGAAGGGGAACTGGGATGTAAATATTGCTCTTTGTGAGAAGCTTAGCTTCTATTTTCTGTCTAGTTCTGAATTCAGTGGTAACAGGAGCCTGTACCTGAATGGGAACAAATGCAACTGCTTTGTTCCCATTCTAGGCAACTGTTTCCGTATTAAAAATACACCCAGTGGGAACCAAAAGCCCTCCCTCTGGCATAAGCAGCATGATCTAGAATATCTTCAATATCTTTGCAACATAAAGGCTCCTAAGAAGGCTTAGAATCATACCCACATTTTTCCATCCACTTTGATCACCAAGATAGAACTTTAGTTGAAATCAAAATTCTTCATAATGTACATTTACTAGCAATTTAGCTTTTGAATACTCAGATGAACATTTTATTCTACACACTCTGCTATTCTGAAAGTGTCAAAGTAGGAGGGTAGAGATTATCTGAAGCTAGGAATCAGGGTGTAGGAAATTTTTAGAATGGTTTTCTTAAAGCAATGAACTCTTTTCTTCAACAGACATCTTCAAAGTTTTTTCCAGAGAGATCTTTAACAATTATCACTTAATAAGTACCGTTGTCGTGACACTCACTGATGTTAAAACCTTTAACCTTTAAAGTGTGGATGCACTCATATTAGAAACTGACACTGCATTCACAAACAAAACAAGGGCATTTTTTTGGAACATCACAATGAAGATCTGCGATCCAGAAGACATAAATTAGTAACCTTGGTTCCACTTTGAAAACTGCCAGGAAGACTAGTCCCAAACCCCAGTGTTTGCAGAGAACACTTAATGGTCATTTTGAAAACTAACTTCCACAAACAAGGAATTGTAGGAGAAAAAGAAACTTGTTCAGGATAAGCAAATACCTTAAGTTTTAAGGCAAGTTCATGAATCTTTGTCACATTTGTGTAAGTGCCTTGGAAATATCACAAGTGTTAAAGTAAAAGGGTTGTCACCTTGAAATACTTAAAAATTAAGACACAGGCTCCTCCTAGTGGTAAAAATGGAAGGATTATTCATTTTGTTCTAAGAATTTTCTAGCACTATTTATTATTACCAGTTATTCTCAGTTAGTCTTCCATTTGGTTCTGGAAGGTTTAGAAGCCTCTAAGTTCTCACTGCCACAAAGGAGTTCTTAGCTAAAGATCAAAATAAGTGGGACATGACAAAACACATGCAAATCACTGTAATTATTTTTCTCCTAAGTAAAGTTTATGTACCTCTCAGTGCTTAGGAGTGACAAAGTGAAGGTGGAAAGGACGGAAAACTGCATTCCAAATGACTTATGCATTCACAACAATTTTAAGTCTGACCTGCATTTGGTATCCAGAGAACAGCATTGTGTAGTGGAAACGCTACACAGCATGCCTTTGTCTCAGATGAATATGCTACATTCCCACAGTTAGGAGAACACCTGCCAAGTCACCTTCATCAAGTACAAGAAAGATTTTATACATTTCAAAAATTTCTTCAATTTTGAAGCCAAGTCAGTTGCTCTCACCTAAAGAACATAAGCCCAGTGTCAGTCCACTTGCTGAGGTTGTTATGGATTCTTCCTTGCCACTGAACAGCAAGCGCTATAACTATTCAGCCACACCTGTTGTTTAAAAAAAATTCTGTCAAAGGGGACAGAGGGCCATTTTTATTATTGGACCCTTTAAAAGTCTTATTCCAGACTGAAGTTTCTCAGCAGTCTAGAGCATACAGCAGTTTATGTAATTTTATGATTTTAAGTCACAGAAAGATGCACTTGTAAAAATATAGCTTCTACAGGGAAAAAAAAGGAGCTGTATATATTACATTATACTGTGCATGTGCATTTAATTATTTTAAACTCTGATCCTCCCCTTACAATTTTAAGTTAATGGTCTGAATATGTTAATAGGCCTGCTAACATAATTACAGTTTAAAAATTAAATTGTTAACTTAAGTGGGACCCAGTATTGCAGTAAATGGAACATCTATTGTAGACCAAAGTGATGTCAGTCTTAACTATACTTGTAATATAGTAGTATCAAGAATACTGTAATTGCTAAAAATTCAGATACTGCTATAAGAAAGTTTACAGTCTCAGAAGATGAAAGAAAATAAATTAAATATAAAACAGGCTAATTTCAGGGTTTGCCAATTTCAGTTTTGCTTTTATATTAGGAAAGGATGAAAAATCCTTTACATGTTGCTTCTATTTGCATGTGTGCAAAACGAAAGATTCAATATTTCAGATGCGTCTGTTTTCCCTATTCATGTTTTTCAGACTTTTTTTTTAAAAGACAAATTACATGGATGTTATGATAGAAGTAAAAAAAAAAAACCCAAATGACTTTCAACTGCTTATGTGGAAAGAAATGTAGGTTTTCCATTCACAGTCTTCTCTTTTTCATTATTTCAGATATGTGTATGATGTATTTTGTATATAGTTATATTAATTTCAGAATAAGTTGCATCAATAGAAAAGCACAGGAGGATGAAAACCAGTTGCTGGTTGAATGACATTTTATTTTCACATTCAGACAGCTGTACAGTTTCTATAAATAAATGTGGTACTATAATATTTACATCATTTCCCCACCCAT